>NC_137115.1:19923139-20243380 GCF_949357685.1 Gobio gobio | reverse complement strand
ACATTAAAAAGTATAAAAGTCACTCGTTTTTATAAAGTCACACTGTCCAACAGCGACACCCGCAGGTAAAGTTACAGCGGAGCGGGTTGCCTGAGCCCATTGATTTGAACAGACCTACGAAAGTCGCGCTATGATTGGACGCCGGACAGCGTAGCGTGGCATGGGGACGTAATGACGTACTATTAATCGAGCTATGTTCTGTAACATGTAAAATGGGAACATGAACGTAATATTCTAAAAGCAACTCATGTAAACGCCTTAATCAGATTATTGTCTTATTCAGAGTAAGGTCAATAATTAGATTACTGCTGTCCATGTAAACGTAGTCATTGTTACTCGGTCTGCATATTTCCACTTACACCCAATTCCTCAGCCATTCTTGTACATGCTCTATTCACCTAAAAAATTTACTATTGTAACTCCTATTTGGGTTACCTCACAAACTTTTTCATCTACTTCAATTGGTCTAGAAATCAACTGCCCATATAATCACTAGAACCTCCTCCATTGAGCATATCTCTCCTTTTCTCTATCATTTTCACTGGCTCCCTGTTAAATATCGAGAAGAGTACAAGATTCAGCTTCTCACTTTTAAAGCTCTTCTTGCACCCTCATATCTCTCTGACTTGCTTCATATTTAAACCCCCAAGCGTACTCTTAGATCATTAGATCGTTAGGTTGTTTGTTAGTCACTAAGGGGTCCAGGCCATTCAGCTGTGCTGCTCATCATCTCTGGAATTCTCTTCCACAATTTATATGAGAAAGTGATTGTCTGACTACTTTTAAATCCCCTCTTAAAATGTATCGATTTGAATTAGCTTTCTCTGATCAGTTTTAAATTATGCAATGTTAAAAAACTGTTTCATCTATACGTTGTCCTTGAGTGTTTTGAAAGGCACCTTTAAATCAAATTTATTATTATTATTATTATTATTAATAAATAAATAAAGGTGACTTGATTCTAGAATTTATACTGCAATTTGAAAAAAGAAATATATATATATATATATATATATATATATATATATATATATATATATATATATATATATATATATATATATATATATATATATATATATATAATAGATGTGTGTGTGAGTATACGTAAACACAACTGTTTAACCACTTGTTAACAACTGCTATTTTCAAGACACGTACAAGTTTTTTTTTTATCATGAGTGGGGTATTAAGCATTTTTGTTGTAGATTGAAACATGAAAATATCTTGAGGTTGTGTTAACCACATATCTTATTTGAGGCCCATTCAAAAAATAAAAAATAGGACTCAATCCTTCAGCACTTTGTGAGAAACAATAATTTTTGATGCCATACAAATATTTTTTTTTTTATTATTCATCAGTCTATAAGCCCTTCTTCCAGGCTTCAGTAGTCCACTGTTGGTGCTATTAGGCCCAGGCAAGCTTCTTTTTCTTATTCAGAATAAAAGGAAAAGTTAAACAACTTTTGACTAATAATGCAACTGTATAAAACAGATGACTCCTGAGTATTATCTGTATATGTCCTTAAGCAAAGTTTACAGCTACATTCATTTGCTCTTATCTTCTGAGTGACCCTTGCATGCAATCTGAAGGAGTATGTATTATGTGTTGTAGTCATTTCAGAATTAGTTAATTGCTTTGAATATAACATTTCTGCAGAATCTCTATAATCCTCCTAGACTCCTAAACATTTCCTTCCTTGTGATAATGATCTCCTGTCTCACACTCCCATGTGGATAAATCCACTGGATAATATCAGTAAGATGATATCTCCTCCTCGAATACGAAACAATTGACTTCTGTACAGTGAATAATAGTGTCCCCAAAATATTGTAGAATAATCTACCAGTCATTTAAGGAAGGTTAGAGAAAATTAATATTTGCAATAAGAAAAAAAAATATTGAAACAGGCTTGTGTCACGGTGTGCTAAGTAGAAAGAAATTTGATGATCTATTTGAGGATCTATTTGCAGCAGACTTTATTCTTAAACAAAAGAAACACTAGAGAAAAAAATTGGGAAGACAAACCAAAACAAACATGCATAGGTATGGACTGTCAAGACTGAACTGAAAGCAGGGCCAGAGGGCCAAGATGGAGCCAAGGGTTTAGAGGACCAAGGCGGTGCTGGGGTCTGGTAAGATTGAGGTGGAGCTAAAGGGAGCGAGGACGATGGTGGAGCTGAGGGGATGGAGGAGCCCGGAGGAGTCAAAGGAGTGGAAAAACTAGGCAGAGCTGCAGGCCCAGAAGTCCATAGCAGACCCAGGGGATGATGATCCCAGGCAAAGACAGTTTGGGGGAGGGATGACAGGCCATGGTGGAGCAGAGGGAGTGAGGAGCCACAGTGGAGACAATGGATTGAAGGACCAAGGTGGAGTCTTGGGCTCAAAGGGTCGAGGTCGAGCCAAATGGTAAGAGCAGGAGGTCATGCTAGTGGAGCTGGAGGGCTGAGGAGAGCTTGTGGATAAGGCAGAGCCTGGGAATTGGAAGGAATCAGAACTGGGGTGGAGCCTGTGATGGGGCAGAGCCAAGCATCTGGATGGAACCCACTAAGAAAATAGCTATTCAAAATTCCCATTTACACAATTAGTGAAGGAGCTAGAAGGCTGTGTGGAACCAGCGGAAATGAAGGAGCCAGGAGGCTGGGTGGAACCATTAGGGAACTGTTCTGAACCAGAGTGTCTAGTAAACCTGGGTTGACCAGAGGGGGAGGAAAGACCTTAGAGGTGGGACCGTGGGTAATAGTGCACTTTAGGGTCTCCAGATTGTTTTTGTGATCCAATTTTTATTGAGTTACAGAATATGAATTTACAAAAATAGAAAGTAAAAATAAATAATTCTGAACACGTTTTTTTTACATTGCCCTCCCACAAACCCAATACGACCAAGTTCAGTGTGTTCAATGTCACAATATTACTGTTTGTTTGTTTTTTGAGCATGAAACTTCTTTCAAAAACATTAAAAACAGGAATGTCAAATCTTTTGATAATTTAAAATATAAAAAAAACCTTTGTAATGTGCCTTTGGCTCTCACTTTATATTGTTAACTATATTCTAAATAAACTACAAAAAATATATTTATTTTGTACATTTTTTAAAGAGTTCCCCTCTCAGTCACATACCTGACTCAAAGGCTCATTCATTGTACAGCTCATTACACACTAAACATTGGACGTCGGATAGACGTGCAGATCATGTCTATATTGGGTCCGCCATCTATTCGACGTCCAAACTAGGTCCATTATTTTGACGTCCAACCATGACCCAACTTGGACGTCAGTTTGACGTTCAACTTTTGACCTTGAACTGGGTAATTTTTTTGGGCGTCATTTGGACGTCTATGACAGGTGCAAGAACATTTACATGATATATAATGTTTTATGGACAAATATCAACATTGTTATCAACATGATTAATACTTGAAAGCTAAAACACTCAAGATTCATGTTCTGAACTCGTTTTTGCAATAAATACACATGAGAGGGGTTAAATGAAATGCTGAAGCTATTTAAACCTTAGCATAATAAACGCGGTACTCATCTTTCATCTCCTTGTGCAAAATTATTTTGAATAAAAAACTACTCTTTACAATTACAAATGTTCTAATATAACTGGACCTTTTGAAAGGATTTAATATAGTTTGGATTTCAAATTGAGTCAAAAAACAGTCAACGTCACTCTGATTGGCTGGGGTAGAACCTCATCATAACCCAACCAGTACGCTGTTCTGATTGGCCAGGCACACGCCAGGCATTTGGCGCGATTCTGCGTGCAAGACGGCACATTCAGTCTGCATCGCTTTCGCTGGTGAGTCCATTTTTTCTTCTCTAAGTTGAAGCTAAGTTTGGTCAGCTTAGTGATTTTTATGTTCATGTGTTAGGCAGTTTAGCATCATGTCTTCACAAACCTGCTGTGATTATAGCCGGGAATGGTCATCGAGCGAGACCATGTCGAAAGCCGTTAGCTAGCTTGACTTTTTGAGCGGCAAACTTGTCACGCGCACTATAAAATGCATGTGTGCGATATTGACATAAAATATCTCAATTTTCTGGGTTTTTCTCAATAACGATAATTAGACAATATTTTACTGAGTGTTTAGTAAGGAATGTACGTCCAAAATCGCAGAGTAAACCCAGACAGTGATCAGGACACGAAGCGGAGGGATCTTGCCACTTAAGGGCTTTATTCTGTGGCGATAACCGGCTGGATGTACATTATCCTGCTTATTACATGGCTAACAATACTTGTCTCAAGTAAATTTGACACGAAAAATTGTCTTGAGTTTAAATATTTTATTAGCTCTCACGCAAAGCTTCCGCGAAGAAAAACAGTTCCAAACTGCTTTGAGTCGTTTTGAAGTCAAATTAATGCTGAAGTCTTCCATTGTAACCGGTGGTGGTGTTTTTCAGTCATGGCGCCAGACAGCCAATAACAGCGGAGTGACATGAGTAGTAACGGTTAAGATAACTCGTAGTTAAACGGATGAGCGGTTGTTATCTGTGGTGCATGGGCTGAAGTGGACTTCAAAGGGTATTCCGCCATCTTAAGTGAGATTCCAATCCACAGGTGGTACTTATATGCTTAACGTAACTCCGCTGTCGTTGACTGTCTGGCGCCATCTTGTGACTGAGAAGAAACACTTCACCGCCACCCCAGAGCCGTGTGGAGCACGTTTTGACGGACAGCTGCATTTTTATGGACTTTAAAAAACAGCTACATTTACTGCTATTTTACAGTTTAGATTAGCCAGGACTTTTTTATTAATATAACTCCGATTTAATTTGTCTGCAAGAAGAATGCCATATACACCTAGGAGGATGACATGAGGGTGAGTAAATCATGGGATAATTTTATTTTTTTGGGTGAACTATCCCTTTCAGAATTAATTTCAATGTTTCTTGAGCAGTAAATCATATTAGAATGATTTCTGAAGGATCACAGGAATAAATTACATTTTAAAATATATTCAAATAGAAAAGTTAATTTATATTTTAATAATTCACAATATTACAGCTTTTTTGTATTTCTAATAACATAAATGCAGCCTTGGTGAGCAGTAATAAATACATTTAAAAAAAAAAAAGCTAGGACTATTCTGATTTTAAATTTGAAAGTAAAGTAAATTACGATATAATGTAATTATAGAGCATTTTCACAGACTGTGTTTTAACGGTCATCAATAATGCAAATCCTGCAAAGTTTTTTTTCTTCATTTTAAGAAAAGAAAAATGTGCATTTATAACACTGTACTCAGTTTTATATTACCTTTTTTCATCAAATGGCTAAAAAAAAAAAGTTAACACTGCAGTGAAGGTTCTAATACAACGGCTATGGGAGTGACTGTAAAAGACATATTTCTCTCTTCTGACTGTTATCATTCGCTCTCTATTTTGTCCTATTTTTGAAAGTTTTGAAAACACTGACGTTTGTTTGTTTTTTTGTCCCCTTTGTCTTTTTGTGCTGTAAGGAGTGTCCTTCCCTGTTTGGAGATAAACCACCTAAACAAGGTATGTGTTGTGATCTCATCCTCTCCTTTTGTACAGGTCCCAGTCAAATAAACAGTAAAACTCATTTGGATTAACGCTTGTGTTTACAGATGACTTTGAGAGTAAGACATTGGCGAAAACGCCAAAGAGAACTGGATCAACTGCTGTGTTATTCTGACAGTGATGAAGAGGGCATTGAAAATAATTGCAACAGTGTGCCTGGGATTCAAAGTAGTTTCAGCAGTGACGGTGTGCCTGGGACCCCAGATAGTTTAATGCGTGACAGTGTTCTTGGGACAACAGATGATTTTGACTTTGACACTGATGTGGACTATTGTTCTACTGACTCGGAACAGGAACCAAATGAAGCTGAAGTGACCAGCTTTGAGGACGAACTGAGACAGTGGGCCTTAGAGTACAAATTGACACACAGAGCGCTTAATGGTCTATTGTCCATATTAAGGAAGCAAGGGCACCTATTGCCTATGGATTGCCGGACACTCCTTGCTACACCACGGCATAACACAACAGAGCCTAAATGTGGTGGGCATTACAAGTACTACGGCTTAGAAAAGGGTATCTGTCGTTATTTAAATCAGATGGGGAGTAATGATGTGCACCTCAGCGTAAACGTTGATGGCATCCCACTTTTCAGAAGTAGTGGTGTCCAATTCTGGCCAATACTGGTGAAGTGTGGCCATTTTGATCCATTCATTGTAGCCATGTTTAGTGGACAAAGCAAGCCAAGTCCTCTTGAGGAGTATTTGGAAGACTTTGTGACTGAGTACAAACATCTCAAGGACAATGGCCTAGTTTTTAAAGGCCAAACTTACGCTGTCAGTATTGATGCTTTGATCTGTGATGCGCCAGCAAGGGCATATCTGAAATGTATTAAGGGTCATACTGCCTATGAGAGTTGTGAAAGATGTTCAATCAGAGGTAGTTGTGTTGAGAGAAGAATAGTTTTCAGTGAACAGGAAGGCACTTCGCGAACAGACGACGGTTTCTCCAGAGTGGAGTACAGGGACCACCAAACTGGTATCAGCCCCTTCATTGCTGCAGGAATTCCTTGTGTTGGCGCCTTTGTCCTTTGTCCTAGATTATATGCATATCGTCTGTTTGGGAGTAGTTAGGCGCCTGCTAATTTACTTGACTCGTGGCCCAAAAGTCTGTCGTTTATCTGTGAGGCAAAAAGATGCAATTTCTCAAAAACTAATTGCACTGAGAGGGAAGATGCCCAGTGAATTTGCTCGACAACCGCGGGGTTTGCATGAAATTGACAGGTGGAAAGCCACTGAACTACGGCAGTTTTTGCTGTACACAGGTCCTGTGGTTCTGAAAACGGTGTTGTCCCCTGAAAAGTACAAACATTTCTTGTCCTTGACAGTATCCATGTCGATAATGCTGGAATCAGATGAGCGTATTCGAAATGCCTATCTCCAGTTTTCTCAAGAACTGATCAAACATTTTGTCATGTGCTGTACTGACTTGTATGGCAAGACCTTTCCTGTATACAACGTACATGGACTAATTCATCTCCAAGAGGATGCCAGCCACTTCAATTGTTCCTTAAATGACATTTCCTGTTTTCCATTTGAAAACTACTTGCAACAAGTCAAGAAACACGTGAGGAGCGGGAGAAGTCCCTTGGAACAAGTGACTAGGCGTTTGTCTGAAATCGAGCAATCAGAAGTGGACAATACCCAAAGACACCCTAAAGTGTTTGCCTCTGTTAAAGAAAAGGACCATTGTTTTCTTTTGAGGGACAACAGCTTTGCTTTTGTTCGACACAAAAATACAGATGGGACTTTTGCTTGTGAAATTCTGCGGCAGTGTCACACTTCACCATTATTTCACCAACCGTGTAGCTCTGGACTTCTGAACATTGTGTGCATAGGAAATGGCCGTGTCAAGATGAAAAATGCTCTACTGCAAGAAAGGGATCTGTTCCGGAAGGTGGCCTGCCTCCCACAAGAAACTGGTGGTTTTGTCCTGATACCCCTTCGGCATGGTCTGGAACATACAAATTAAGGTTCAATTTTCTTATTCTTTTAGCTAGATTCCATCAGGAATCATCATAGCTGATCGCCTGTTTCCATCCGTTTGTTTTTTGTATCTTCCTCGGTGACTCCTGCATGTCCTTTCTCACTGCTTCTATAAACCTCCCTGGGCCTCTCTCTGTCCTCTTGCTACAATTTCCTACTCCCAATGTAACCCTCATTGCTCTTCAATTCATGGGCATTTTTACTTGATATGGATTAATCCAAACCCTCTCAACCTGTGAAGTTTAGATGACCAGTTTAGAAGACATTTTTAATAGTACACATTCTCTCTTCCTGCACTGTTCTCTGTCCACAGAAACTGCTTTTCAATTATTGCCGTGGCTTGGTTTCTGTCGTGTCAGATGATGACATTTCTTTGGACTTTTGTTTCTTTCTCCAACAATGCTGTACTAATAACAAACACTGAAGCTGGTTACAAAAACAATTGTGAGCAAGCTAACCTTGCTCTTCTAATTGGAGCATTGTAATCATCAACAAATGTGTTTTTATTTCAGTATTCCAGAAAAAGGTTCTGAGCCTACTTGTTGACATCCGCCATCGCCTGAAGGAAACGCAGCCTGCCTCTTCAGCTGTCCATATAGAGAGGATTGACACCATGGAGGACTTTGAGTTACAGGAGCAACACCTCTCTGATGCACAACTCTTTGATACCCTGGTAGGTTTTACAAATCTGGCAGTAATGGATAGCCTAGAATAAAGTACAGTGCACTCACACACACTGTTAGATTCCTCTGGGGGATGTCAGTGAACTTTATGGACTTATTTTAACAGGTGGTGCAAATTTCAAGAATTGGTGGGCGGAACACCAGGGACTGTGTCCACAAAGTGTTGGACAGGTATCTACAACATTTTTACATGTTCTCATTTGCCGCCTTTATGAGCATGTCAGAATAGGTGAAAATTAAATGAAAATACAAGTTCACGACCAAATGCATTGTGTGAGAGATTAGCTGTGCTTGACAAGGGGAGGGATACAAGGAGGACCACCCTAGGGTATACTGATAAACTAGTGAAAGGGTTTATTGCATGTGTAATGTTGTTCCTACATCTATCCTTCACATTAATTTATTGAAATGTATTTTTCTTTAGACTCTTTACCAACAGCCTCATGGCCAAATTTAATTTGAAAGGCAAGGGGAAAAAGGGGAAACGTCCTATAGAGGCAACCAAGGTTTATCGAGCAATAAAAGGTAAGTTAAGTTTCATGTTGATCAGTCTATAAATAATTTGGACAACATTTTCTTCCCTTCTGACTTAAAAAAATAAAAAGCTATGCCATCTTCATAGATAATTTATTCATACACAAGAGGAAATTAAAGGGTTAGTTCACCCAAAAATGAAAATTATGTCATTTTATTACTCACCCTCATGTCGTTCGACACCCGTAAGACATTCGTTCATCTTCGGAACACAAATGAAGATTTTTGTTGAAAGCTGATGACTGAGTAAGGCTTCAGACAGGCCTCAATAGGGATTCAGTACTTTTGCACTCACAAGACCCATAAAAGGCACTAAAAACGTCGTTACAAAGTCCATCTCACTACAGTGGCTCTACAATAATGTTATGAAGCGACGACAATAGTTTTTGAGCGGAAAAAAAATCAAAATAACGACTTTATTCCACAAGTTCTGTCTTCCTGTGGCGTCGAACTCACGAAGCACCACGACGCATGCGCGAGAATATGACGCAAACCGCCGTTCGGACACGTGACCCAGAAGCGAGGAGGAGATGTGTTAACAGCGAGCAGAGGAAGACGCGCCGTACCTAAGCTGTTGAATTCTACATTGATCGTGCTTTAGGTCTCGGCGTAGAGCTCAAAATGAGACTAAAGTGTGTATTTCATGGATTCCCGAACGCCGGTTCTGCGTCATATTCTCGCGCATGCGTCGTGGTGCTTCGTGAGCTCACGGCAGAGGAAGACAGAACTTGTGGAATAAAGTCGTTATGTTGATTTTTTTTCCGCTCAAAAACTATTGTCGTCACTTCATAACATTATTGTAGAGCCACTGTAGTGAGATGGACTTTGTAACAATGTTTTTAGTGCCATTTATGGGTCTTGTCTTACGGGTGTCGAACGACATGAGGGGGAGCAATTAATGACAGAATTTTCATTTTTGGGTGAACTAACCCTTTAAGGTGTTACAGCATTAAAGGGATACTCAGCCGTTTTTTCATATTAAACTGTTATTCCCTTAACTTAAACGAGTTGATACATGCATATCATGCATATATACATGCATATCCGCCATGCATTATAGTTCTCCTTTTAAACCCGCCTATAAAAGCGCCACATTTTATTTTGTCACCATTCTTGGTCGTTCAGCTATTTGTGTAACAGTATTTAAATAGGGAAACCGTGGAGGTGTTTGGTTGCTTCTAACTTGATCTTTGTTTGGTACCTAATGAATGAACTGGGCTTAGTGGGCTAAGCTAAGTGCTATCAAGATGTCACCGCGCGTCAGAACGATTAAGTGCACGCACTGAGACGAGAGAGATTTGTATCAAATCATTTCAGTTAAGGGAATAACAGTTTAATTTGAAAAAACGGTGAAGTATCCCTTTAAGAAGAAAACAAAAGACAGCAAAGTTGAAAGTAAAAGATGGTAAATAATAGTCACAATTCTCTCTAAATATTATTCTCCTCTCTCGGCTCAAAGGTGAGTCATTACAAACTAATACCAGTGGGTATGAATGATTTCATGTGGCAGTCCTTATTACATTGAAGCTGAAGACAGTCTTCTGTCTGACAAGTAGTACATGTAGTGTATGTTGTATTATCCAGAATACTTAATGTTTTTTTTTTTGTTGCAAAACTCTTCTCAATAGAAATTTCTGACATCCAATGCGTTTCCAAGCACAGAACCATCTTTTGTAAATTGCATTAAGCACAACAAGCTGCAACAACACTGTTAACATTATAATGCACACATTAAAAGGATCTAAGCGCTCTCAAAAAGTACAGTCTGCTTAGTCCCTTCTTGTAGACAGCCTACGTGTAATAGTCAAGTTGCTGAGATGGCTTTGTATTAATTCAGTATTGGTTGTGGATGCGCAGGAAAGATTTTGCTCACAAATATGGGGACTTGGCTGTATGACTGCAGATTGCTGTTGCGTATATCTAAATCATTTGTCTTTTTTCTTTTGCAGAAGGGATCATGAAATTTGATTCTGCAGCCACTGAGGATTACATCAAATTCAATGTGTCTGAGCACCTCAAGCATGCACCACAAAGACTTGGAGGCGGAGGATTCACTGTGCCCTGATGTATTTTTTTTTAATAAAGATGGAAATAAAGAAATGGCTATATTGAATTGTGACTTATTTGTATAACTAGTGTTGTATGTATGTGGTCCCATGTTTCCAGAGGGTGAAGGACATGTTTTCTGTGCCAGCTAATTTCCTTGTAGCTTTGTTTCAGCAGCTAGTTGACCTATGTATGCGTCTCCATTTATCACCTGCTGCTTAGACAATCAAATGAAGTTTTTTGAAAAATAATCTAGTCCCAGATAATTTCCCAAAAACTCAGTTTGATTGTCTCAGCAACAACTAGAGACCTTACGGTCTATGCTGGAGACGCATAAAAAGATGCAATGCATTTCCTGTCGAAACTAGCTACTGAAACAAAGCTACAGGAAATGTAATACATGGTACAGAAAACATGTCCTCCACCCTCTTGAAACATGCGACTACAGTTATAAAAGTTGCATAAAAACGACGTCTAAATATGATGTTGAAAAGACGTCCACAAACGACCACATTTGGACTATAAATAGCCCATTTACGGAGGTCCCATGGACGTCAACATTTGACGTACCGGAGACGTCGAAAAAAGACGTCGCCTGGCGTTACAAAACAACCCCTTCAATGGACGTAAATTGGACGTCCAAAAATTACTTAGAAAGGACGTCATTACGACGTCACATTGCGCAGTGGGTATGCAGTTATTTTGTCCCCTCAGCGTGATTTAGAGCATTATTCATGATCGTAGGGCTGGGCGATTTGGCTGAAAACTGTATCACGATATAAGTGTTTCATATCGGTCGATATCGATAATTATTGATATTTTTTATGAACTATTTAACCTCTTAACCGGATTGAGGGCGCATTCGTCCTCAAGCTTTATTTGTTTAAATTAGCTCAAATGACTGTCAGATGTAAGTAATTACAAGTGACAAACTTTACATCATTTAAAAGATCTAAGAGTCAAGCTTCCATTTTTTACCTCTGTTTTATTCTCAAAGTCTTATAGTGACAGTAATTTGTTAATATGTGTCAGGAGTTATGAATATGAAAACCGCGTCGGTACTGTTTGATTGTAATATGAGCCTCAGCTGCTCTCATTCATAAAAAAACTCCTCTATTCTCGTCAGGAAGACTCGTGACAAATCAACATCCCTCAGGGCTTTTAGTTCAAAAGTGTGCAGATGAGGAGAAATATTGATAGATTCTCATATGTCTGTGTCAAATTTCTAAACAGAGGAGTATTTTTTATTCAATACTTCCTCAAAATGCGCAGATGTAGCCTAATCATGAGCGATGGAGACTCTTATGTGTTGTTTTCAATTCATACTGGCAGCCGGAGGGCGCTCTGTGCACATGTAGTCCATATATGGCACCGACAGACGAAGAAGATACCATACCATAATAGAAGTCCATAATAAAAGCTTCCTGAGATCGCTAAAGATGCAAATGGAGACATTTGAAGACTAATAAACACACAATCGCGACGATGTATGGTTTGTCTGTGTTCTTTATACCATGTTAGGTGTATTCATAATAGATTATATTTATAATGCAATGCTATTCGACATAGCTTTTATCAAAATGCAGAATATTGTAAAATGATATATTTTCTGTCTGATTTTTTGATCCGAAGCCAAATGAGACCACAGAAGGTTATTTAAAACATCCCACTTGTGATATAAAATAATTTTGGAGAAAAAACATGGTTTTAATCTTTATTGTATTTTGATTGTGTGCTAAGCTAACATGCTAGCTAGCCAATGCACCTGCCACCTGGGCAAATACATTATTTTTATTAATAATTTTGAATAGACTGAAATGAAAAACCAACTGAAATGTTTCTATTGTCAACAACGGCATTTGAGGCACTTTAGAAGGTGAAGTGAGAAGTTTGATCATAAATGAGGTTTGAATTGAACAGTTTGAATAGAGAGTCGTCAGTGATTACAATGAAGACAAAAGAATTACGATTATAAGAGCCATAACCAGGCCAGAGAGGTGTGAAAGTGTTCTGGGGAGACGGAAACTGAATGGGCAGTTTGCACCTCAAAACAATAGAGACAATAAACTGAATGGTAGCTCAGAAGAGATGGCAATAAACATCAGTTAACATTTTAGAGAAATCTCAAAATAAAATCATATGACATGATCTTGAAAAACATTTAATAAAATTCAGAGTTTTAGACTTATCATCTTCAGATTTGAAATATAACATGGTCAGACATGTGGCTTCAGCTGTAGTGCACTTCGAGATTGCTAAAATGCCAACTTCAATTTTATTTTCATAAAGATATTTCATACAAATATATTTCTAATAACTTTACAAAACTTTGAAGCTTATTATAGCTATGTTTGATTTTGAAAATAATTATAATTTTGAATTTTGAATTTACAGTAAAATGCAAAGTGTCTGCTTTCAAATGATGCCATACTTATGATTTTAGTGCAAAGGAATCATTAACTGTAACAGTTTTAGTCTGATTATGCTATTTCTTAGGATTTTTTCAAAAGCGGGGGTGCAGGCTAACAGGTAAAAAAAAAAAAAAAAAAAAAGGATCTAGCGTTTCATTTGGGGCTCTAGCAGAGGACAAATGTCAATTGCTGCATCGGAGAGAGGGCTGTTATATGTTGGAAATGGTGATTCTGAGATTCACACTGTAATAGCATGCTAAATCAGATTCATACTTGACAGCCATGCTTTCCCAGGTGGCTGAGGCGTAGTGCAAAGCGTAAATCGCCTTGCCACAAGTTTTACCCTTGCCTTTCCCGGATGTGCATTGGAAGGCTTTGGCATTGTGGGACTATTTGGTGCCATAATCTGTATAAAGTTTTACTCTCTCACTACCCTCATCGGTGGGGTGGCAGTGCCACTGGAAGGCCACCTCCACCCTGCTAAGTGCACGAGGGTAGTTCTGAGCTGAGGTTGAGCTCCGCACAGCGCTGGCCCTTGGCCAGACGATGTCACCCTGGTCCAGAAACACCATTGAACCGGATTTGGTCAGGAGCTGCTCTTCCTCTGGAGGAGGGCCGGGTGGAAAACTCAAAACAGCATGTGATACCCAAATTCTTAAGAGCAGTTCCAATACCTCTGGGTCCTTGGGAGTTCGGGAATGGCAGCGTGTGACGCTACAAAGCCTCGCCACTCTCATTCCCCTCCCCACAAGAGGGTGAGAATTGGAGTGTGTGTGATGCTACAAAGCCTCGCCGCTCTCATTCCCCTCCCCACAAGGTGAGGCAGGCCGTGTGCAACGCCACAAAGCCTTGCCACGCTCAGCCCCTCCTTCAATCGGAGAGTGCGCTTGCTGGTGTACGACGCTCCCATGCGTTGTCACCCCCTGGTGCCTCTCCAAATCGCCAGCAGGGGGTGCTGGCTGTGGGGATGCACATAAGCAGCCTTCCCACACTCGCACACCCCCTCAGCGGAAGCAGGTAGTGTTGCACAGCACACTCAGACCCCACTTTGGGCCGCTATCATGCCGTCCGAGTCGGGTCCCTGCACGCCGCTACGCTGCCCCGCTGCGGGTACGTCTGTGGTGCTGTTGGTCAGCTTGCACGGTCACTGGGAGCCTGGCTAGTGCTTCCCAGTCTATCTTGCCGGCTCGTTCATACCATCAGACTCGGCTGTGCGATTCAGTTCGCCTGGCGCTCCCCCAAGCTCAGGGGCGTTCACTTCACCTCCATGTCGAAGGAGGACGCCCCTGTGCTCCAGGCGGAGATCACAGTCCTACTGGCGAAGGACGCGATAGAGCCGGTCCCTCCAGCCGATATGAAGTCTGGGTTCTACAGCCCGTACTTCATTGTACCCAAGAAAGCGGCGGGTTATGGCCGATCTTGGATCTGCAAATTCTTGAATCGGTCCCTTAAAGAAATGCCGTTCAGAATGCTAAACGCAGAAACGCATCTTCAGGTGCATCCGTCCCCAAGATTGGTTAGCAGCGATCGACCTGAAGGACATGTCTCGGTTTTCCCTCGACGCAGACCGTTCCTACGCATTGCATTCGAGGGACGGGTACATTAGTACAGAGTCTTACCCTTCGGGCTGTCCCAGTCACACGTGTCTTCACGAAAGTCGCGGAGGCGGCCATTGCTCCCATGAGAGAGCATGGGGCACCTCAGCCGGTTGGGGTTTCAGATCAAGGGAGAAAAGAGCAAACTCTGCCCCATGCGGAGGATCTCTTTTCTCTGTACGGAGCTGGACTCGGTCGGTCTGACAGCGCGCCTCACCAAGGAGCGCATCCAGTCTGTGTTGAACTGCTTGAACACGTTCAAATGCAGGACAGCGTACCACTGAAACATTTTCAGAGGCTCCTGGGGCATATGGTATCCACAGCTGCAGTAACGCCGCTGGGATTGCTTCATATGAGACCGCTTCAACGCTGGCTACTCGGCCGAGTCCCGAGATGGGCGTGACGCAGCGGAACCTTCCGTGTCCAAGTGATGCCAAGATGCCGCCAAACCTTCAGCCCGTGGTCGAACCCTTCGTTTTTACGGGCAAGAGTGCCTCTAGAACAAGTGTCCAGGCATGCTGTTATCTCCACGGATGCCTCATCCACCGGCTGGGGCGCCACGTACAACGGGCTTGCAGTTTCGGGTCTGTGGATGGGGCCTCAACTGCAATGGCATATCAATTGCCTGGAGTTGTTAGCAGTTCGTCTTGCACTCAGCCATCTCAAACCCTATTCACAAGGACACGTTAAACAACAGACAGACATCCCTTTGTTCCACAAACAACGATGACTTGTTAACGACCCAGGAACCCAACTTGCAGCCGGCACAATTTAACATCCCGGCAAGTAATGAGATTACCTGGACCCAATAGAGTGTTAAACGCTTCCTGAATGGGCCATTAGCAAGCATTGAGGAGATCCCAAAAACATGGGTTAAAACACACTCCCCCTCCTTTGACCATTGACCATTTCTCAAAGACCCTCTTTGTAACCCAGATACAAAGACTTCTATGTAACCGACTAGGAACTGAACTATATGAATCATGCACAATGACTTTGTCCAGGGTCAAACAATTTCAGTGCCACCGATTGTTGCATGATTCTCCTTTTTAAATATATGTTTAAGTACCGGGGAAATCACTAAGAAATCTCCTGACAACGTGTATCAATGAATTATGTATGTCTCATAGGATCTGCGGAGTGTTATATAACTAGACAGTTACCCCATCATAATTGCTATCATCATGCCCTCCATATATGGGAAACACGTGCTGTTTGGTATGTTTGAAATAGTTAAATGATGACCCATATTTCTGTCCAGAGCACAGTTCTGTATAATGTACCATATTTGCAATATGAAAATGATGCGTTTGAAATGCTCGTCAGAAGCCAGCGGAATCTGCTTTCACATATCACATGAGGCAAAAAGCTAATGATATGCGAGAACGGGAGCACTGGGCGGGAGACCCGCCCACAACAATATCTGATTGGCTGGAACACCTCCAGGGGCGGACCAAATGGACCTGTTAAGACAATGACCAACAGTTGATACTTTGCTTTTTGCTGAGACATTGTTTCGTGCGTCTAGCCACTGTTTACAGTGTGACCACACCGCAGCTGACTCGTGCTGGCTTCATCATTTTCTTGCCTACACGTTTCACCAGCACTAAGAGCCATCAAAGCTCTTTCT
The DNA here is from genome assembly GCF_949357685.1 of Gobio gobio. Taxonomy (NCBI): domain Eukaryota; kingdom Metazoa; phylum Chordata; class Actinopteri; order Cypriniformes; family Gobionidae; genus Gobio; species Gobio gobio. Next base: position 20,226,951 of record NC_137115.1, on the reverse strand, counting down.
GAACTCAACAACTCCGTTTGAACCTCGCCGACAAACTTCAGTGAGCGCATACAACAGCCACGAGACGTAGAGGAAGCCTGTTGCGTAGCAACAACGAAGCCTTACTCAGCGCAACCCAGAACCAAAGACAAGCTCCTCCCGGCGGAGCCACCCTCGACAACCAGAGTGCCCAGCCGCAAACGCAACGACTGCCCGCCAGCCAATCAGGGCCGCAGCCCTTCCTCACGAAAAGAGCCCGCGCTTCAAAGAGCAGTCAGACAATGCAGGTACAACTTTAATTTTTGGCCGAGCTGATGGAAATTGTGTCGAGCAGAGGTTTAATTACTTGATTCTCTCAGGTCGTGGTTTAAGAAATAGCTGCTAAAGCTAGAAGGTTGGGACTCAACTCCTCTAACAAATATCACCCTTTTCCTGCAAACTGTATTAATGAGTATGTGTGTGTTTTCATTAGTTTAGATTGTATGTCTCAGAATAGCTCAATAAGTCTTGTATTCATTTTTCATCTAAACGTGTGTCTTGTGCTTCATGCTCATAAGTTGTTGCATTAAACTGTTGATCGTACGTTACCATGCTCATACGTTCATTGATATGACTCATATCAATGAACATAAAATTAATTATATTATTTCTGATGGCCAGGAAGTAATATTCTGACCAGAATTGATAAGACAACTCTAATATCGACGTATCGCTGGACGAATAGTTGATGAGGTGTTAAATATTAATTCTGAATTATTCATATAGGTGATTCGGTTCTTTTAATTGTAAACCAATTCCCCAAAAGAGTTATTTGATCCGAATATCCCCTACAATGGTAAGTCTGTTGGGAAGCACGATCTGATCGTCAGGTTTCTGAGGGGGGCGAGGAGACCAAATCCGCCTACCCTCTTGGGACTTAACTCTGGTGCTAACCGCACTACAGAGAGCGCCCTTTGAGCCTTGCAGTCGGCAGAGTTGAAAATCCTGTTTCTTAAGACAGTACTCCTGACTGCATTGGCCTCTATCAAGAGGGTAGGGGACCTGCAGGCATTTTCGGTCCACGAATCGTGCCTGGAGTTCGGGCCTGGTAACTCTCATGTAATCCTGAGACCCTGGCCTGGATATGTGCCCAAGGTTCCCACCACTCCCTTCCGGGACCAGGTGGTGAGCCTGCAAGCGCTGCCTTCGGAGGAGGCAGACCCAGCCCTAGCTTTTCTCTGTCCGGTCCGCGCCCTGCGGACTTATGTCGACAGAACGCAAAGCTTCAGGACCTCAGAGCAGCTCTTCGTCTGTTATGGAGAACAGCTGAAGGGAAAGGCTGTCTCCAAGCAGAGGATGGCCCACTGGATAGTGGATGCCATCGTCTTGCGTATGAAACCCAAGACGTGCCCTGCCCGCTCGGGTTAAGAGCCCACTCCACTAGGGGTGTTGCTTCTTCCTGGGCGTTGGCTTGTGGTGCCTCGCTGACAGATATTGTAGAGCTGCGGGCTGGGCGACACCTAACACGTTCGCTAGATTCTATAGCCTGCGTGTAGAGCCAGTAGCTTCCTGTGTGCTCGCTTCCCATAGTCAGTAACACCGGAGTGCCCGTTCTAGTGTCGGCTTGCTGCGCCATTCCCTTCCCCATGGAACGGATCCGTGCGCTTATCTGCTCCAGTCGAGATCCCCTAAGGAAGCTTTTTTCTGCTTCCTGCTTCGCTACTGTTCGGACGCTCTTGCTTACTGCTCCGCGCTTTGCTCTATCGCTTCTATAATAATAATAATTAATTACATTTTATATAGCGCTTTTCTAGGCACTCACTCAAAGCGCTTTTACATAGAAGGGGGGAATCTCCTCAACCACCACCAATGTGCAGCATCCACCTGGATGATGCGACGGCAGCCATATTGCGCCAGTACGCCCACCACACACCAGCTGATTGGTGGAGAGGAGACTGAGGGATGATACCAATTGTATATATATATGGGGATGATTAGGAGGCCATGATGGACAGGGGCCAATGGGCACATTTTTTTTTTTTGGCCAGGATGCCGGGGTTACACCCCTACTCTTTATCGAAGGACATCCTGGGATTTTTAATGACCACAGAGAGTCAGGACCTCGGTTTAACGTCTCATCCGAAGGACGGTGCTTGTTACAGTATAGTGTCCCCATCACTATACTGGGGCGTTAGGACCCACACAGACCACAGGGTGAGCACCCCCTGTTGGCCTCACTAACACCTCTACCAGCAGCTACCTAGTTTTCCCAATTTGGTCTCCCATCCAGGTACTAACCAGGCTCAGCCCTGCTTAGCTTCAGTGGGAAACCAGTCTCGAGTCTATATTTTACAACTTCAGCAAATCAGCACAGTGCTCAAACGACAAAGCTTGACTCCAATGATAAAATTAGAAACTCTGGTGACTGAATTCCTAAACAAAAAGCGGAATATTTCAACCGACCAGCCTCCCACTGCCTCCAGCTTACATTCCGGAGAAGGGAAAACACAGCTGCCTACATTCAAAAGGATATGAAAATGCCTCTTCTAGAATCTACTTGCTGCACAAACTGCCACAGACTTTTACAAAGGATTGCAGTTCTTGAAACAAAGTTATTTGCGGAACCATCCAACCAGACGAATCACACAGCAGAGCTTCATCATGATCGCCCTCTGCACACTGCCGGTGAGTCCCATAAATGTAGTGCTACTCAACATGTAGAGAAACAAGTAACTGATCAACACACTAATCGATGGAACAAACAGGGAGCAAGACCAAAAGGCACTCGAGACATCAGATTGTCACGAGCATCACATATTGCCGCAGTAGCATGCTCTACCCCAGACACAAGGATTGCAAACACTAGTTTTCTACCACCAAATATACATCTTGAAAACAGATTTGAAGTGCTAATGAATGTGGGTGAGGAATCCCCAAACGTGATAAATGTGACCGAACACAGATTGAATCAGCCCGCAGCTAACACTAATGCTAACAGGCGCTCAAGGTCGAGCAGACAGCGGCCCTCAGCTCAGAGCGCAGCCGAGCCCAGGACTCTGATAGTGGGCGACTCCACAATCAGAAACATTAGCAGCAGGGATACAACTACATGCTGCCTCCCACAAGCAACAGTTTCTGATGTAAACAGGGAACTTAAGAACATTCTGATGAAACATAAGCCTGCAAATCGACTTATCATTCATGTGGGAAAGAACGATATTCAGAGAGAGGGGTCAGAACTCCTAAAGAGGGATTTCAATGAACTTTTTGACACACTTAGAAAACTGAAAGTTCAGCCGTTCATCAGTGGACCACTTCCAGCAAGAGGAACAAATAGGTTCTCACGGCTACTTGGGCTTAATACATGGCTGCAAAAAACCTGCAACTTGAAGGGAGTGAACTTTATCGACAATTTTAATCTCTTCTGGTGTCAGAGACAACTGTTTACATCAAATGGCCTCCACCCAAACAAACTCGGGGCAAGAGTGCTAAAGGACAATATTTATTTTTCCCTTCATCATCCTTCAGCTGTGTGTGCTAACCCACTCAACCTGGATGGCACACACACACCAGTACAGTACGATCACAGGACTTCATTTCAGCATCTGAATGGACATGCGGTTGATACACCCCACAAGGACAATGATAACACCACGCAGCCACAACAACCACTTCTCATGGACATACTCCCAGCTGAGCCCCGCCCTCAGAGCTCATCACAGACAGACTGTGACGGATTAGATCTGCTCCAAGTGACACAGATCAAGCCACTAAACAGTAACATTTCAGCCCATACTGTGGAGTCTGTGGAGGAACTGGTAAAAATGGGGACCATCAGGGGTGAGACTGGTGAACTTTTACAACTTATATGTGATATAAGCAATAAGCTGGAAGAAATGTCACTCCTTGAACCAGACAATAACATATCAACAGCATCCCCACTTCTGAGCTTCACAGAGAAAATGGATTTTGTTTATACTGGAAACAGACAATCACACTCGATCGCTGTTAGCCCCCAGATATCAACCAAAGAGCGTCGAGCCCCACAACCACCAAAGACTGTGGGCCCAGCTCGCTCTGCCCCTCCTCCTGTGAGATTTCTTCGGTCACAACGCCATGGCACACACCCTCCTCCATCTGCACCAAAAACAACTGATACCAGCTCTCAGTGACGTGTTCTGGGTCCTCGCAACGTCAACAGCAATCTTATCAAATGTTTACAAAACAAGCGCGAACCCAGTGCACCTGTTTCTTTCTCTATTTCTGTTCTGTTACGTGATAGAAAGTCCAAGGCTTTCTCAGGCCGTATGGCAAATCCATCTAATCTGCTGCCTGTTACTTGTCAAACTAAGATTACTGTGGGGGAAAAAATTAAAATTAATACTGTTAAGATAGCACTTTTAAACATCCGTTCACTTAAAAACAAATCATTTCTAGTCAACGACTTAATATCCACAAACAACCTAGATTTTTTGCTTCTAAATGAAACGTGGCTAGAAGACAGCTGCAGTGCAACAGTCCTCAATGAAACAGCCCCTCCTAACTTTACTTTTATGAGTGTCTGCAGACCAGTCACAAGGGGTGGGGGGTCGCTGCTCTATTTAAAGATGTTTATCAATGTAAGCAAGTATCATTCGGTGATTATTTGTCTCTAGAATATCTGGGCATTGTGCTAAAAGGTGCACCACGCATCCTGCTTATCATTATTTATAGGCCTCCGAAATATTCTCCAGCCTTTATTGATGACTTTACAGAGCTGTTATCAGCAATCTCATCTGAGTATGACTGTTTTGCTATTGCTGGGGATTTTAACATTCACATTGACAATGCTGAATCCAGTACAACAAAAGATCTCATGACTGTTCTTAACACTTTTGATTTGACACAACATGTACACGGACCCACACATGATCATGGACACACTCTAGATTTACTTATCAGTAAGGGTCTAAACATTTCATCGATAGTTATTAAGGATGTGGCACTGTCTGATCATTTCTGTATATTCTTTGATATATCAATCTCTCCTGCCATTGAAATTAGATCTGTCTCTGTCAAAAAGAGATGCTTAAATGAGAACACTAGTGTGCTGTTTATGAAGGCTATATCTCTAACACCAAGCATATCTGCAGACTCTGTTGATTTTCTCCTTGACTCTTTTAACTCAAAAGTTAAGGGTGTAATTGATGATATTGCTCCTGTGAAAGTCAGAAAAAAGAGTAGCAAACAAAAAGCACCTTGGAGAAACTCAACAGCAGTGCAATTAATGAAAAGACAATGCAGGAAATCTGAACGCATGTGGCGAAAGACAAAACTTGTAGTCCATTACAACATTTATAAAAACAGTCTTCGTGCTTTCAATGTGGAACTAGGCAAAGCTAGACAGACCTTCTTTTCAAATATTATAAACAGAAACATAAACAACACATGCACTCTTTTTGCTACTGTAGAGAGACTAACAAACCCCCCGAGTCACATTCCCAGTGAAATGCTCTCAGACAGCAAATGTAGTGAGTTTGCTTCCTTCTTCTCAGAGAAAATCATTAATATCAGAAATGCGATCAGCACATCGTTCAGTTGCTCTGAGGTGTGTCAGATGAGACAACAACCTCATAAAGTTATTATGACAACACTTCAGCTTATGATTCTTATTTAGTGGGGGTCATTTTTTAGGATTCTTTACCTAACTGAAGTCTCTGAGATCCTGACACCTTGCACTTCTGGAGACTCCAGGTAGGTTGCAGCTCTGGAAAATGGTGGCGCTGGAGACTAAAGGGTTCCTGATGGTTTCACCCTTAATTCTTCACCTTAATTCTTAATTCTTTTGCAGTTAACAGGTGTCTTTTCTCCGCCACATTTTTTTGTCTGACCCTGCTGACCCAACGAGCATTTCACTGTCCAATGGTCACGCCTTAACTGCAATGTCTAGTATTGCATTAGTATTGCATCCTTCTCATGGGCATTTAATAATTTTTGACTTTTCAGTCTGAGTTAAATCTCTTTTTTGGCTCAATTTATCTGTAAAAGAAAACATGCCTAATAATTCTGCACACCTGAATATAAGGTGTTTTTCATTTCCAGCCTTCATGAACAATTATATATCACTTAAACATTATTAAATACTAAATTAATAGTAGTTATTAGGATTACTGTGGTTTGGAATTGGTCAAATGTGCCTGGAAAAAAAATATGATCAGAAAATCAACGTGCCTAATAATTCTGCACTCCCTGTATATATATATATATATATATATATATATATATATATATATTTTTTTTTTTTTTTTTCACTTATGACTACTTTAACTTAATTTCTATGTAAAGCACTTTGAATTGCCACTGTGTATGAAATGTGCTATACAAACAAATTTGCCTTGCCTTGCCTTGCCTTGCCTAGGCGAACCCTGTCGAGTCCTCCGCAACCCGTGGCAGTCAGATGTGGCGGAGCATCCGACGCCAGGTTTAACACTCGTATGCATTGGTGGAACTTGTGTTAGACTGGGTTCCATATGTTGTGACCCCCACGGCGGTCCCATTTGTGTATTCTTCCACGGTACAGCTCCCTACGGCGAGCTCGTGTCTTTCCCTCGGCAGAGCTCCTCTGCCGTCCCAGTACGGTGTTGTTCTCCCGCCGTAATTGGCCGGCGCCACCCCTGGGACTTCCGTATGTTGCATTGCCCAAGGTCAGTACATACGTTTATTCTCCACATGGTAACTCCCTCCGGGCATGATGTGGCTATCGCAGCGGCCCTCCGGGCACGCTTCCAAGTGTTATCCAATAGTCTGTTGAGTGGGTCTTGCAGAACAGCAGTGTGACTCTCCCTGCATGAGTTTTCCCGCCCGGAAGAGACGGGGTCTTGAGGGGCTCTTCGCTGGGCGCTGGAAGTGGTAGTAACTGTGGCGTTTTCCAAAGGGATCCCAATTCGCTGGGGACGTCCGATGTACGTCGAACGTGACCGACTGAAAGGGAACGTCTCGGTTATGTATGGTAACCCTCGTTCCCTGAAGGAGGGAACGGAGACGTACATCCCGTCGCCATAGTTGCTGTACTATCACTGCATGGCCGAGTCACTAGTTCGGCTCCTCAGTGAAAAACAATAGTGTGCTGCTCTCGCTTCCTGTTTATACCCGCCCATTGGTCTGTTCTCTATATCTCGAAGCGGATAGGGGCTCCGATAGGGGAACGAGGGTTACCAAACGTAACCGAGACGTTATATTTCGTTTCGTTTCTTTATTAAGGTAATTTAGAAAAATGTTTAAAGCGTTTTTTTGTTTGTTAAATTAAAGTTTTAGTTTTTTTAAAGTAATGACCAAGCGGCCAGCGGCTGACAGTGAGTTAACCGCATGTTTGATCAATTTAGCCTCTCAAATCAACACTGGACGTGTCTTACTTATAATAAAATCCATAGATATAAAACACTTCAAGCATCACAATGTTGGTTTAAACATTTAGCCTACTATCACCACCACCACAGTAAAAAGGCATTTTTGACAAGCTGAGGCAGGCAGATGCTGCTCGCAACGGCGCAAATGAAACAAATATAGTGAAGTGACGTGTTTTTATTTATTTTTTTATTTTTTTATTTATTTTTTATTTAATTTGTTTTTTATTTTAGTGCCATATAGAACCTTTTTATTTTTAGTAAACATTCCTCCCTATTACACATCGTTGCAGCCATTAAAATAGTTCAGTTTTGTTTTTAATGTGAAAGTAGTTATATTTTGTATAGTTTCTTAGAAAAATTTAGAAAATTTAGAAAGTTAAATTTAGAAAGTTAATTTAGAAAAATGTTTAAAGCATTTTTTTAATTGTTAAATTAAAGTTTTTGTTTTTTAAAGTAACGACCAAGCGGACTGAGTGAGTTAACAAAACATGTTTGATCAATTTATCCTCTTAAATCAACACTTAACTTGTCTTGCTTATAATAATTTTTTTTTTTTTTGAGTAAATAAATAAATAAAAAATAGGCAGGTTGTCTTAACTTACACCTCTCCGCAAAATTAATATAAATCCGATCTTCAATTATTGTGCTAGCCTATGCACATTTAACGGAGTTCACTTCAATGAAAGCAACAGATATGAGCTGCATAGGCTATTCATCAGCTCATTTCAAGATCAAAGACCGCAATATCAGAACAAGTGACCTAAGCGCTGTAAGAGCATTAGTCTCATTCGTTTTAATGAAGATGATTGTGTTTTTGAGCATCTAAGACGTTCTGCAGTTTGCGTGTTGGCTTGCTTTACTCTTTTGCGGCAATACTCTAAACACTGTGCAAGCCGTCTTGACAGTCGTGGTGTCATGGTCTCATGTTGTTTCCACCAGCAGCACACCTCATTGTTTCTTTTAATTAATGAATGTCTAAAATTGTAACAATATTCCACTGGAGGCAAGTTGTTGGACCCAAATGCAGCTTTATTCCAAACAAAAACATAAAACAAGGACTTGGCAAAAACAAACTATAAAGAGCTTTAACTAACAGAACTCACCGACAGCGGGTTACAACATTCAATACTTGACAAAGACACATGGCAAACATGAGGGCTTAAATACACACAGACTTATGCCGCGTTCCAGGCAACCCGTAACCCGTGTTTTTCCAACCTTCTACCCGTGAAAGTGGACAGGAACGGCAGCCAAACCCGTGACTTCCCACCCGTGAACTCGTACTAGATCGATGTACTCCCAGTTACGAGTTTTGACGTCACATACCCCGCGAAGCAACAATGGCAGCCCCCTACGGATGCAGTGTTTATGAAACAAATATACAAATAACGTAAAATAAAAGGTAAACAGCTTTTCTTGCCGTCTGCGCTGTTTTTCTCCTCCGTTTCCCTCAAATAAGCAAGGAGTGAGCACCTTTGGCGATAGAAATGATTGTAAATGAGCATACACCCGGTACGGTACGACATGCTTTGTTTACATCTAACTACCACACAATTCCTTGCGCTCAGGCAGTTTGGCGTGACTTTGCCTGGAACACTACAAAGTTGTGAGTCGTGGTTTGAAGTTGTAATTTACGGGCTCAAAAACCTGCCTGGAATGCAGCATAATGACAAGACAAGTGACACCTGTGAACAGTGATGAGACAATGAACCAATGACATGACAACACATGAGGGCATGGGAATCACATGACAAAACCAGGAAGTGCATGACAAGACTGTGAACATGACACTAAAACATAAGCAAGAACATGATAAACTTAAAATATGAACAGGGAACAATGAACATGAATCAACACCAAAACACCCTGTGACAAAAATATAAAATGAAGAAAAAGCACGCGTTTGAGGTATGACATGAAAATTGGCCCGAAGCCCGGCCCTAGGGGCAGAAATAGGGGCTCTTAGTCTGTTCTATAACTGAACAGAATTATTTTGACTAGCTCCTATAATATATCAAAACTGGGACGTAACAGTTCTGTGTGTTTTGTATCACTAGTTCATTGCCCGTTCGCGGAGCATATAGTGCCCGCGTGAGGCGCGCCACTTCTCCAGATTCCAGCCTTTATTAGAGAGAAGGATATGTTCAGCTCCTTCCCTCCGAAGCTTCGAATATTCGATGTTGATTACTACCAAAGCTTCGAAGCTCAAAAAATGGTATTTGGACCAGCCCTAATACATATACTCGATGAATGTGTACAAACAGTAATATATATATATATATATATATATATATATATATATATATATATATATATGTGTGTAATATGTGAAGTCATGCTTGGACTTTGTTGACATAAGGTTTTTTTCAGAATAAAACATTGTAGGTAATTAACTTTGCATTCTTTCATTTTAAGGACATTCAATCATGAATTCAATCAGGTGGATGATATCCATTGAGGGAAATGTTCCCATTCAGTCGGTCACGTTCGACGTACGTCGGACGTACCGACGAATTGGGATCACTTCTGGGAGCCCCTATCAGCTTCGAGCTATCTAGAACCGGCCAATGGACAATTGGCGTGCGAGATTTGCATCTCGCGCCCCGCCCCGCGGGTATAAACAGGAAGCGAGAGTGAATGCACGCTGTCATTCACTTCGGAGCCACACAGGCATATGAAGGACTCACTCTTCTGCAAAGACGAGTATTTTCGCTGCTATCAAGCAAGAGAGAAGAAATCTACAACCGGAGAGAACCAGAGGAGGACGCGTGTTGGAGAAACGGCACCTTTCAGCGGGACCGCGCTGACTCATCCAGCTGCCTCTGAAATACAGAGAAAACTGCTGTTATCACAGCAACCCTGTTGGTCTGGGTAGGGCGTTTTCCTGTCTGAGTACAGGCACGGGCTGCACTACAATCCCGTGCGCTTTCGCGGTTCCCCTGAGTGCTTCAGCACAGAGCGTTTTCCTCACAAAAAGAGCTTCACGGGTGACGTGCCGTCCTTTTCAGGATGTCTTACCACCCGTGTGTTTCTGGATGCGGTCGTTCCCTGTCCCCTGCTGACGGTCACAATCGCTGTCTCGCGTGTTTGGGCACACAGCACGCTGAGGCGGCGTTTGTGGATAGTTCGTGTTCCCACTGCGGGAACATGACTATCTCGGAGTTAAGATCGAGACTCTCCTACCTCCGGGCTGGGGGAGTCCCCTTACCCATCCCACGAACTAGGTCTACCCCTAACCCGGGTGGACCTGCTTCTTTGGATGGCCAGGGTGATCTGAGGATCACGTTTAGGGCAAACCCGCCGAGTGAATCTCCGCAGGCCCCTATTCCCTCTGCTCCGCAGCCGGTAGAGCCTCCAAAGGAACCCGCTGGACCCTCCCACGGGAGACCAGTGGTGACTTTTGGAGCTCCAGCGGACGAACAGATGTCGATCGCTGCATCGGAGGGGGAGTTTCAGTCCTCGGGGGATGAAGGGTCAGTTGTACTGCCTCCCTCTGGGAGAGTGGCAACGGCTGCCCCGGACCCTGAGATGGCTGCTGTGCTTGCCCGGGCCGCCGAAAGGGTTGGGCTCGAGTGGAACCCTCCACCGTGTCCCGAACCCTCTAGGTTGGACGATTGGTTCCTCGGGGTGGGTCGCGCTGGTTCTCAGCGTCCCGCCCCGACACCTTTCTTCCCGGAGGTGCATGAGGAGCTCACGAGGTCGTGGACGGCACCTTTTTCTGCCAGAAACCGGCCGAGTGACTCCTCCCCCCTCACTACCCTCGACGGCGGGCAAGCCAAGGGTTATGTGGGAATCCCGCCAGTGGAGCGCGCCGTCGCGATGCAACTGTGTCCGGCGACCGCCTCTAACTGGCGCGGTGACCCACGTCTCCCATCCCGGGCCTGTAAGTTCTCTTCCAGTCTGACTGGGAAGGCTTACAAGGCTTGCGGACAGGCTGCGTCCGCTTTGCATGGCATGGCGTTGCTGCAGGTCCACCAGGCCCAGGCACTCCTTGACATGCACGAGGGTAGGCCTGACCCAGAGCTCCTCCGGGAGCTCCGGACGGCGACGGACCTCGCCCTCCGGGCGACGAAAGTCACCGCCCGTGCTATCGGTCAGGCGATGTCCACGCTTGTGGTCCAGGAGCGTCATCTCTGGTTAAACCTGGCTGACATGAGGGAGACCGATAAATATCGGTTCCTGGACTCCCCCATCTCGTCAGCTGGGTTGTTCGGCGACGCGGTCGAGAGCTTTGCCCAGCAGTTCTCGGCCGCCCAGAAGCAGACGGAGGCGATCAAGCACATCCTGCCCCGGCGGCCCGCTGCTGCCTCCACCCCGCCGCCGGCGGCAGCGCCTCCGACTACTCGTCGCCGAGGACGTCCACCCGCCTCCGCCCCCGCCAAGGCGCCGCAGTAACCTTCCACCAGCCGTCGGCGTGGGGCCGGCCATGGGAAGGACGTCCAGCCCGCTCAGGCCGCCGCCAAGCCAGGTGGCAAGCGTCGTCGCAAGCGGCCCTGAGGCGGGCCACCCAGAGATGGAGGAAACTGCTCTGAGGGAGATGGCTGCAGCACCACTCCTTCCCCCGGAGGAGGGCCGGGGGAAAATCTTTTGTTTGTCTGTTCCGCCGCTGGCCCCAGTGCCAGCGGCACCCAAAACTTCAATAAAAGAGCAGTTTCCAATATCTCTGGGTGCCAAGAGAGCGCGCTTGGCGGTGGTCGACGCTCCCATGCCTCGCCACCCTCAAGTACCTCTCCCTTCGCCAGCAGGGGACGCCGGCTGTCGGGACGCACACAAGCGGCCTCCCCACACTCGCACGTCCCCTCCGCGGATGCAGGTAAGTGTTGCACAGCACACTCAGATCCCGCTGCGGGCCGCTCCCATGCCGTCCGAGCCGGATCCCTGCGTTCCGCCTCGCTGCCCCGCTGCGGGTACGTCTGTGGTGCCGATGGTCCCCCTTGCTCGGAGTCTGGGAGCCTGGCTAGCGCTTCCCAGCCCGTCTCGGTGGCTCATCCGTACCATCAGACTCGGCTATGCGATTCAGTTTGCCCGGCGTCCCCCCAAGTTCAGGGGCGTTCACTTCACGACTGTAGTGGAGGCGAACGCCCCCGTGCTCAGGGCGGAGATCGCTGTCCTACTGGCGAAGGACGCGATAGAGCCGGTCCCTCAAGCCGATATGAGGTCCGGGTTCTACAGCCCGTACTTCATTGTACCCAAGAAAGGCGGCGGGTTACGACCGATCTTGGACCTGCGATTCCTGAACCGGTCCCTTCACAGGCTGCCGTTCACGATGTTAACGCAGAAGCGCATCTTCAGGTGCATCCGTCCCCGAGATTGGTTTGCAGCGATCTACCTGAAGGACGCGTACTTTCATGTCTCGATTCTCCCTCGACACCGGCCCTTTCTGCGCTTCGCGTTCGAGGGACGGGCATATCAGTACCGCGTCTTACCCTTCGGCCTGTCCCTGTCGCCCCGCGTCTTTACGAAGGTTGCGGAGGCGGCTATTGCTCCCATGAGAGAGCATGGTGTTCGCATCCTCAACTACCTCGACGACTGGCTGATTCTTGCCCAGTCGCGAGAGCAGTTGTGCGAACACAGGGACAAGGTGCTCAGTCACCTCAGCCAGTTGGGACTTCGGGTCAACTGGGAGAAGAGCAAACTCTGCCCCACGCAGAGGATCTCTTTTCTCTGTATGGAGATCCAGTCCAGTTCTCTTCCAGTCGGTGTTGAACTGCCTGAATTCGTTCAAAGGCAGGACAGCGGTTCTACTGAAACATTTTCAGAGGCTCCTGGGGCATATGGCATCCGCAGCCGCAGTAACGCTGCTCGGATTGCTTCATATGAGACCGCTTCAACGCTGGCTACACGATCGAGTCCCGAGATGGGCGTGGCACAGCGGTTCCCTCCGCGTCCAAGTGACTCCGAGGAGCCGCCAAACCTTCGGCCCGTGGTCGGACCCTCTGTTTCTCCGGGCGGGAGTTCCCCTAGAACAAGTGTCCAGGCACTCCGTTGTCTCCACGGATGCCTCATCCACGGGTTGGGGTGCCACGTACAACGGGCTTGCAGTTTCGGGTCTATGGACGGGGCCTCAACTGCAATGGCATATCAATTGCCTCGAGTTGTTAGCAGTTCGTCTTGCACTCAGCCGCTTCAGAGTGCCGCTCAGAGGCAAGCACGTTCTGGTCCGGACGGACAACACTGCGGCCGTAGCGTACATCAACAAACAGGGTGGTTTACGCTCCCGTCGCATGTCGCAACTCGCCCGCCATCTCCTCTTATGGAGTCAGAAGCATCTGAGGTCGCTTCGTGCCATTCACATTCCGGGCCTGCTCAATCGTGCGGCCGACGAGCTGTCACGTCAGCAGGTACTTCCGGGAGAATGGCGACTCCATCCCCAGGCGGTCCAGCTAATCTGGAGTCGTTTCGGGGCCGCACAGGTAGACCTGTTTGCCTCCCCAGAGATGACCCACTGTCAGTGGTTTTATTCCTTGACCGAGGGGACCCTCGGGTCGGATGCCCTGGCCCACAGCTGGCCCCGGGAAGAACGCAAGTATGTGTTTCCCCCAGTGAGCCTTCTTGCGCAGACACTGTGCAAAGTCAGGGAGGACGAGGAGCAGGTCCTGTTGGTCGCTCCGTATTGGCCCAACCGGACTTGGTTCCCGGAACTAGTGCTCCTTGCGACAGCACCTCCCTGGCCCATTCCTCTGAGACAGGACCTCCTGACTCAGAGACGGGGCACCCTATGGCACCCGCCTCCAGACCTCTGGAAACTCCATGTCTGGTCCCTGGACGGGACGCGGAGGTTCTAGGTGACCTGCCGCAAGCGGTAGTTGACACCATCACTTCCGCTAGAGCCCCCTCTACGAGGCGCCTCTATGCGTTGAAGTGGAACCTGTTCGTCGATTGGTGCTCTTCTCGCCGAGAAGACCCCGAAGATGTTCGGTCGCATCTGTGCTTACCTTTCTACAGGATGGGTTGGAGCGAAGGCTGTCTCCCTCCACCCTCAAGGTCTATGTCGCCGCTATCGCCGCTAATCATGAGCTCGTAGATGCAAAATCTTTAGGTAAGCACGATCTGATCGTCAGGTTCCTTAGGGGAGCGAGGAGATTAAATCCACCTCGTCCTCCCTCCATACCCTCTTGGGACTTAACTCTGGTGCTAACTGCACTACAGAGACAACCCTTTGAGCCTCTGCAGTCAGCTGAGTTGAAAGTTCTGTCGTTAAAGACAATACTCCTGACTGCGTTGGCCTCCATCAAGAGGGTAGGGGACCTGCAGGCATTTTCGGTCGACGAATCGTGCCTGGAATTCGGGCACGGTAACTCTCATGTGATCATGAGACCCCGGCCTGGATATGTGCCCAAGGTTCCCACTACTCCCTTCCGGGACCAAGTGGTGAGCCTGCAAGCGCTGCCTTCGGAGGAGGCAGACCCAGCCCTAGCTTTTCTCTGTCCCGTCCGTGCTCTCCGGACTTACGTGGATAGAACGCAAAGCTTCAGGACCTCAGAGCAGCTCTTCGTCTGTTACGGAGGACAGCAGAAGGGAAAGGCTGTCTCCAAGCAGAGGATGGCCCACTGGATAGTGGATGCCATCGTCTTGGCTTATCAGTCCCAAGACGTGCCCTGCCCGCTCGGGTTAAGAGCCCACTCCACTAGGGGTGTTGCCTCTTCCTGGGCGTTGGCTCGTGGCGCCTCGCTGACAGATATTTGTAGAGCTGCGGGCTGGGCGACACCTAACACGTTCGCTAGATTCTATAGCCTCTGTGTAGAGCCGGTGTCTTCCTGTGTGCTCACTTCCCATAGTCAGTAACACCGAAGTACCCGTTCTAGTGTTGGCTTGCTGCGCCATTCCCTCCCCTATGGTAGACGGATGCGTGCGCTTATTCTGCTCCAGTCGAGTTCCCCGGAACGGCGATCCCTGTTGAGTCCTCCGCAACCCGCGGCAGTCGGACGTGGCGGAGCGTTCGACGCCAGGTCTAACACTCGTATGCATTGGTGGAACTTGTGTTAGGCTGGGTTCCGTATGTAGTGACCCCCACGGCGGTCCCATATGTGTATTCTTCCACGGTACGGCTCCCTACGGCGAGCCCGTGTCTTTCCCTCGGCAGAGCTCCTCTGCCGTCCCAGGTACGTGTTGTCTCCCTCCTAATTGGCCGGGGCCACCCCTGGGACTTCCGTATGTTGTGCTGCCCACGGCCAGCCCATACGTGTATTCTCCACATGTTAACTCCCTCTGGGCATGATGTGGCTTCCGCAGCTGCCTTCACAGGCACACTTTCCCAGCGTTATCCAATACAGTCAGCTGAGTGGGTCTTGCGGAACAGCAGCTTTGACTCTCCCTGCGTGAACCTACCCGCCCGCATCAGATCGGGGTCTGTGGGGCTCGTCGCTGGGCGCTGGAAGTGGTAGTAACTATGGCGTTTTCCATAGGGGATCCCAATTCGTCGGTACGTCCGACGTACGTCGAACGTGACCGACTGAATGGGAACGTCTCAGTTACGTATGGTAACCCTCGTTCCCTGAAGGAGGGAACGGAGACGTACGTCCCGTCGCCACAGTTGCTGTACCATCACTGCAGGTTGAGCCATTACGTGTGGCTCCTCAGTGAAAAACAGCGTGCATCCGCTCTCGCTTCCTGTTTATACCCGCGGCGCGGGGCGGGGCGCGAGATGCAAATCTCGCACGCCAATTGTCCATTGGCCGGTTCTAGATAGCTCGAAGCTGATAGGGGCTCCCAGAAGTGATCCCAATTCGTCGGTACGTCCGACGTACGTCTCCGTTCCCTCCTTCAGGGAACGAGGGTTACCATACGTAACCGAGACGTTCTCTTGACTAGAGCTTGTTCAGAGGCAAGTGAATTTCTTTCTGAATTTTACTTTTGTATTGTAATTAAATCAGGTGTGCAACAGTTGAGTAAGAATTAAAAGTTGGAGGACGGGAAGAATTTGAGGACAAGGTTAAGTGCATTAGTCTTTTTTGAAGCATATTTATTGACTGGTATGATGTTGCTAACAGGTTCCTGGTCAGAATCAACACTGTAGATGGAAATGCCAGACAGATAGTGAAGTGTACTCCCAGAAAGGGAGTCAGCAAAAGGCCCAAGAGGGTGGTACAGAGGAAGGTGACGGCCATCAACCCATGTCAATAGTTTTATTCTGTCCTTGATGGAGTTTGAATGGAAATTTACCCAACCCTTTTCTTGTATGTTTTTGTTTCATTTATATTTGTGCACACTTAAAGGGATAGTTAAAGAAAATTCTGTCATTTACTCAACTTCAAGTTGTTCCAAACCAGTATACGTTTCTTTCTTCTGGTGAACACAAAAGAAGATATTTTAAAGAATGTTGGTAATCAGACAGTTGACGGCACCCATTGACTTTCATCGTATTTTTTTCCTACTATGGAAATCAATGGCTACTTCAACTGTTTGGTTACCAACATTCTTCAACAGAAGAAAGAAACGTATACTGGTTTGGAACAACTTGAAATTGAGTAAATTACAGAATTTTCATTTTTGGGTCAACTATCCCTTTAACAGCCTTACCTGTAAATTGCTGATGAACTTAACATGCAATGGTTTTAAATAAAAAGGTTTTAACTGTTTAATTGATTGATTAAATTTTTTTTTGACAAGAACATTGTTTGGATAGTCTTTTGATTAGCAGGTATTCTGAAGTAGTATTATTATATTACTTCATATAGATTTATATACTGTAATAACTACATATTGTATAAATCTAGTATAATATTATTATTAGTAATTCATTTGAAAAGTATAGTAATATTAAGTAGTAATATCAATATAGATATTACAGTACAATACCGTATAATTACAGCATAAGCAGACCAAAATGGCAAAATACAGTAAAATACTGTTTTGTAGATTTACAGTACAGTTCCTGGGTACTGTAAATTGAATTACAGTACAGTTACTGTAAATCAAAATACAGTAACTTGCTGGCAACCGTGCTGGCACTGTAAAAATACAAGAAAATTGTTAACAGTGCAGGTCATAAAGGGACATAAGTTATTTACTTTTTGTCTTAACTACAAAAAGACAAACAATCACTTACTGCTCTTGACTGATTAACGTGTGTAACTTTAATGGATTAATCTGCATTTCATTTTTTACAATGAAGATTATCCAATGTTATTTTAAATTTGATTACTTTGTAGTTGTTGTTTTTTTTTAATTCAGTTTCTTACCTGAATACTACACTTACCAGAAAAAATAAAGCAGTCTATTTAATTTGTATCTTTATTATATTGTATTTACTTGTGCTATTGTTTGTAATTTGTTTATTTGTTCTTATTTTATTAGTTTACTCGTCTTTTTAAATTCAATTTGAAATCAAGCTTCCTTGTGCTGTAAGCTATTGCAACACAATTAGTTAGCAAATATTTGTGAGATAATTGTAATGGTAATTGATCAACGTTTATATATGAGAAAAAGCTTTATCATATAAAGTGATCTCTTCAGAAGAAATGTTTAATTGCCTAGACCAGTGGTTCCCTTGTCTGCAAAGTATGTTTGCAAAAAAGAACACTGAATGTTAATATTTTGTGATTATTATTATTATTATTATTATTATTATTATTATTATTATTATTATTTAAATAACATTGACGAGGGTCAGTGGGCCTTGCAGTATTTATTTGGAGAGGAAGGGGGCCTTCGAGTAAAAAAGTTTGGGAACCACTGGCCTAGACTTTCAATAGACGGACAAAAAAATTAATTATATTAAAAATATCTATTTTACAGTATATGCAGCGTTTCCCCGTGGTATCGAAAATGGAAGAGAGACATTGTTTAATTTGTCTAAAATTCGCTAAATTATATGTAATACTCCTCACCATTTTCTTTACATTTTTTTTAAAACTAAGATTTGAGTCCAATATTACACCAAGATAATTTAACTCTTTGACTATTTCTATCTTTTCACCATTTATAAAAATATCAATAGGAGACTGAACCTTTGTTTTTGAGATAAACATACCTTTTGTTTTACTAGTATTCAAGCTAAGACATGATTGCTGCAGCCACTGTGTAATTCTTTCCATAGCAACATGTAGCTTTTCAGCTGCTAGCTCTGCGGTTTTCGCATGCGTAAAGATGACAGTATCATCAGCGTACATTTGCATCACACTGATTCGGGAGGTCATTAACATAAAGACTGAATAATAAGGGACCCAACACTGATCCTTGGGGTACACCGATTGTATAATGCAAGTTACAGGACTTAACCCTTTTAATTTTTACACATTGTTCTCTTTGATAAATATGAGGATATCCACGCTAGAGCGTCAGATGAAAACTGGAAGTTAGACAATTTAGAAAGGATAATTTCATGGTTAACTGTATCAAAGGCTTTACGCAGATCTATAAATATAGCACCAACTAATCCTCTTTTGTCAGCTTTAGATTTTATTTACTCTATTAAATGTAAAGTAGCGGTTTCAGCAGAATAATTAACTCTGAAACCAAACTGCAAACAGTGTAAACCAGACTTAGCTGTTTTCAAATAGGATGTCAGTTGTTCAAAAACAATCTTCTCTGCAACCTTTGAGAGTACTGGAAATATGCTTATGGGTCTATAATTGCTAACTTCATAATGATCTCCAGATTTAAAAATAGGAGTAACAACAGCTTGTTTCCATGCATTAGGAAAAACACTATATTCAAATGACAAATTAATTAAATGAGTAATAACAGGAGTTTAAATATCTTTATGAGTTTTTACAAACATGGTGTCCAATTGATGAACATCTCTACATTTAGAATTTTTTAATAAACTAATAATTTTGTTAACTTACATTTCATTAGTCTTCAATTGTGACCGGTGGGATACTGTGTTGTATCAACCATTGGACAGACTGAATATAGGTCTATTTGACCTGTGCAGTGTGTTTGTGAGTGTGTTTCTGTCTCTCTCTCTGTGTGTGTGTGTGTGTGTGTGTGTGTGTGTGTGTGTGTGTGTGTGTGTGTGTGTGTGTGTGTGTGTGTGTGTGTGTGTGTGTGTGTGTGTGTGTGTGTGTGTGTGTGTGTGTGTGTGTGTGGACTGGTAATCCCTACGTTATGGGGACAAAATGTCCCCACAAAGATGGCAATATCCGAAATCCTCGTCCTTTTGGGGACATTTTTAGGTCCCCATGAGGAAAACATCTTATAAATCAGACTAAGTGATTTTTTTGGAAAATGTAAAAATGCAGAATGTTTCCTGTGATGGGTAGGTTTAGGGGCAGGGGCAGTGTAGGGGGATAGAATATACAGTATGTACGGTATAAAAACCATTGCGCCTATGGAAAGTCCCCATAAAACATGAAAACCCAACGTCAAGTCAAGTCAAGTCAACTTTATTTATATAGCGCTTTTCACAAAGTAGATTGTTTCAAAGCAGCTTTACAGTGTTAAACAGGAAAATAATGCAGCATAATTTTATTCAGCCGCATAGCCACTCCGGAAAAAACGCTGATGTCATCAGCCCATCTCAACCATCACACAGCGACAGTGTGGGCTTTAGATCAATAATTCGATCAGTAATTTAGTTTAAATGGTTAATTTAGTTTATTATTTAGATGTATTTCGATGTTTATTTGAAAAATTTAGTGTCCCCAACTGAGCACGCCAAGCCAGAGGCAACAGTGGCAAGGAAACCAAAACCCCATCAGGTGACCTAATGGAGAAAAATAAACCTTGGGAGAAACCAGGCTCAGTCGGGGTGCCAGTTCTCCTCTGGCCAATTAACAAACAGCGTATGATTATTATTATTATTCTGGCAGCTTTACAGCTCAGAGGTCATAATAGATCAGAATATTCGAGGGACCGGGGGCAACATGCTGGAGATGGGTTTATTGAGGATGATGTTGATTAAATAATTATTAAAGTGCAATATTCGAATGATCGGAGGCAACACACCGGAGACGGGTTTATTGAGGATGACATATCGATTTAAGTATTATTTAATTGTAATATTCGAACAATCTCAGTCAACACGCCGGAGACGGGTTTATTGAGATGCCGTGTCGATGAGGCAGTTGCAGGGGGAGTCTAATCACGGTCTCTGCAGACACTTCAGGGTCCTGTGTTGGTCTTCTCTGGGCGCAGGTCCACCATCTGATCTGGATACGGCCCGGATCCAGCTGACTGCAGTAAACCTCGGGATAAAACAGAGACTATCATTAGCGTAGATGCAATTCTTCTGATGATGTAACGAGTACATCAGGTGTTATGGGAAGTGTTCCCGGTTCCGGCTGACCTAGTTAATGCAGCCTAACAATCATTTCATTGAAAAAGTGTTTTATGCGTATGCCACAGTAAAGAGATGTGTTTTTAGTCTAGATTTAAACTGACAGAGTGTGTCTGCTTCCCGAACAATGTTAGGAAGACTGTTCCAGAGTTTTGGAGCTAAATAGGAAAAGGATCGACCGCCTGCAGTTGATTTGGATATTCTCGGTATTATCAACTGGCCAGAATTTTGAGACCGCAGTAGACGTGATGGAGTATAATATGTTAAGAGCTCGCTCAAGTATTGGGGAGCTAAACCATTTAGTGCTTTGTAAGTAATAAGTAAGATTTTAAAATGTATGCGATGTTTAATAGGCAGCCAGTGCAGTGTTGACAGAACTGGGCTAATATGGTCATACTTCCTGGTTCTAGTAAGAACTCGAGCTGCTGCGTTTTGGACCAGCTGGAGTTTATTTATTAAGCGAGCAGGGCAACCACCCAGTAGAGCATTACAATAATCTAGCCTTGAGGTTATGAACGCATGAACTAACTGTTCAGCATTTTGCATTGAGAGCATGTGCCGTAATTTAGATATATTTTTAAGATGGTAGAAAGCAGTTTTACAGATGCTAGAGACGTGGCTTTCAAACGAAAGATTGGTATCAAAGAGCACACCCAGGTTCCTCACTGACGACGAGGACTTGACAGAACAGCCATCAAGTGTTAAACAGTATTCTAGGCTACTACTTGTGGAGCTTTTTTGTCCAATAATTAAAAATTCTTTTTTTTCTGAATTGAGTTGCAGGAAATTACCGGTCATCCAATGTTTTATATCAGCTATGCATTCCGTTAATCTTGTGAATTGGTAAGTTTCTTCAGGGCGTGAAGAAATATAGAGCTGAGTATCGTCAGCATAACAATGAAAACTAACGCCATGCTTCCTAATGATATCTCCCAGTGGTAGCATGTACAGGGTGAAGAGTAGCGGTCCTAGCAACGTGTGTGTGTGTGTGCGCGCGCGCGCGTAATAGTGTATAAAATCCTTATATCAAAGGCTAGTTATTATCTAAATGCTCTCTCATTGTAGTGTGAATATTTTACATATAAGCCTTATACTATCGGCTAGCAATATGAATACTGGGAGCAGCGTTACGAATATTGAGTTTAAGACAAAAAACAACAACAATCATCAATGTATTTCAAAATTGTAACTTTAGTGCAACTTACTTTAGTGCAACATTATATTTGAAAACGTTCATTTTTAGTGCAAATTTTATTTGAACAATTTTTAATGCAGTAGGAAGGTAAACATTTAGGATAGAGTTAGCCGGCTGAACATGCTTTCAAGTATAGGCCAACACTGACTGACTGAACAACAAAATAAAATAGGTTGTAGATCAAAAAGCAAAGCAATGCCTTGAATGACAAAAAAATTAAATTTTCCTGGAACATTTAGGAAATTTTGATGGGGTTTTTTCCAGCTTTTCTAGACTCCAAAGTACTGTTTGTTTGTAACTGTATGCAACCACGTGTGCGTGTACGTGTGTGTATGTGTGTGTGTGTGTGTGTGTGCATGCTTGTGCACTCTATGTCCGACTGCATTCTCCTGTCTTTCTCTTTTCCTTTTCTACACTCCATGGGACAGCTTGAAGCACTCAATGTGCAGTGGTACTTTGCATTTCTCACATGCATAGGTAGTGCGTTTCTCACAATGGCGACATCTCTGGAACCGGTGCATCGTGTTAGCTAGCTAGTCTTCCTGGGGTCCGTGTGTGTGTGTGTGTGCATGTGTATGTGTGTGTGGTGTGCGTGTGTGTGCCTACCTGTAATTGCGTGTGTGTGTGTGTGTGTGTGTGTGTGTGCATGTGTGTGTGATGTGCGTGTGTGTGCCTACCTGTAATTGCGGGTGTGTGTGTGTGTGTGTGTGTGTGTGTGTGTGCGTGTGTGGAAAGTTAAGTAGAATTAGTTAGCTAGTCTTTGTGTGTGTGTGTATTTGTGTGTGCGTGTGTGGACAGTTGCAGTAGGTAGGAAGTTAGGTAGCAGCAGAATTAGCTACCCAGATAGCAGACCAACACTCATGGGCGTCGGAAGCAAAAAAAATGTGGGTGGGTCCTCAGAAATGTTTTACTGGAGTAGATGCCAATTACATTAAGTACAAATATACCGCTTTACTTGGTAAACGTATAGGTCAGAAAGACAAAATTACGTAAATCGCCACATCATTTAGAGTGACAGTAGTGTAGGGGTAAGACGCACAGCATCTAGTTTTGACACAAATCGACCCGCGGTTCGAGTCCGGCTTTCGCCGATATCAATCTTCTCCGTTTTCCCATCACATATCAAATCGGAAAGGCATTTATTTTCAATACAAATTAAGAAAATATTAGAAAAGTGTAAATAAAGCGTCTAATATGTGTTTAATAATACGTGTTTATCGATTAGGGGTAGGTAAACAGACATGTGCTGAATGTTAGAGACAATAAAAGTGAGTGGGTCCAATATCATTGATCGTAAAAAGTGGGTGGGTCTTGTCCCACCCACATACAATGGTTCCGACGCCCATGCCAACACTGAATCATCGTTGAATCAATGTTATTGCATCAACTAAAATATAATTGAATCAATGTTGAAATTTAACATTGATTTTTCATCAGGTTTGCACCCTGAAATAATGTTATTTCAATGATGAAAAATTGATGAAGATGGGCTTAATATCAATATTTTTTCAACTACAATTAAATCACTTATTTAACACTGAATCAACATTGAATCAATGTTAATGCTTTAATCAAATTATTATCATTGAAACATTGTTAATATTTAACATTGCTTTTTCATCAGGTTTGCACCTTGAAATAATGTTATTTCAACGATGAAAAATAGATCAAGATGGCCATAAAATCTATATTTTGTCAACTTTAATTAAATCACTTATTTAACACTGAATCAACATAGAAACACTATAAAAATCAATCTTGCTTTATGTACAGCAGGATTCTATGCCAGTTAATTTTCATGTTAGGCTGCAATTGATATGATTTTGTAACAACATCCTTCAGTTTACATGCAAATGTATTTATTTATGCCCCCACAGTTTCAACTGGAAATCTCACATTGACTTAAAACAATTACATCTGAATTTATAACACAAGTGAAAAACATGACAACCTGCATCTGCAAAATGGAAGTAAATACAAATGGAAACTCGCCAATAAAGACAGAAATGGGACAGTAGTACTGAAAGAAAAAAGGTAGAAGAAAGAATGAAAAACTCTGAATACTCTAAACTCAGGGGTTTCCACCACGAGCAATGCCCCCGAGCCTTTCAGGGGCGTAACAGAGCCATTTTTACACTGTCCCAGCAAAGATACACTCTGATACCTCCTTTTTATCAGCATTCACTTGTAATGCACCTAAAACAACAAGATGTTAGTAAATATTTGGAAATGTGACTAATTATACATCACAAATGTACATGTACAATGTACAAAATGAAGTGAAACTTGAAATGTGATCAAAATCTTTACATGAACTTGATACATTTTGTAGATATTTTTACTGTCCACAAACAAATGCCTTTCAACTTGTGTGTGCTAAATACAGAATTACATGAATGTGCAGCATTTTGTACAAATAGAGACATAGGGCCCTATTTTAACGATCTGAAACGCAAGTGTCAAAGCGCGAAGCGCAAGTAACTTTGTGGGCGCGTCTCGGCGCTGTTGCTATTTTCCCGGCGGGATAAATGGCTCTTGCGCCCGGCGCAAATCTAAAATGGGTTGGTCTGAAGTAGCTTCATTATTCATAGGTGTGGTTTGGGCGTAACGTGAATAAACCAATCCGAGCGTCATCCAACATTCCCTTTAAAAGCAGGTGCGCAAGTTCCATTATGGATTGCTATTATTATGGCGTATTTACCAGGCGCACGCCAGGAGCGGTTCACAGCCGAGGAGACTGATGTTCTTGTAAGAGCAGTGAAAGACAGAGAAGTGAAGTTGTAATGTTGTACATTATGGTAAAGGTGATTTCACAGTCTTTTTTTTTTTTCAGTCTTTCAGTTTTTTCAGTTTTTCAGTCGATTTTTTTTCCTGGTTCTTGACGGACAAACCAATTTGTCAGATGTCCTTATATACATATATGTCTTGCCACTATTGGGCAAACAGGTCTTATCCTTAATTATTACAATTAGCCTGAATCATTTGTAAGCTAGATTTATGCCTATTTTTTCACATCTTCGTGGCACACCACAATGATTTCCGTCATCTCATGTGTTAATATTTTTTTAGTGTAACAATTTATAATTTGCAAAAATAACTGTTGCATCTGTGTAGATTACATGAGCAAAGTGTATGCGCGCGTACATTATGGTCAAGCATGCGCCCTTAAAATATAATGAACAACCCGCAACGCGCCACTGACTTTAGACTAGGTTTTTTCTGGTCAGTGGCGCAATTGTTTAATGGAACAGCAAAATAGCACCAGGGATTGTTTGCGCCGGAACACGCCTCCTTTTTTGCGCTGAACCGCCCAGGTAGCGCAAGTTCATTCACTAGTTTAGCAACGTGCTTCTGTGGAGGGAAAAGCGCGCTTTGCGCGGGTGCAAAATAGGAATGACACATGCGTCGGTGTACAAAGTCAATTGCGCTGGGTGCAAGATAGGGCCCATAATTGTGAATGCAAAACTTTGATTTTGTATTAATGTTGGTCAGAATCTGTGCGTGCAATGAGTAAGATATGCTTTTGCGGCGCATGCATTCATTGACTCGTTTGTGAGTCGATCCTACTGTCTCAAAATCCAAATGAATCAAATAGGATCAACTCACAAACGAGGCAATGAATGCAATGCATGCGCAGCACCGGATCCACAAATGCACATCTTACTCGTTGCACGCACAGATGAATCATTTTGATTCTAAAATCATGTGTACACCTCACAACAAACGACGTACGACAAAGATGAAAATCGGCCCGACCCAAATAAGAGTTGCACGAGTCAGAATACGGCTCGAAATCGGACGAAAATCGCACCGTGTATGCCCAGCTTAAGAAATAAAGATTAATAAAAAATATGATGGGGTTTGGTGAAAAACAAACTGAAATTCAATGTATTAAAGAATATCCTGGACGTTGGTTGTGTACAGAGGGCATTCACGTGACTTTATTAACATCGCAGTTCACTCTGACTTGCCCAGGAGAAGCACACAAGTTGTAAGAAAGAAAGATAAATAAAAACACGTAATGAAAATTGAGATGAATTGTATTAATCTTTTTGTACTTACCTATAAAAAACTGTTGCTGTCCTGTCTCTTTCGTGCTTGAAGTCTGTTATGCTGCGCTTTGATCTGAAGGTGCATTACCGCCACCTACCACTGCATGAAAAGTGGGATTTTCGACCCCATAAACGCCTGTATACTCCTGGAAATCTCCCTAATTTTCGGCAGCTTTCGACACTTTAGAGGCAGCGAACGTCGCGTTCGTCTGTGCCACAAATTGTCGTAAACGAACCATGACGTAGGTGGAGAGCCCCCCCCCCCCGCTGAGAGACCGCGCGGAGGTGCGACGCCTCTAATTTGCATATGAATAGCAGCGAAACCAGAGAGTCAACGGCCAGACTTGAATTTACTCACTCACTATTGGCTGAAGCCACTACATTTAAAAAAGATAAATCCCTCGTGATTGGTTGGCAGATCACTGCAAACCAATCATTATTGGTCCCCCTGGCTCATTATAAATGTAAACCCCAATAATAATAATAAATATATAATTTATGTTGTAATAATTTGTTTCATATTAATGTTATTGTGCTATGAAGTATTCATACCATCAAGGAATATATGGGCAAATTATACGGACCGTGCCGTTTATTCAAACAAGGGGCTTCATTTATAAGCATTCAGCTGTTCATTCAAAGAAAGGGCTTAATTTATAAAACACAGCGGTTTACTCAAAGAAAGAGCTTTATTGTTAAACACACAACTATGTACAGTGCAGCAGTAATGTCTCGTAATGTAATGTAAAGTTCGGCGTGCTCCAGGCTGCGAGAGGGCGGTGGCCGCACAATCCATCCAGACACCCCGTCAACAAAGCCGTCTTCCTCGTCAGATATGAGTTCAATGGTCGCGGACTTCCAAACGTCCACCTCATCCAGCACACTCTCGCTTCCAGCAACTGTAATACAATCCATAAAGACAATAAGCAACCTGAAAAATACTCACATTGACAAAAAACGGATCTAATATAATAAATCTTACCCTTTTTCTTCTTGATCGACTCCGAGCTAAACTTCGCAGTTTCAGGTTGTTTGTATCTGAAGCTCCGGCGTGTCGATTCATAATACGTCTTACAGGCAGCTGGAAAACAATTACATGAGACTGGTATTAATAAAAACAGTCACGGTAAAATTAAACAAGGAATGAGAAACACATTAGAAGTTACTTACACACAATTTCGTCATGATCAGCGGTTAAATCTGGACTCGCGGTAATCGCTCCAAGCAGATAAGAGCTCACGGCTTCGTTTTGAGGCGAGGATAGTCTGTGTAAACAAAATGTGCAGTTTTAAGCTCGGATCTATTAACGCATCCATTTCCTTATACAGCTGAATAAAAGCATATTCTTTATATCGTAACGTTACATTACCCATGCTGTGGTTCATAGCGACTGCAGTTTGCCTCAGAGTTATGAAGACGAAGACAGCCTCCTGAAAATGAGTCCAAAAAGTTCGTCGTGTCCATGCAGAGATTGAGTTGAAGACGGTGTCCTGTCATTGTTGATCACGAAAAAGGAAAGCAGCAAAAAACATAAAAAAATAGTTTAAAGCTCGTCTTCTACGCGTCATGGCCATGACCTCGACCTCGCACCCCATTGGACTAGGGCTCTGATATGGAACGCGCCCGGGGCCAAATCTCTTTATACGAAACGCGTGACTTATGATCGTTTCAACCTTCAACACGCCCTGTTTTCCGCTTCACGCACAGTTTTAACATGTTAAGAAGACACATTTGAACGTGTTTCTTAACGCGCACATTCTGTACATGTCGAAGTGTAATATTTTTTTTTTAAAGCAGACTTACCTTTAGATGTAGCCTAGGCTACATACATATTAATATAAGATATTAATTAATTGCTTAACTGACTACTGTCCTAATGTTACAATGTATATTAAGTAAATGCTTAATATTATACAATTATTATAATTTATCTATATGGGTTATTGTTTGTTTTTTAAAGTTAGGCTATATATAATTTCTAAAAGTATAGGCTAATTTACACAGCACATATTTATAACTGAAAACACACACCACTTTATTCACTTTCACATAATAATGTTTTTGTAATTTGGTGTTTAGTTTGTTATATAGTTTGTTTATACTGTTCTGTCTCTGTTTTGTTTCCAGGAACATCTGATGAGTGCTATAATAAAATGACTTCATTATATTTAAAATATGTTTTGATATTCATTTTATTTATATTATTTATATTTTATTTACCCATAAACGTGTCTTTAGGAAGCCATAAGTTATAGAGACAAGAATAACTTTTGCCATTTAAATGCCACATTCATTTACTGAGGACCCATACAGCCAATGATCATGTGTGAAAACACATACATAAATTGATCACTTAGAAATCAAAACTAAGGTTTGAGAAAGAAAGAATATGCATACAACAAAATATATTGTTTCATAGCAGCTTCAGTAACAAGTTCAAAACAAATTCTGCTGTAAACCGGCTCTAACAAGCCAATATAGTGTCAATATTCAGCTCAAGTGACTTCAGTGTTGATTCAGTTCAGTTGATTTCAGTTCAACTGTAAATTCCTCAGTTGTGCATTGTGTAGTTAGATATATGCAAAAACAACATTTTTGGAAATAGTTAAAATAGTTTTGCACAAAGTGTTGCTTTTGCAAGAGATGTCTGATGTTTTGTGTGTAGAGTTACAAGAAATGGAGCCATATTTTCAGAAATTGTGTGTAAGCAATTAGATAAAACTGTAAATGAATCCAGTTTATTTTAGTTCAGGACTCATAGTCCAGGTGTTAGTAATCTGTGCTTAATCTTTGTTCCAGGCAACAATTTTTTAACTCACGATTAAATAGATTAAGGCCTACTCTTGGCATAATTTAAACCCTGTCCAGGAAACCACCTCTTGAAAATCTGCATTGATAATTCATAAAATGTGGTGTGAGCTCAATTTAAATGACAATTACAGAAAAACACAATCTGACTTAACTATAAACACACAAACTTGTACTTTTCACATTTATGATTAATAGCCATTTAAAAAATCATTCACAGTGCAGGGTGGAAAAATTAATGTTGGTATGTAAACTGTATGCTTTACTTGATTTATTTGTGTGCTTTGGTTCATTGTCTTGTTGCATCACATAACCTCTCTAAAGGTTGAAGACATGAACTGCTGTCCTGTATTTTTTTATTTTTTTTACATAACATTGGTTATTGCTAATGACATACAGAGTAATTAATCTACACTGTGAGCCCGGACTAGTTGAATCTACTTAAAAAATTGGAGCAAACTGGTTGCCCTAAAAATTTAGTAATGTGTACTAAAACGAGTACATTTAACTTAAATTTAAGTTAACATTTTAACTTAAACTTTAAACTTGTTTTAGTCAAAAAAATTCAGAACCTAGATAAAACTCCCCCTGCTGCTACTCTGATTTGCATTTGTGTAGCTCACAGCATGTTCATTTACATGATAAAGCCTCCCCTAGAATTAAGGGGAGGGGGGGAAAACTGCCAAGCAAGGCCCACGTCAATTTCCGACAATTTACGGCAGTTTTCGGTGTTGCCTGCAAATTGCCGTGCACAGTCGTAAACCTGAAGTTTCACGGCAATCTACAGTGTCACATACTGACGAAAATCCCACTTTTCATGCAGTGTACTGGATTGGATTGTGGCGCATTCGATCGGTAGGGGGAAATATTCTAAATTCTTTATTAACCCTGTATTCTTTAGATAAATAATTAAATGTAAGTAAATTATACAAGATTTTTTAAATAATAATAATAATAGCCTACATTTTATAAATTTAAAACAGGCTATGATTTATATTACTGGATGACCACAAGAATTAAGGACTCTGTGACAGTCATTATATATCTCTCTGCATGTGCTGTAGCTAGCCGAAAACATTAGAGGATTGGAGATGTTTTCCATGATGGAGGAGATTTTAAAACAATAATTAAAACATTAATATTAACAATTTGCCTAATAATAATAAACTGGTTTGTCCCATTGAGTTCAATTTATGGTAGTAGTTCTTTGTTAATCCACACACTTGTTGGTAGAGATTCATCCTTTGAGGATAATGAATGTGCTCACATTTCACAGAAATGTACCCAATTGTTTTGGATTTGCTTTAACATGTTGAATGATGGGACAGATAGATTGAGTAAGCCTCACCAGTGGAGAATTAAGCTGACCAAAAATCAACATTGATTCAATGTTTGTCTTTTCAACACTGAAAAGCATGGAATTATCAACATTGATCCGAAATTATTTAGTATTGAATTTTCAACATTGGTCCACTATTTTTTAGCATAGAATTTTCAACATTGATCCAATATTACTTAGCATTGACATTTCAACCTCAACCAAATTGATGATTCTGATGGAATTTCAACATTGACTCAATGTCACAATGCTATCTGGGTAGCAGAATTAGCTAGCTAGCTAGTCTTCCTTGGGTCCGTGTGTGTGTGTGTTTCTGTGTGTGTGTCTGTGTAAAATTAGGTAGACAGTTAGATAGCAGCAGAAAGTAAGGTAGAACAGTTACTTAGCCTATCTGTATTAGCACGTAGAGACAATGGGTTATCCCACTGGTCACTATTGTTTGTGAGTTCTATGACCACATTAAACAAAGTTGAGTAATTGCAAATGTATATAAATACTAGACACCTTAAACATGATGTATACCAAAAATCTATGTTCAATCCTTATGTTAACATACTTTACTAATCTTTTCTTTGGGAGCTTTCTTGCTGCCATCCTCTTCTCTTGACGCAAACAGGAAGTAAACAGCTCTGGTCATGTGACAATTTACAGTAAACATGCAACACTGCACATATTTCATTGAGACCCTTTATTATTTCAATATCTGCTGGAAATGCATTGATAGATCATTCAGTAACATTTTTATAGCCTTAGAAATGACAAATATTTTTACGGTCACTATTGTGACCGGTGGGATTAAATGGGTTAATTCATTAACAGAGTTGATAAAAAAAAACTATTAAAGGTAGTAGCAATTGCATAATCATCTTCAATTGTTTTTCCTTGAACTTTAAGCTTAAAATCTTCTATAAAAGTTGTCTCCTTTCTTAAAAGTGTGTTTACATTTTTCCAAATTAGCTTGCTATTGCCTTTTGCCTCACTCATTAGATGAAGATAATAATTAGATTTAGCTACTCTCATCTCTTTGTTAATTATTTTGCAAACCTTTATAACAAAGCCTATCTATATCTCTGCCAGACTAAATAGCTTTCTTTAAAGCTGAATCCCTATTTTTCATCAGCTTCCATAAAGTCTCATTGAACCACGGTAAATCATTTTTATGCTTAAATTTTTCTTAACTCCAACAGAAAATGTCTCTCTTACAGAATTAATTTTATTTAAAAAAATTATTACAACCATAATCTACATCCCTAGAAGATAATATATTGTTCCACTTTAAACCAGCTATTTCCTCATTAAATGCTATTCATTTTCCTCTAGGTATACAATGAAAAACATTAGTAGAAGTTACTGTATTATTTTTAAACCTATTTTTTGTTAATTTCTGTGCAACCAAGGTTAAATTATGATCAGATAACCCAGTGATCAAATTATAACTCTTAATTATCCTTTCAGGTCTGTTGGTAAATATTAAATCTAACTGTCTTGGAAGATTTAGCAATTCTTGTTGGCCCTTTAATGAATTGATTTAAATTGAATTTATCTGCAATCATTTTCATTTTTTCATTTTTCATCAGGTTAAAATCACCCAAAATAATTATTTCTTTGCCATGATCACATTCTTTTAAGTTGATTTAAGTTGATCATAGAAGTTATCTTTTGCTGAAGGGGGTCTATATACACGTAAAACTATAAATGACATTTGAGGGGATAGAATAATTTTCAAACCCACCAATTTTAAATCATTAACGTAGTTAAACATGAGACGTTCACACTTAATGTTTTGCTTTAAGTGTGCAAACATGAGCTCAGCTCATGTTTGGGTATTGGCAACATTCTTGTTGCCTTGAGCTCATTGGGGTAACTGCATTGAAAGGGGCATGCTGCTCTTCCCAGCTGCTTGTAACAGAAGAGCACCCCTTTGCTTCTACTCTCCTCCTTTAACCCCTTACCAGACGTCAATTTGGAAAATGGGGCATGAAAAGGCAAAATAAAAAGGCTGTTATTAATATGGAGATATATAGGCTCAAACATAAAAGCAAAAATAAAAAATATTAAGAATATATTTTTAGATGTAAAAAATATTATGTGAATGTAGTATAACAACTTATAACCACAACTAAAGTGAAGCCACAAGTGTGGGCATGCTTCATTTCAAATCTGAGGATGATATCTCTAAAATAATGCATTCTACAAACTATTTTGTAAGACCATGTCTGGGGAGTTTTTACAGAAGGCTGATAAGATGCTGATCAAATATGTTATTGCCCTGTAAATGTTATGGTAAGTATGATGGAAGACCAGGGCGGGGTGCAATTAACAGTCTTAAATAGATAAAGGAAATTGTCCTCAATTAATAATTAGAACACAAATCACAGGCATTAATAAAAGCCAGAACGGAAACTGCCAAATGGCTGGATAATAACAACACAAACTCCCACGAGGACAGTGGCCAGGAACCCAGAGATGCCTATAGCCAGTCAGGAATTGTAATGGCAGCAGAGAGGGTGAACACCCATGAGCAGGCGCTGACCAGGTTCTCTGCAAACAGGCACGGCTGGATAATATACAGTCTGATGGCAGTATAACTCACAGAAGAACAAATGGTATCACGTAGGACAGGACAGGGTGAGATCACAGACACTTCTCATATGAGGACATTGAATAATCAGACAACAAGACAGGGTAGGAGAGGGAATAAGAAGCTGAGAAAAGCAAGGGAAAAAGGGAACAGGTGAGGAAATAGGAACGAAAAGGGAAACAGCTGTAAGAGATAATGAGCGGAGGAGAGGATGAGTGTGCGTGATTGTGTGAGTGAGTGCGCGAGTGAGTGTGTGACCACAAGAGGGAGACAGAGAAAGGGGAAAGAAAACCCAGGATCATGACATTACCCCTCTCTCAACGAGCGCCACCTGGCGCACCTGAGGGCAATTGGCGAGACCGGAGGAAATCAGCGATGAGTGAAGGAACCAGGACGTCCCGGGAGGGAACCCAGCTTCTCTCTGCAGGACCATACCCCTCCCAGTCGACGAGATACTTATGGCCGCGTCTCCGACGGCGCATGTCGAGAATTCGACGAACTCTGTAGATAGGGGTATCATTGACAAGACTAGAAGTGTGAACCGGGCGAGAGGGGGGACGGTGACTGGCTTGATGCAGGAGACATGAAACACGGGATGAACCCGGTGTAAATTAGGCGGAAGGTGAAGTTTAACTGCGACAGGACTTATGACCCTTACAATGCGGAATGGTCCAACAAAACGGGGAGACAATTTACGTGAATCGGGCTGGAGAGGTAAATTTGAAGTGGATAACCACACTCTCTGACCGCAAACTTAGCGAGGACTCTTAATTCTGCGCTTATTGGCCGCAACGGTCATGCGTCTTCTAGCTCGACAGAGAGCAGACCGCACTCTCCTCCAGGTGCGTTTGCAACGGCTAATAAAAGATTGTACAGATGGAACATTAGACTCAGATTCTTGGGACGCAAATAACGGAGGTTGATAGCCG
The DNA here is from genome assembly GCF_949357685.1 of Gobio gobio. Taxonomy (NCBI): domain Eukaryota; kingdom Metazoa; phylum Chordata; class Actinopteri; order Cypriniformes; family Gobionidae; genus Gobio; species Gobio gobio. Next base: position 20,193,482 of record NC_137115.1, on the reverse strand, counting down.
AGACAGCAAAGGAAGGGTGAAAGACCGGTAGCAGAGGACGGAAGCGAATTATGGGCGTATTCAGCCCAGGAAAGATGCTGAGACCAGGACGTGGGATTCTGATGGGTGAGACTGCGAAGAATGCGGGCGACAATTTGATTGGTCCCTTCTTCTTGACCGTTTGTTTGGGGGTGAAATCCGGACAAGAGGCTAACGGAGGCCCCAATCAGGCGACAAATTTCCCTCCAGAACTGAGAAGAAAATTGGGGGCCTCTATCAGACACTATATCAGTTGGTAAACCATGTAGCTTAAAAACATGATCTACCATGATCTGGGCGGTCTCTTTGGCAGAGGGGAGTTTAGCGAGCGGAATAAAATGGGCCGACTTAGAAAAACGATCTACCACGGTTAGAATAACGGTGTTACCCGCCGAGAGAAGGAGCCCAGTGATAAAGTCGAGAGCTAAGTGAGACCACGGTCGTGTAGGAACCGGTAACGGACGAAGCAGACCGGCTGGAGGGGAATTACCAGCCTTAGTTTGCGCGCACGTAACGCAGGAGGCAATAAACCGTTGCACATCTCGTTCCAAAGAAGACCACCAAAAGTGCTGACGGATAAAAGCGAGGGTGCCCCGGACGCCGGGATGGGCAGTTAATTTAGAGGTGTGTCCCCACTGAAGCTCTTTGCGTGGTTACGAGAACAAAAAGAAGCACCTTAGGAACATTGCGCGGGACTATGACTCGAGAAAGAGAACGCTTAAACAGCCTCTCTATTCCCCAGATGGTCGTGCCAACAACACGACCCGGGGGAATAATCTCCTCAGGCTCAGTCGATGAAGAGGAGTCAAAAAGACTTCTTCAGGCTTGACGACAGGGGGATATCACAGACGCTTCTCATATGAGGACATTGAATAATCCGACAACAAGACAATGTAGGAGAGGGAATAAGAAGCTGAGACAATCAAGGGAAAAAGGGAACAGGCGAGGAAATAGGAACGAAAGGGGAAACAGCTGTAAGAGATAATGAGCGGAGGAGAGTATGAGTGTGCGTGATTGTGTGAGTGAGTGCGCGAGTGAGTATGTGACCACAAGAGGGAGACAGAGAAAGGGGAAAGAAAACCCAGGATCATGACAGTAAACACCCATTTGCAGTATTTTCTCTAATGTCTAGTTCTCTAAGGAGAACTGCTCAATTAATGCTCTATTGTTGTCAATCGACGTAAATTTTACCTTTTACCTTTGTCTGTATAAGACTTAATCGTCATTATTCTTTTATCATTATTCTTTTGTATTCAGCCATTATAGCCTTTGATCTGGCATGATGGCTTGCCAAAACACCACATTACAGTAATCCACATATTATCTGAAGTCTTTCTAGAAAACAAACAAACTAAAAAGCTTTATTTAAGTCCTTATGTGAATTCTTGAAACAAAATAGATCATAAAATAGATTAGCTCCTGGTGCAACAGGTGCATTAGAACTACAGTTAGCATCAAGCTACATAACACAATTTAAAAGATTAAAATTACACTTTCACTCAAAACTCACTTTAGACCACCATCGAGTGTTTGTATTACCTTCCGGTCGCGTCATATAATGATGTTTAAATATGTTATATTTTACATATACAAAGTAACGCGTTACTGTAATTCCACTACTTTTAGCGGTAATTCACATGTAACACATTTTTTATTTATTTATCAAGTAACGCTATTACAATTACTGAAATTGAAATGAGTTTGTGTCACGGTTCATGGATTCACCGTCTCGTCCGCACGTGATGCGTGCTGTGTGTGTGTGTGTGGATATGGATGTGTGTGTGGGCGTTGCTTGTTAGCGGCTGATTACGGATCAGCATCAGCTGTTCCTCATGTAGCGTCCTATTTAATGTCTGTGTGAACGTTTCCTGTTTGTCAGATCATTTCAGGCTCACCTGTGTCTTCGCCCGAGCTTTGCTCATTCTCTGTGTTCCGTGGGTTGGAGGTTCGTTCCCTGTTCTACAGCCTGCACCTGTTTATTGACACTGAGTTCCTGCCCGATCTGAACCTTTCTGCCATTCAGGAATTATCCTGCTCTGTCTTCAATAAACTTCTTTTCTATAAACTTTGTTCACTCGCTTTTGGATCTTTTTGCATCTTTCTAGTACGACACCTGACAGAACAATCTGACCAAGGATGGATCCAGCGAGTCAGACAGAGTTGCAGAATTTTCTGTCCAACAGAAGTCAGTGGATGGATCATCAGGATGAACAGATGAACGCTACTGCTCGGGCAGTACAGGTTTTGGTAATGCAGGTGTCCGAGCTTACTACCCGAGTACAAGAACTGTCATCACCCACTGCACCACCCCCACTGCCTGTTCCCCCGATCCCGCCCAACGTCATGAGTCACGAGCCACGGATTACCGTGCCTGAGAGATACACTGGTGAGCCAGAATGGTTTTGACGAAGTGTTTTGTGTTTTTTCCTCTTCAGCCACTCACATTTGCATCAGAGGAGTCGAAGATGGCATTGATACTGACATTACTGTCTGGGCACGCTGCTCTGTGGGCAACGGAGGAGTGGGAGAACCAACATCCTTGCTGTTCCTCGATCCTTACACTCTCGCAAGAGATGAGACGGGTCTTCGACCGTGCGGTAGTGGGACGGGAGGCTGCCCGTAGACTCGCCGATTTGCGTCAGACCTGTTTGGCTGCAGAGTGTAAGTGGAACGAGGAGGCGCAGTGGGACATGTTCCTGCATGGGCTGGGTGACTGCGTGCTACAGGAGATATACACTCAGGAATTACCTACATGTCTCAACGGACTTATAGAGCTGGCTCTGCGCGTGGATGCACGCTTGCAACAACGAGAGAGACACTCATATTCAACGTTCGTTTCTGAGTTTCCTGAGCCTTCTAGGATCCACGGGGGTAGCGTGGTCAGCCCCCCGGTCAATCACGAGCCCATGCAGGTGGGTAGGGCTAGGCTTTCCCGGGAGGAGAGAGAATGCCGGAGAACAAGAGGGCTCTGTCTGTACTGCGGCAATGACACTTTCTGGTCGAATGTCCGGTAAAAGATTCAGCCCAATGGTAGGCAGGAGGTTACGGCCGGGCGGACTTGCCTTTGAGAAATCCTCGTCTAACACTCTCCTCCTGGTAAGACTGCAATGGACAATCAAGTCTCACAGATGCCAGGTGTCGCAGAAATTCTCAATCAGTTTATCTGACTTCACCACGGACAATTCATAACAACTCCCAGTTGTTAATATAAAACTACAGTAATTTACCTTCTCGAATACACTCTCGAAGTAAGGTGACGGCGTCCCATCGAGAAGCTACTATCACTAGCATTTACTCAAACACACATGAGCACACAGGTCTTCAGCATCTATACACTCTCACCGTCCTTCTCAGGTGTACGCTGGTCTCTGCAGGATCCTTAATACTAATGTATTACAGCCTCACCCCGAGAACGGCTCTATAGTCTTCCAACACTATCACTGTCTCTGTTGTGATCTATTGAGCACAGAATCTTTAGTACTTCTATTCCTCAGCTGCGCAGCATATATACCTGACACCACTCCCAAGTTGCTCTTTGCTGAAAAGAAGTTTTATTCACGGCCGGGAGATCCCATACGGAAATGTAATATATGTACATATATGAAATATACATATATTAAATATATCCACATAGAAAGTGAAAACATATATGTACATATATATCTGCCCATATATAAAACCTATTAGAAAATGGAACAATTTCATATATTGACATATAAAACTAGCCCATATATTTTGTGTATGTATAATACAGTATCTTATATATATGTCACATATATAATTATCAATATACATGACATATATTTCTTTGTATATATGTTCAATATACAAACTACACATATATGCATAGCATATTGCTTGCATACATGTTACATATATGTCCCTAATATATGTTTTTATATAGTTTTTATATAGTTTATATAGTCATTTAAAATGAAATATATAAAATATATTTTTGATAAATGTATATGGAATATATAAATTACATGCTTTCATTAATTTCGTACATGTTTTTCAAATATAGGTTATGGATGTGTATTTACACACTTGCAATGCAATACATATGACATGCCTAAGCCTTAAATGTTAAACGGTGCAGTTAGCAACAAATAAGTAAAACAGTAAAACATTTAAAACATTTAAACTTTATTAAAACAGTTTAAATATAAAAAGAAAAATTAAGCTGCGCAAAATTAGAAAACTACTGAACACACAACTTTATTATATATAAATACAATATTACAACAAAACAAGTAACAAATAAAACATCACAGAATATGAAAATCCACCAACAGGTATATGATACAGCCTGTAATTTTTTTAAGTTAGAGTCTTAAGAGTTTAAGTTCTGAGCTTTTTAGATGTCCTCAGCTCAGTGATCTTTTGATTTATAGCTACCCCTAGTTGGCCCCTGGTGGTTCCAGGAAATTTCTGGATCACCGATCACGGTTGTTCAGCTTAGGCTTGCGCCCTTGTCCTTTACGCACTGAAATTCCTCCAGATTCCTTGAATCTTTTAATTATGTTATGCACTGTTGAATGTGAAAAATCCAAATCTCTTCCTATCTTTCTTTGAGGAACATTGTTTTTAAACATTTCAATAATTTTCTCACGTATTTGTTGGCAAACTGGCGATCCTCTGCCCATCTTTTCTCCTAAAGGATTAGACCTTTCTTGGATGCTGCTTTTTTACCAAATCATAATTACAATCACCTGTTGACATAACCTGTTTCAAATCACATCATTATTTAACCATTTTACCTCATTACTAGCCCTAAATTGCTCCTGTCCCAACGTTTTTTTAAATGTGTTGCAGGTCTGAATGACATGAAGTTGACCAGATAAAACATGAAATATTATGTGTTCACATTGTCTGCAATGAAATACAAGTCAAAGTAAATTTAGCAATCACTTCTTTTTTTTTTTTTTTTGCGTTTTCCATACTGTCCCAACTTTTTCTGATTTGGGGTTGTATATATTTATATATAAAAAAACTTTTTTTAATGAAATGTGGATTGTGTAGACTTGTTAAAAGTTCAAGCTGTTCAAATAAGGAAAAGAAGGAATGAATTAATAAGGAAACCATAGGCATATAAAATGTATGTATGTTGTTAAAATAAATGGGCATATATAAATTAAACATATCGGTGACATATATGGTCATAACATACAATATTTTATAAACAATAGTCATATATATCGTATTAATATATGTCAATATACTAATTTAATATGGAAAATGTATATATGTTATAAACTTATATCAACATATATCTAGAGATATGTATATATGTGATAGCAATATATTGTCTTATATTTAGCATATATGATGGCGTCATTTGCGATATAGGGACATATATGTCATATATTACATTTCCGTATGGGATCACTGGTCACAACAACCAAATGAGTCTCTAGAACAGAAAGATGCATGTACATTTATGTTTCTTACAGTTGATTAAAAATCAGTGTTACTCAAGCCTTCTTCACTGTGGTTGGTTCTGGTGATTGGTTTAAGGTAATCATATGACTGCAAGTCTACATGGTCTTTGACCTGAACATCCTTAGTCTGCGTTTTTCTGTAGTTTCATGCTAAATAACCCTTTGACCATTTCTGAGGCCATTATATAAAATATTTCCAACACATTCCCCCCTCTGATCATTTTACATGATCACATTCTCAAATCTGATCATATGATCTATTTTTTTTACCTTCATCTTCCCTACTTACAGTTTCTTTCTTAAATCCACTGACATCAACAGTTCTGTCTTCTCTCCAAGTATCAAATACATTTTTCTCCAACTTAATCATTTGTACATGTCCTACTCGTTCTCCATTTCTCGTTCTCGTTCTCTCCTACTGCTTCTTAAATTAACTTTTTCATTAGTGCATGAATAAATGTTTTAAGTAATCAAATTGCTGAAATAGAGAGACTATTATCTTTATACTAAATCAGAAACAATTTGTTGGCCCACAGTTGATCCCAGATCCTATCCTTGTCTGGCCAGCCCCACAGATGTTTTAACGTTTTCATCCTCCAAGATGTTGCAATCTTTTTACGGCAGGTGTAGTTCCTTTTCTCCGTTTACATGTCATCATGTTGGTGAGGTTTACAGGATGATTTCATAAGGCCCCAACCACCTCGGACAGAGCCACGCCTTCCTCCGCAAGTCTCTGACCCAGATCCATTGTCCTGGCTCGTAGGAATGTTAGGGTTCGTCATCTGGAACCGGCAAAGCAGCTTTCACCTGCGAGTGGATAGATTTGATAGCTTTAGTTAAAGACATCATACTTTCTTATTTGTTCATCGATCGTCGCAAGGCCCTCCTGGGGAGGAGGCTTGATTTTTGATTTTTGGCCGACCTGTAAGAATTTAATGTGGGCTGAGGGCTGTTCTGGTCCCTTTTTGGGCTCTTTTACACAATTTGTTTTTTACAGTCTGCTTTGTCCTTTTCATCGCACCACCATTTTGTGAGTTGTCAAATTTATTCAATTTTGTAATTATTTACTAAATGTCCAAATCAATTTTTCTGGTACTCCCCACCTTGGGATAACTTCTCTTATTAGAGCTTTTGCTACAGCCGTAGCATTGGCTTTTTTACTTGGAAAACTCTCAACCCACTTTGAAAACATGTCAACAATTACAAGACAATACTTAAACCCTTGGCATGGTCAACTCGAAATCCATCATGAAGTGCTGAAAAGAAAGTTATGATGTGGGGTGGGCGGAGTAAGTTTGAGGCTTACTTCGTCTTCCCACATTATTCGCTGCGCAGGTGTAATAGTTCTGACAGAATTTTTCTGCCACAACTGTAAATCCTGGGGTTACCCAGGAAATTCCAATTAGATAATAAATGCCAATTTTGAGGAGTGGTCTGCCCCTTGAGACCACTTTGCGAAATTTGGATATTATTGTTTTGGCAGGAAAGGCCTTTTTGTCTTTGCATCTTTCCATACCCTATCTTTACACTTGCACCCCCCTCCAACCAACATTTCTCTCCTGATTGGTAGCCATATTTTGAATTTCGTTCAATGTTAGTGGGAGCTGAACTTCATTTGGTGCCGGAGATGTGAATGTGGTTAACGCAATTGGCGGTTTGATGTGCAAGTGCAACATTCTTTGCTGTTTTGTCTGTGAAATCATTGTTTTGTTTTTGTTTTTTCGTTTGCACCGCATTTGCAGATTGCAATTTCTGATGAAAGTTGTAGGTTTTAAAGCAACATCATTTTGAATTTGCTTGTACAGTGATGAGGATCCTCAGTAGGTAGCAATGTGGATGGATTTAGTATGGTGCACCATTTTAATGTGACATGGATATTGTCTGCAAGAAGTTCTGCCAGTGCAGTGAACGGGCAGCAGTTAAATTAGCCGTTTGTGACTGCATCAGCAGAGTGTGCACTGCATGTGAAAAAAAAAATGGTGGAATGCCACCATATCCGAGCATGCTAAAAAGGCAGCCTCTACCGAACAAAGGCACTGTGGCATTCCACGTGCGACAGTGTCTAATCGTTTGGAGAAATACTTGATCGGTCGACAGCGATCACCGTGGGGTTAGAACAGCGGACATGAACCCCAATTTTTTGGAAACGAAGAGCTTAAAGATTTTGACTAGTCAGACATGGTGCATTTGAGAGAGACAATTTACATTTTTCAAATGCAACCTGTTCCTCTGTCCATACCAATTTGTCAGTTAGAATTTTCTGCTCATGAGCTGCTGTTAGTAAAGAATTTGAAATTTTCTGCATAATTTTGGATCCATGACCTGCAATATTCCGTAACTCCCAGAAATGACATAATTTGTGATTTTATGACGGGTTTCAGAATTTTTTTTAACTGCTTCAATTCGTTCAAATCCTTGCGCACAACCTTTTCTGAAATGAGGTGACCAAGGTACCTAACTTCCTATACTACACTCGTTTTGATTTTTACACTTTGTGCCTATTTTCTGCTAAAAACTCAAGTAATGCGCGCACATCGATTTCAAAGGTGGTTTTGATAGGAGGACACAGCATCAAATCATTTACATACTGAATTTGGGTACTTTCCTTTTTTGGGGAAAGGAAACTTTTCTAAAAATAATTTTATTTGAAAAGTTGCTCTGAAGCACTTTTTGAATCAAATTTGGGTTTTGTTCTCTCCTTGTTACACAGCTTGTGAACCTTGATTGCCTGCATTTCGGGATATGCTTTTATCCCCTCTTGTTTGATGTAGTGTTTCCTACTACTATCCCAAGTCCAAGTCCAATTCCCTTTTTTTTTTTTTTTTTTTTTTACTGAGTTGTGAGCCAAACTCCCTCGTTTGCCCCCAAACTTCTTCCTTTCCCACAGAGACGTGGGGCTGGACTGGTGTCTAATGGAAAAGAGCAGATTGAGTAGGTGTTAGTTTAACTGAGAATGCAAAGTATTGCTGGGATACCAATACAAATTTAAGATACAATTTTTGTTTTTGTTTTTTTCATGGTGGTCCATTAAATAATTTCTCCTCAAATACATTGTTCCTTTCCTGGCCAACAAGCCATGAGGTACAATGTAGATGAGGTGTTTTTTATTTATTTATTTATTTATTTTTAATCTGGCAACATTTGTGGATAAGCAGAGTATAGATCAAAGGAAGGAGTTAAAGCCCAATAATAATACCAGTTTGGTGTAATTTGCATAAAAGCACCTCCAGAATTGAACACTTCCATTCCATTGTTTGAAATGATTCCAATTTGGAAAATAGATCTCTAGCCAATACATTTACAGGGCATGTTTCAGTAACCAGGAAAGAATGGGTCACTAGTTTCAGCTTGTTTGTTACCTTCAATGACATAGTCAACTTATCAACCAATGGAATGCCAGATAACCCATATGTTGTTTGGGTTTTGTCAGAATAAGCTAAATTTGGAATTTTAGAGCGGTCTCTGCAGTGATCATAGAAAATGTGGCACCTGTGTCCACCAAAAAAAGGTAATGAAAAGTCCTTCAACTTGAATAGTAATTTTCTGATTTTGTCTTGGGTTGTCAGTTATTTTCAGTAGTTGTTTTGGTTGAGTGTCTTCTGCCTTATTTTATTAATGGTCTCTTAAATTTGATAATGGAAACCAAAGGCTGTAAAGGAAATGAGGAGATGTTCATGTGTGAGATGTTTCTGCTCCTTTAGACAATCCTTGGCCGACATGTCCTCTTTCACCATAGACGTAACATTGATCTGCAGCGGTTTTCCACTGATAAGATGTTCCTTGATGGTCTCTTGGAGACAGCATTCTTTGGTAGTCTTCTTGACTGTTTTGACCTCTTTTTTTTCCCAGTCCACCGGCCTCGGCCTCAACCTTTGAGCCCTGGTTCATAGCTGGACGTCTCTCCTTTCAGTTGCTTTGTGTTAGAGATTGCTTCCCAGTCAGGACGAGTGGGGTATGCCAGTCTCATTCTGGCAATCATTCTGTTCCAGGCAGTCAGCCATCCTGGAGTGTCAGTTCCCTCTGCTCCTGCATCAGCATTCATTCTTATAGTGCTTGGGTTAAAAGCATCTTCACCACCCAGAAAGCATTGTGACATTGAGTCAATGTTGAAATTCCATCAGAATCATCAGTTTGGTTGAGGTTGAAATGTCAATGCTAAGTAATATTGGATCAATGTTGAAAATTCTATGCTAAAAGAATTGTGGACCAATGTTGAAAATTCAATGCTAAATAATATTGGATCAATGTTGATAATTCCATGCTTTTCAGTGTTGAAAAGACAAACATCGAATCAATGTTGATTTTTGGTCAGCTTAATTCTCCACTGGTGAGGCTTACTGTCAATCTATCTGTCCCATCATTCAAAATGTTAAAGCAAATTCAAATCAATTGGGTACATTTCTGTGAAATGTGAGCAATCTACACCGAGTGTGTGTGTATTTATCTAAAGAATACAGGGTTAATAAAGAATTTAGAATATTTTCCCCTACCGATCGAATGCGACACAATCCAATCCAGTAGGTGGCAGTAATGCACCTTCAGATCAAAGCGCAGCTTAACAGACTTCAAGCGTGAAAAAGACAGAGACAGGACAGCAGCAGAGTTTTTTTTAGAGGTAAGTACAAAAAGATTAATACAATTCATCTCATTTTTCATTTTTATTTATCTTTATTTCTTACAACTTGTGTGCTTTCTCCTGGGCGAGTCAGAGTGAACTGCGACGGTAATAGAGTCACATGAACGCCCTCCGTACACAACCAACGGCCAGGATATCCTTTAATACATTGAATTTCAGTTTGTTTTTCACCAAACCCTATCATATTTTTATTAATCTTTATTTCTTAAGCTGGGCATACACGGTGCGAATTTTGTCAGATTTCGAGCCAAATTCTGACTCGTGCAACTCTTATTTGGGTCGGGCCGATTTTCAGCTTTGTCGTGCGTCGTTTGTTGTGAGGTTTTCGCATGATTTTAGAATCAAAATGATTCATCTGTGCGTGCAACGAGTAAAATGTGCTTTTGTGGATCCGGTGCCGCACATGTATTCATTGCCTCGTTTGTGAGTTGATTCATTTGGATTTTGAGACAATAGGATCGACTCACAAACGAGTCAATAAATGCATGCGCGGCACCGGATCCACAAATGCACATCTTACTTGTTGCACACACAGATTCTGACCAACATTAATACAAAATCGAAGTTTTGTATTCACAATTATGTCTATTTGTACAAAATGCTGCACATTCATGTAATTCTGTATTTAGCACACACAAGTTGAAAGGCATTTGTTTGTGGACAGTAAAAATATCTACAAAATATATCATGTTATAAGTTCATGGATAATTGTGCGTGAACTTATTAATAATTTTGATAGTAAAATCATCCCATATTTGTTCAGAGTACAGGGAGAAACGAGAGGCGATCGGATGAATTTCTGGCATGTCAGTAATTGTGGTCGGCCCTCGTGCAGGTATCGCACAGCTGAAGCAGAGCCATGAACTGATTGCCCTATTAGAGCGGTGAGGGGGAATAGGACAATCAGTTCGTAGCTCTGCTTCAGCTGTGCCTGTGCGGTTAGCTAATGAGGGCCGACCACAATTACAGAATTCCAATTTAATCTTTAATGCAGCAAAAAAAAAGAAAACGAAAGAAGAACCTCCAGTCCGTGTTGTAAAATGGATAATCTCTTCCAAACCACTGTGTAGCCTATCCAGCACCTCTTTTATTAATTTATCTACTTGATTATTGATTTACTTGTTTTACTTTCACACTATTTGTTTATTTACTATTAAATACAGTATTAATATTAGATAAAACAAGATAGATATTTGAAGATATTTTCACCTTGCTTTTCCATTCATTCCTCCTGTGTATCTGCAGGTGCTTTAACCCTCCTATTATCTTTGGGGTCAATTTGACCCCATTCAATGTTTAACGTCTGTAAAAACACGAATGACATAATTTTTTTTGCTTTAGATTGAATGACTTTTTCTAATTTAATGGGGACAACTCTGTAAACATAAAAATAACATGATGATATTTTTCCAATGTCCTGTACACATTTTGTAGCATCTGTGTTCCTTGGGGTCAATTTGACCCCAGGCTCTTTTAGCTGTATAAAACATAAGAAATATAAAAATGTTACACCCATTTGTTTAGGTTGTTTTCTTGAGGTCACTATAACATGCTATACTTTTATATATTCAATGTAACATTCAAACAACTTCCCTCTAATTTAGGGCTCTAATCTAACCTAACCAAACCATACCTGTATTATTGCGAGAACCACTAGAAGTTCACGTTATTATGGTCCTGCCCCACCACGTGAGTGACAGGGTAGCCATAGTGCTGCTAATGTCATCAAAATGGTTCCAGGGTCCACCAGATATGCTGTCAGACATAAATTACCTGAGACATAAACTTTTGTAAAAAAAAATAAATAAATCATATTCTGGAGGTTTAAATTGCTGGGGTCAAATTGACCCCAGAGGGTAACACATGTTACTAGATTTGAGGGTAACAGGAGGGTTAAAGGGAAAAGTCTATACTAAAATTCATTTAATAGTCTTGAATTTAAATTCAGCGTGTTTTAACTGGAATGTAAAGATTTTGATCACATTTCAAGTTTCACTTCATTTTGTAGTACATTTGTAATGTATAATTAGTCACATTTCCAAATATTTACTAACTTCTTGTTTTTTTAGGTGCATTACAAGTGAATGCTGATAAAAAGGAGGCATCAGAGTTCATCTTTGCTTGGACGGTGCACAAATGGCTCCGCTACGCCCCTGAAAGGCTTGTGGGGCATTGCTTGTGGTGGAAACCCCCGAGTTTAGAGTATTCAGAGTATTTCATTCTTTCTTCTACCTTTTTTCTTTCAGTAGTACTGTTCCATTTCTGTCTTTATTGGCGAGTTTCCATTTGTATTTACTTCCATTTTGCAGATGCAGGTTGTCATGTTTTTCACTTGTGTTATAAATTCAGATGTAATTGTTTTAAGTCAATGGGAGATTTCCTGTTGAAACTGTGGGGGCATAAATAAATACATTTGCATGTAAACTGAAGGATGTTGTTTACTTTGAGTGACTTGATACACAATAATTTCAATTGCAACCATACATGAAAATTAACTGGCATAGAATCCTGCTGTACATAAAGCAAGATTGATTTTATAGTGTTTCTATGTTGATTCAGTGTTAAATAAGTGATTTAATTTAAGTTGAAAAAATATAGATTTTATGCCCATCTTGATTTATTTTTCATCGTTGAAATAACATTATTTCAAGGTGCAAACCTGATGAAAAATCAATGTTAAATTTCAACATTGTTTCAATGATAATTTGATTAATGCATTAACATTGATTCAATGTTGATTCAGTGTTAAATAAGTGATTTAATTGTAGTTGAAAAAATATTGATTTTAAGCCCACCTTGATCTATTTTTCATCATTGAAATAACATTATTTCAGGGTGCAAACCTGATGAAAAATCTATGTTAAATTTCAACATTTATTCAATGAAATTTTAGTTGATGCATTAACATTGATTCAACAATGACTCAGTGTTGGTCTGCTATCTGGGCAGTTCCACGTACCTCAGTTTATTTAAAACCCAGCTTGTTCAGTCTTGGCCTGTAGGTCTGTATGTAGCATCAATGTTCTCCATTAATCTGATAAACTCCCCTACCCTCTTTTCTGGGTCTTGAGGCGCAGCAGCCACATTTTAGAGTTCCAAGGTTGCTCCACCCATATGGGCCATCCTTCTCCAGGAAACTGAAACATCGGCAATTTGAGGGCTTCTTGACTTCCTAGTCTGGGCTTGGATCTTCTTGTTATATTTCTCATCAAGGTTCCTGACTGTGACTTCTTTTTATCTTAAAGGAAGGGATAGAGCAAACATTTCTTTGGATTTTCTCTTGCAGTTTGAAACAATTTGTTTACCTCCTCCTGTAACAATGTCAGTGGCTCATCAGTCTCTGTGTTACTGTCATAAGGTTTAATCTTTTCTTCATCATGGATTGGGGCAGAAGAGACCTTTGCTTCCTCGGTTGCAGTTGCCTGGACACTTTGATCAGTCTGTAGGGAGGGGGCCAATGATTTGTGCAGGCCTTATCTTCCTCTTCCTGTTTCTGCTTTAAAAACAGCTATTTCTTTGCTGTTTCTGTTGTTCTGCTCATTGCTCTGCCTCTTGTTGAACAGGATCCAGTCTACCTGCTTCTGCTTCTTCGAAGGCAACTGTTCCAACTGCTTTCTGGTTTCTTCTATAATTGAAACACTCTGAGAACCGCATGGGTCAAAATACCCATTTGCCAATTTTGACCACCATTGTATCTGTTCAAATTGTTCATTACTCAAATTCCACATTTAAAGGGTCCATGAAAGCTTTAGCATAAGTTCTGCCGGGAAGACTTAATTGTCACGTCACTTCAACTTTTTATCTATCCAATCACATTCTAATACTTGGGTATAAAAGATCAGTAACTACTCATGTCTGAGTTCGCAGATGCTGACGCTCCAATTCAGTTGACGATCCGGACGTTCCGTAGCGGTCGATCGCTGGTCCTATTATGGAGTTGGTGGTGTGCATACAGTGGCATTCTAAGTCCATGTCAGCCTATCATGCTGTTCGCTGGGCTGCCGCGGCAACAGACGCGAGTGCCTTCTTAACAAGAGCAAAATCTCAGGTTCAGATTCAGAACAATCACTTTCAATGGAGGACTATCTGGGCATGTTATCAAAGACACGGCTGTGATTTTCATCACCATTCTGGCGTCATCACTACATCAGCATTTATCACAGTGGTTATGCATTCCGATGCCGATTGGGTGTAGTATCTTACTCTTTCTCAATTTTGTGGCAAGCATGTCTGTATAGAGCAGACACATGCATTGTATGAGACGCGCACAGGTGTCTGCCGGTCTGCTTGTGCAACGTGGTCGTTCGCTTGTGTCGTAACTTTCCATAGTGCTCGTAAATGATTTGCATGACACCGGTTACCGTTATTGATAGTATTTTATTAGAAAAGCTGTTCAACAGAACAGATGGCGCAGCATATTAGCCTCTATCATTCTCCCCACAAATGCAAGGAAACCAACACGGGTTTTAAAGCAACATGCACCCATTTAATCGGGGCTTCATGAACTGAAGTTAAGCCGAAATCGGAATGGGTTCAGTGTTAGCAGATCTCTAAAATTGAATAAAAAAAAACTATGCTGAGCAAATTAGCATATTTAAGTACAGTACCAACATCAGTGCTTTCATCCGTCTGATTCAATGGCGTTAGATTCATCTTCCAAGCGCTGTGAGTTCGTCATACAACATGCAATTTAACTGACACAACATAGTTTCAAGCTTAGAAGTGTTGTGGCCTGTCATCCAGCAGAGTACATATTTTGCTCAAACATACGGGGTGCCCAGTGTTGGAATGGCTTCCTTTTGTGATTCGACATGGCTCCTTCCCTATGAGGAAGAACTGTAGCGTTCTGTGTTCATATAAAGGTGCTTTGCTTATTGCATTATAATATGCGCTACATATTAATAAATTAGTTAATAAAAACAAATATGTCATATATATATATATATATATAGTAATTGTGTGCTTTTGTCTTCGCTTTACTTCAGTTAATTTGTCTCTATTCGGGTTTTATTCAGCTACTGATATCTGGATACCACTTTAGAATTTAGTGTTATGTCTCACATGGTCATTCCGTGCTAGGACGACATGGCTACAATTATGAATAAAACAAATGTGTATCTCACTTGTACTCTCAGCACCATATGTCGGGTAAGGTTTGCATACAAAACAAGGTTTGACTGGATATTCGATAGCAGCACTAATTTAATTCTGTACTCAATCCGACCCGTCTACATAAAGATTGCATCGTACAGCATCTAAATCGCAGCACGGGGACATAATTATTCACATTTTTTATGAATACAGTGAGCAGAGTGCACTCCCTTTTATAAACGCATGAAACTGTCAAATGCTTCAGTTCAGATAAACTCCTATACCAGTGGAAACTGCTGTGGTCAATCTGACTACACCGAATCATGAATCTATCGCATGTTCTACTCTTCGTTGGTCAAACGTATGCACTAGAGGGCAGAATTAGCCAGTGAACAAGCTCTGAAACATTCAATCTGATTGCGTGTTTTGTGTTATGTTAACTCCTCCAATTGGGCATTGCATTTAAGCGCTCAACAGACATTTACATTGACATTTATGGATTTGGCAGACGCTTTTGTTAGGGGCGACTTGAATTGCATTCAGGGTCCACAATTGGCATTTTTTCGGGTCTTGCTTTCCCTGGGAATCAAGCCGTGGCTTGGCGTTGCTGGTGCCACGCTTTACTGTTTGAGCTACAGAAAAGACATGTCTGTGATCGGCTACACTCGCATTGTAAACGGCAACATATTTTAATTCTATAGTGACTAACACAATATACAGGGGAGTAAATATAGCGTTGACTGCTGACACAGTCTGCACATGCGTATTGATTCCTGGTTGCACCGCAAATGACGAGCTCTCTCGCAGTGAGCTTTTTCTCTTCACTAAAGCTGGCATACACGGTGCGCTTATAGTCATTTGTGATTCGTTGCTTTTCAGACTGTGATCCCGATGCCACCCTGTGGGATCTCAGTGCATTAATGGCAGGCTGTACGTTAATCAGACGCATGAGAATTTATCCGGAGTTTTACATCAACCATTCACTTAGCGAAATTATTCAGGCCAAAATTTCATCATGGCGTTGGTGAGCATGTAGTTAGCAAACTAACTATTAAAGACATCAGATTTTATTCCAGGGTTAAAGGAATTTTTAGGATTGCGATATATGTCTCATACTGTCAAACGTGGCCAAAATCACACAGTATTATCCTGGTTTAGGTTATCAAATGATGAATCTCGCATTGATCTCTTTCATAGGTTTGGTAGCTGTGTCAGGTCCTATATAGTTAGTTATGGTTTTATTAGCTAGTAAATCTTAACCATATAAAACATTCTTTTCCTTTTGCAAGGGCATCGTCCGGTGTTCTCAATCACATGCGCATGTTATGTATTTGTCATGCTGTTCTGGTTTATTTTCTTTTGGGGGTTCTCTCAGCAGGTTTGACGGTTAGGTGGTGTTCTATCAAGCTGTGAGCGGGAGCTACGCCCAGGGGTTAAGAATCCTCCTAACTGCAGATGGAAAGAAATATGTTCTCCAACTCCCCTGTGCATGGGCCATTCTTTCAGATTGGTGTTGCTACGAACATAGCTCAATGTGCGGAGTTGGCATCCTCTACCAAGGTCTCCCCTATATCAAGAAGCATCTGAATGCGGAATTCCATGATGGTCAAGATGGTTTTCTTCAGCAATGCTCAAACCATCAGGCATGTTCAGTAAACTCTCCAATAATTCCAAAGGTAAAACTAAGATTACCTACTTATCTTAACAAACATCAGGTAAGTTCAAAGCTTTTAATTTAACTCCTAACACTTAAATAGTAAAGGTCGCTCTTCCACTTACACCGATATTCTGCTAGAAGCTGTGTTTTATCAGCCCTTTTCGGCTTCATGTGTCCAGGGAAATTCTCTTTAGAAACTAATCAGTTTGATCCTACTCTCTGTCTTTCCTATTCTGATCTTCACTTCTCACTCAATTTCTTTACTCTTTTACTTAAGCATTCTAGAATGACTCTAAAGGTTCTGGTATCACATTAACAATTTCTAAGATGAAGAATAATTTCTGTACCTTCACTTCCATGGTTAAATATCTTCATCCTAAGACTCCTGACCACTCCCCCCTATTTATTTTATCTAATGGAGCACCTCTCTCTAAGGCCTGGTTTCAAACCAACTTTTATACTGACCTTAAAAGCTGCAGTTTACCTCCTTCTCTTCGTATCTGACTTTTCTACAGCTACGACCACGGAATTTCAAGCTACTGGGGAGATGGTGTTCTTCTACATTTGAGTCTTAAATAAGACAGATTAAAAAATCATCCTTGAAGCTCAGCAAGCTCTCAAGTAATGGTTCAGGTAAATCCCTATGCAACTACTACTGTTTGTGGCCCATGTGTCCTATCAAAAGATTGTTTGTGGCCCATGTGTCCTATCAAAAGTTGGCCTGTGGCCCATGTGTCCTATCAATAGATTTCCGTACAGAATGGTAGCTGTGAATCTCGCGTCAGGAACTACGACGGCCAGTGGTTTCGCATCTTAACCCAAAATAGTACATGGTCTAAAATCTAAGTAAATCCCTATGCAACTACTGGTGGTCGTTTAATAATGATGTAAATGTGTATAAAACAAAAACAAAAAACAAATGTGTATGTGGTCTAGCAGACCGTGTGGCCCTGCGGCCTTGTCTCTGTGGTCTAGCAGACCGTGTGGCCCTGCGGCCCTGTCTCTGTGGTCTAGCAGACTGTGTGGCCCTGCGGCCTTGTCTCTGTGGTCTAGCAGACTGCGCGGCCCTGCGGCCTTGTCTCTGTGGTCTAGCAGACCGTGTGGCCCTGCGGCCTTGTCTCCATGGTCTAGCAGACTGCGCGGCCCTGCGGCCTTGCCTCCATGGTCTAGCAGACTGCGCGGCCCTGCGGCCTTGTCTCTGTGGTCTAGCAGACCGTGTGGCCCTGCGGCCTTGTCTCTGTGGTCTAGCAGACCATGTGGCCCTGCGGCCTTGTCTCTGTGGTATACATGTGCTTTAAGAAAAAAAAAAACGGCCAAACGTTTATATTTATGCAGCAGCAGATATTAATTGCTCATGTGTAGTACTCTTTTTTTTTTCCATCAGCAGGTGGCGTTCCATGTCCACGCTTAACACGTTAACTCTTGTTCTTCGTCTTTGTAGGAACTCCAGAACACAAGACCGGTGGGTCTACTTTATTTACCGTTTTTGGGGGATAGGATAGGCTCTGTCCGGGTGGAAGCATTCTTCCACCTTATTTTTGGGGGTCGGCTGCGCCACTGCCTTCGTCTTCAGGCAGGATATGCAGAGTCCAGAACCTCAGATTGCGAGCTACGGACGGGGCCTATGCCAAAGTACTTTATAGCTTGCTGGGTTGTTAATAAATGGACAATTGTCACAGTATTCATTCTCCCGAGTCTTTCTGGTAGAAATGAAAGCTTTTGCATAAGTTTTGCCGGGAAGACTTAATTGTCACGTCACTTCAACTTTTTATCTATCCAATCACATTCTAATACTTGGGTATAAAAGATCGGTAACTACTCATGTCTGAGTTCGCAGATGCTGACGCTCCAATTCACCGCCATCCTCCCCACCACCTCCAAGTCAAATCCTTCCCTACATCCACCCACCACCACCAGGATGGTCCCTTTCATACCTCACGGGGGGGTCGGCTGCGCCTCTGCCTTCATATTCAGGCAGGATATGCAGAGTCCGGACCCTCAGATTGCGAGCTACGGAAGGGGCCTATGCCAAAGTACTTTATTGCTTGCTGGGTTGTTAATAAATGGACAATTGTCACAGTATTAATTCTCCCGAGTCTTTCTGGTAGAACTTTAATTCAGAGACATGGTTTACCATAGCAATTCCCCATTCTATTTAGCAATTCTTCTTTGCAGAAAAGAAAAGAAAAACAGTTTTTTTTAAGTGTGAAAGCAAACAAATTCTGTTTTGCAAAATGTAGGAAAACAGTAGTAATACTACTTTCTAGAGCAAGAAAACAAGTATGTTTTGCTTTGCAAAATGCAGAAAAATAGTTGTAATAGTGATATGAAAAGCAAGCAACTTCTTCGTTGCAAGATGCAGGAGAAAAAAAAAATATATAGTGATATTATTATCTTTCAGTACCTCAATGTATTTGTACAATTCACTTGATTCCTTTTTGAGTAGGACTATGGTTTCTATATAAAAGTGTACTATTACAATATTCTCTTTTCTCCTGGTTCTAATTTCTCTTGGTCACCCAAGTTCAGACATTCAATACAATATTCATGCTATTGATGCATAAATATATAAACAATATCAAACTATAACGTTAATATTTTCTTAGGGTACGGGATATTTCTTACTTTCTTTGTTTATTTATATTATATAATATTCCTGAGATCTCAATAGTTGTATTATTGTATTATAATATATTATTTTATTATTAAGTTATTTTATATTATTATTATAGTTCATTCCAGCAAAGAGCAAGTTGTAGTCTGTCTTACCTTATAAGTTCTTTGAGGCCGTGAAAGGATTTGTCCCTCCTCCGACGGGTTTTGGTCAATGTGAGGAAAATATCTCCTCTTGTGATTTAAATTATAAAAGAGGAAGAAAAAGCTTCCTTTTCCCACCAATGAATGGAGCAGATCCTCAGGCCTCCTGGCTCAGCTCGCCAAACTGTTGCGGAAATTCTCAATCCGTTTATCTGACTTCACCACGGACAATTCATAACAACTCCCAGTTGTTCATATAAAACTACAGTATCTCGAGGTAATTTCCCTTCTCGAATACATCTAACACAATTTCAATACTTCGAGGTAATTCGCCTCTCGAAGTAAGGTGACGGTGTCCCGTCGAGAAGCTACTATCACTAGCGTTTACTCAAACACACATGAGCACACAGGTCTTAAGCATCTATACACTCTCACCGTCCTTTTCAGGTGTACTCTGGTCTCTGCAGGATCCTTAATACTAACGTATTACAGCCTCACCCCGAGAACGGCTCTATAGTCTTCCAAGACTATCACTGTCTCTGCTGTGATCTATTGAGCGCAGAATCTTTAGTACTTCTATTCCTCAGCTGAAATGAAGTTTTATTCACGGCCGGGAGATCACTGGTCACAACAACCAAAGTCTCTAGAACAGAAAGATGCATGTACATTTATGTTTCTTACAGTTGATTAAAAATCAATGTTACTCAAGCCTTCTTCACTGTGGTTGGTTCTGGTGATTGGTTTAAGGTAATCATATGACTGCAAGTCTACATGTTCTTTGACCTGAACATTCTTAGTCTGCGTTTTTCTGTAGTTTCATGCTAAATAACCCTTTGACCATTTTTGAGGCCATTATATAAAATATTTCCATCACACAGGCATTGGTGGATTCGGGAGCGGAGGGCAACCTCATAGACTATTCGCGGGCTAAACGCCTCCAGATCCCCATCACTCCTCTGAAACACCCCATATCCATGCGCTCAACGGACACGAACTCCCGGGAATCACACACTCCACTGGTACACTCACCCTCATCACGTCTGATAATCACATGGAGAAACTGTCATTTCTCATTTCCCAGTCCCCTCTGGTTCCTATCGTCCTTGGTCATCCATGGCTGGTGCAGCATCAACCCAAGATCGATTGGGGCCGGGAGGGCGCCCTCGGCGGCGAGCAGGCTGAGGCAACTGCGCGGGCGGTGGGGTGGAGGCAGCAGCTGACCGCCGGGACAGTATGTGTGGGGCAGTATGTGTTTTATGGCCTCAGTCTGCTTCTGAGCGGCCGAGAACTGTTGGGCGAAGCTCTCGACCACCTCGCCGAATAGCCCATCCTGGGATATCGGAGCGTTGAGGAACCGGGTTCGCTTGCCGTCGCGCATATCGGCCAGGGTGAGCCATAGGTGTCTCTCCTGGACCACGTTTGTGGACATCACCTGACCCAGGGACCGTGCGGTCACCTTCGTTGCCCGGAGAGCGAGGTCGGTCGGTGGCGGCACGCAACTCATTGCTGAGTCCTGGATCAGCCCCCCCTCGTGCAGGTCACACAGCAACTTGGCTTGGTAAGCCTGAAGAGTTGCTATGGCGTGCAAAGAAGCGGCGGCCTGCCCCGCAGATCTATAGGTCTTCGCCACCAGGGATGACGAAAACCTACAGGCTTTGGAGGGGTGCTTTGGGTCACCGCGCCAGGTCGAAGCACTCTGCGGACACAGTTGCATCGCAACAGAGCGTTCGACTGGGGGGACCCCAGTGTACCCACAAGCCGCGGCTCCATCGAGGGCGGTGAAGGCGGAAGAGTTCGCCTAACAGTCACGGGAAGACAACAGGTTCTTCCAGGACCGCGCGATCTCTTCATGCACCTCGGGGAAGAAAGTAATTGGAGGAGCGGCCGGACGGGTGTCCGAGCGCGCCGCCCCCAAAAACCAATCATCGAACCGCGAACGCTCAGGTCGGGCGGAGGGTTCGACTCCAACCCAAGCGCTGCAACGGCCCGAGACAGCATGGCTGTCAATTCTGGGTCCGACTCGGGAAATGCTGGCGCACCCAAAGGTGGCGGCACAGCAGAATCATCATCCTCAGATGACTCCAGCCCACCTTGTGATGCGGCGATAGACATTTCTTCATCGTCCGCCGCAAAAAAATGCCACAGTCGGGACGGCAGGAGCCGGCCCCGATGTAGACGCCTGGACACGGACCCGGTCAGGTGCATGAGAGGGGGGTGTGCGCAGATCAGCAGGCACAAAAGTATGCAATCACTGGAACGCGCCGTAACACCAACACCGAATGGAAAGCTGCTCGTCTTGAAGAAGCTGACAGAGTCTCAGAAGGCTGTAGGAGTGAAGAGGTAGGTTCTCTTGGCTCCGAAAGCAGAAACATAATGCGATATTGCCACGTACTTCCTTTTATACTCACACGGTGAGGTGGAGTTACATATGCAAATTCCGCATGCCCCATGGCATTAGCACGCCATTGGGCGTTTTCTCTAAGCTCGAAGATGATAGGCTTCTAAGCGAAACCCCCATTCGTTAGTCACTAACGTTACGTCGTAGTGACTGAACGAAAGGGAACACCATTAATGTATGTGTATGTGTATGTATATATATATATATATATATGTACACTCACCTAAAGGATTATTAGGAACACCATACTAATACTGTGTTTGACCCCCTTTCGCCTTCAGAACTGCATTAATTCTACGTGGCATTTATTCAACAAGGTGCTGAAAGCATTCTTTAGAAATGTTGGCCCATATTGATAGGATAGCATCTTGCAGTTGATGGAGATTTGTGGGATGCACATCCAGGGCATGAAGCTCCCATTCCACCACATCCCAAAGATGCTCTATTGGGTTGAGATCTGGTGACTGAGGGGGCCATTTTAGTACAGTGAACTCATTGTCATGTTCAAGAAACCAATTTGAAATGATTCAAGCTTTGTGACATGGTGCATTATTCTGCTGGAAGTAGCCATCAGAGGATGGGTACATGGTGGTCATAAAGGGATGGACATGGTCAGAAACAATGCTCAGGTAGGCCGTGGCATTTAAACGATGCTCAATTGGCACTAAGGGGCCTAAAGTGTGCCAAGAAAACATCCCCCACACCATTAAACCACCACCACCAGCCTGCACAGTGGTAACAAGGCATGATGGATTCATGTTCTCATTCTGTTTACGCCAAATTCTGACTCTACCATCTGAATGTCTCAACAGAAATCGAGACTCACCAGACCAGGCAACATTTTTCCAGTCTTCAACTGTCCAATTTTGGTGAGCTTGCGCATGATGAGTGGTACCCGGTGGGGTCTTCTGCTGTTGTAGCCCATCCGCCTCAAGGTTGTGCGTGTTGTGGCTTCACAAATGCTTTGCTGCATACCTCGGTTGTAACGAGTGGTTATTTCAGTCAAAGTTGCTCTTCTATCAGCTTGAATCAGTCGGCCCATTCTCCTCTGACCTCTAGCATCAACAAGGCATTTTCGCCCACAGGACTGCCACATACTGGATGTTTTTCCCTTTTCACACCATTCTTTGTAAACCCTAGAAATGGTTGTGCGTGAAAATCCCAGTAACTGAGCAGATTGTGAAATACTCAGACCGGCCCGTCTGGCACCAACAACATTGCCATGCTCAAAATTGCTTAAATCACCTTTCTTTCCCATTCTGACATTCAGTTTGGAGTTCAGGAGATTGTCTTGACCAGGACCACACCCCTAAATGCATTGAAGCAATTTTTTTCTCTGTACTTTTGATTTGTGATACTGTATCATGTCATACTGGCTCTTAATCAGGTATTAATAGTTTCTTAATTTATCTGTGTTAACTGTGTGTTGCGTTTGTTGGTTGTATTGTCGAAGTTGGTGGCAAATCAGTTTCCCTAACGGGATTAATAAAGTTTTCAATCAATCAATCAATCAATCAATCAATCAATCAATCAATCAATCAATCAATCAATCAATCAATCAATCAATCAATCAATCAATCAATCAATCAATCAAACGTGCCAGAGGACTACCTCGACCTGAAGGAAGTATTCAGTCCCGGGTTGCCTCTCTTCCTCCTCATCGTCCCTATGACTGTGCTATTGAGTTAGTGCCAGGTATGTCTCCGCCTAAGGGCAAGTTATATTTGCTTTCGGTTCCCGAAAAGGAGATCATGGAGAAATATATATTTCTGATTCTCTTGCAGCTGGGATCATTCGCCCTTCCTCGTCTCCCGCCGGTGCAGGATTCTTTTTCGTGGGGAAGAAGGACGGCTCTCTGCGACCTTGTATTGACTATCGAGGGCTGAACAACATCACGGTGAAGAATACTTATCCTTTGTCGTTGATGTCTTCAGCCTTTGAGTGGTTGCAGGGACCATCTCTCTTCATGAAACTGGATCTGCGCAATGCTCAACATTTGGTACGTATAAGGGAGGGGGATGAGTGGAAAATGGCCTTTAATACCCCCAGGGGGCACTTTGGATATCTGGTCATGCCTTTCGGCCTGTCCAACTCCCCTGCCGTTTTCCAAGCACTCGTCAATGACGTGTTGAGAGGTTGATCAGTTCATATATGTCTACCTGGATGACATTTTGATATTTTCTTCAGCACGTCAGGCGAGTGCTCCAAAGGCTGCTAGAAAATTGACTTTTTGTCAAGGCGGAGAAATGCATTTTTCATGCACAGTCTGTTCCATTTTTAGGGTACATCGTTCTTTCCGAGGGAGTGCTTGATACTGGGTTAAGGCTGTGGTAGATTGGCCAATCCCAGATTCCCGTAAGGCCCTACAGAGGTTTCTGGGATTCGCAAATTTTTATCGCCGTTTCATTCGCAATTTCAGCCAACTCCTCTGACCGCTTTGACCTCCACCAGAACGACGTTTACCAACCTCAAGAGCCACTTAATTTCAGTTCCCTTTCTCGTAGCCCCTGATCCAACACGTCAGTTCATGGTGGAGGTTGACGCGTCAGAGGTGGGGGTAGGTGCAGTTCTTTCGCAGCGTACTGCTGCAGACGATAAGATGCATCCATGCGTGTTATTTTCTCATCGATTGTCATCTGCCGAACGTAATTACGATATTGGTAACCGAGAGTTGTTGGCAGTCATGTTAGCGTTGGAGGAATGGCGCCACTGTTTAGAGGGATCGGGGGTACACTTTATCGTCTGGACCGATCATAAGAACATAGAATACATCAGATCCACCAAACGACTTAACTCCAGGCAGCCTCGGTGGTTTTTTTCAGTAACATTGATTTTTCACTTTCTTACCATTCGGGTTCTAAGAACATCAAACCAGATGTGTTGTCTCACATTTTTGATCGACCCGAACGCCCCTCTACTCCCGAGTGCCTTTTACCTGAGAAACTGGAGGTTGAATCGAAGGTCCGCACGGCCTTAGAAGGGGTAACACCTCCGCTCGGGTGCCCACCGGGTCGTTTGTTTGTGCCGGAGGGATTACAGTCCGACATAGATCGATGGAGTCATGGTTCTAATGTGGCTTGTCATCCAGGAGTCAGTCGCACCAGTTTTTTTTTTATGAGGACACAAATTTGTATAATGACATGGGCATTACACTGGTATTACAACGTAATCATGGTTTATGAGGACATTCCCTGTGTCCCTGTGTGTATGTGTGTTTAAAAACATACTAAACAATGTTTTATTAAAATGTAACCAAATAGCTTTAAAAATATACTACATATTACAACGTAAGCATGGTTTATGAGGACATTTCCTGTGTCCCATAAACCATATAGCTTTAAGGGGTTTGTGTGTGTGTGTGTATTTGTCTGTGTGTGTGTGGCCACCAACTGGCAGCAGGAAGCGTGTCACTTTCAAAAATGCTTTAAATCACTGTCTTGTTTTCACCTGATTTACTTCAAACTTCATCAGTATAATGACAAAACATGGCAGATATAAACATACGAATGGATTCCTGATATTAAATAAATACTATTTTTTGAAACTCTATTTCTCTCTCTCTCTCTTTCTCTGTCTGTGTGTGTGTGCTTATGTGATTTATGAGGACACAAATTTGTATACTGACATGGGTATTACACTGGTATTACAACATAATCATGGTTTATGAAGACATTTCATGTGTCCCCGTAAATCAAATAGCTTTAAAAACATACTAAACAATGTTTTAATAAAAATGTAAAAATGCAGAATGTTTTCTGTGATGGGTAGGTTTAGGGGTAGGGGTCGAATAGGGGGATAGAATGTACAGTTAATCATTGTTTGATTTAAAATAAAAAATGATGGATGTTTGGTTATTGATCCTGAATGAATTTTAAAATGAATGCACTTTTTTTCAGATCAACATATTTATTTATTTGCCTCTCTGGCTCTGTGTGTGTGTGTGTGTGAGAGAGGGGATGGCTCCAGCTGCTTGATCTAATAGATGTTGCTGTTGTGGTGTGTTGTCATAGCAGCACCAACTGCTTCAATGAAAATGGGGTGAATTCAGATGACTTTGACATAGTCCTTTTATGTGTTCCAATTTTAAATGCCTATTGCCTGCCGTGCACAGTAAAGCTGATGCCACTGGCGTGGCGGTGCCACTGGCTTGGGCCCATCATCGCTGCTCGCAGTTTTAATTATTATTTATTTATTTTATTTTTTTTATCAAGGTTTTTGGCACTTTTCGGGGCCTTAACCCATTTAAGCCCACCGGCAAGTATAGTTGCCGCAGTGTATAGGTGTAATTTTCCTTTTGTAAGTATTTTTCTAGATAGTATCCATGTTTTATATCTCAATGACATGCAAGAAAACAACCAAATAAAGGATTTCAAGAGAAAAAAAAAGGTATTAACTTCCTTCCTGTCACATGAGACTGCCAACTTCCTACCCCTAATTCCAGGAAGCATAATGAAGGCAAACCCTCCCAAAGAAAGGTTATTTTATGTTATCTACATAATCGTGAAGGTCTCTAGAATCATCCAAACAAAACAATTCTTAGAAGAGATCTATAGTTTTTTGTACATTTATTCAAAAGTCCAAGCGGCAACTATAGTTGCCAGTGGGCAACCGACTTGTAAGTACATATAATGGGGAAATGGGGTATACTGTGTTAACAGGTTAATAAATCAAGATTTTGGGTCTTGTTTAGGGCTTTTTGCTTTCATAATATCCCACCTAAAACATAACTTAAGCCTTTAACTGACATCTCTACTGTACAGTAGACCTTAATTTGATAGGGAAAAATATCATATTTTATGATATTATGTATTGTAAGGGCCAAAATATTGAGGACCCTTCATCCAGTTTGGAATGGATGCGTTTCATTCTAATCGGTCAAGGACCCTAATTATTTTTATGACTAGTAGCTTATGATTCCATTATAATGTGGAAATTCATACAAGTGATGAGTTTACATTTACATTATTATATGAAATCACCTACTACAGTCAGCCATTGAATACTATGGGACTATTAATTTATTTTTGTTATAGAGGTGTAATTTTTTCGTCATTATATTAATTTATTTTAATTTAACTTTTTGATACTCAATGCCCTGTTAGGGCAACTTAATGGCTGCACTTTGTTCTGCACTATGTTCCACCACTTTAAGACAAATGTATTTGTTGTATTTTCATATTCAACAGATTATAAGATAGATGCAGCTTTTTTGAGTTTGCATCGAATGTTATTCGACTTTTATACATAATACATTTGTTTGTGAATAAAGATTGATCTGTTGAAAGCAGTTATTTTGAGTTAGATGCCAAATGTTCTCATTCTAGTCAAATTTGACATTGAAGGGGTGCATACAACATATTTGCCCACCAGCAACTATAGTTGCCGCACATTCAAATACGATTTTCAAGAAAAAAAACTAAAGCCTAAAGGCAGAAATTTTCACATAGGACACTAATAACATGACTATATGCATGAAACCATTCAAAAAATGTGGGCACAAATGGGTTAACGTGCTCAAAAACTCTTGAAACTTTTGCACTTTGGCCGGGCTGAAGATAGTACACGGGGGTGGCAGGGGGGCTCGACAGCGCCCCCTTGAATGCGTTCTGAAACTTGGTCCATAAATCAAAAACGCTTATATGTTTTACTTGGTACACATATAGAGCTCATCGGGCCGAACAACTTTCGTGCTCTAAGTTATGCATCAGCCCAACAGGAAGTGAGCTATTATGGGTTGTTCGGAAAACACATGCTCTGGAGTTTGATATACTCCTCCTAGGCCATTGTTCCGATCACCACCAAACTCGGACACCTGAAGTTAAGACATTGACTAAAATTGCGGAGTGCTAAATTGCGAGTGGATTTTTGATATCTCGAACCATTCTGCCGTGGTGAAGAAACAAATTTATGGCGAGAAAAGGGAAACAGGAAGGCAAACTTCGGCAAACATTGACTGATTTGGATGAAACTTCAGCTGTGTGTTTGTTGTAGGAGGCCGATCACAACGATATGACTTTTGTGAGTTGAAGTTATAGCGCCACCAACTGGCAGCAGGAAGTGTGTCACTTTCAAAATATTTTTGAATCACTGTCTTATTTTCACCCGATTTACTTCAAACTTCATCAGTATAATGTAAAAACATGACAGATTTAGACATACGAATGGATTCCTGATATTTTACATACTGTTGCCATGGCAACGTGTCAAAGTTGAATCTTTTTGGCTTTTTTGAGACTCTTAGCATGCTTGAAATTGCATGAAACTCGACACACATATCAGAGATGTCAGTCAGTAGACATGGGCAAAGCCTCAGAAACGGGCGTGGTGGAGGGGCTCAGTAGCGCCACCTTTTGACAAAAGTGGGTTGGTTAGTTTTATCTACAGTCACCAAACTCGGTATATATATTGTTCTCTTTGAGCCGGACAACTTTCTAATTTACAGTCATTAGCTCCGACCAACAGGAAGCCAGATATTTTGGTTTGAACGTGAATTTTTGGATAAATCAGGCTCTGAGTTTTTACGTTCTCCTTGTAGGGGATTTGTTCAATCTCCACCAAACTCGGTCAACATGAAACAAAGATACGGAAGATGCTAAAATGCGAACGGATATTGGATATCTCAAACGGTGTTGCCATGGCGAGGGGTTAAATAAGGACAAAAAAGGGGAACAGAAATGTTCTCATATCTTGTAAATTCATAGTTTTATTTTAATTAAATTAAGATTGTATGTTCGGTAATTGAACCTGGATAAATTTGAAAAGACTGTACTATTTTTCAGATCAATATATTTATTTATTTAAACTATTTATTTTGAGGCTTATTCTGTGTCTGTGTGTGTGCCCTCCCCTCAATGAACAGAAGACGGCAGCATTGTGTTAGTTTTGAAACAGGATTAAAAAAAACATTGCATCTCTCTGCCAATCCCTCTTCGTGTGTGTGTGCTTGTTTATGTGATTTATGAGGACACTAATTTGTATAAACGTAAATGTGGTTTATGAGAACATTTCATGTGTCCACATAATAAAAATAGCTTTAAAAACATACTAAACAATGTTTTATTTAAAATGTAAAAATTCTGAATGTTTTCTGCGATGGGTAGGTTTAGGGGTAGGGGGATGTGTGTGTGCGTGTGTGTGTGTGTGTGTGTGTGTGTGTGTGTGCGTGTGTACTTGTCTACCTATCTAACAGGGGACCTTGGTGTCGTAACACACTCACTAACAGGGGACCTCTGAGCCAAGAGGGGACATTTTTCAGGTCCCCTGTTGGTCATGCTTTAAATCATGTTAAAATCAAGTAAAAACACTAAAAAAACACTCTGGTGATTTTTTTTACTTTTGACCAAGTGGGGACCTACAAGTGTGTGTGTTTAAATCATGTGAAAATTAAGTAAAAACACTCTGGTAATTTTTTTAAAACTTATGACCAAGTGGGGACCTAAGTGTGTGTGTGTTTTTAAGGTCATACTCAGCAGCTCCCCTGTAGGCTGGAGCAGGAACTGTAAGGGCTCTTAAACACACGTCGTTCACACACACTCCTCTATTGTTTGAATGGCCTGCTGTCCCAGAGAGACTCTGCTGTTTAACAGGCTGCTTACTAAAGGAACAAGCATTACATCTCTTTACTAGATACCTTGACTAGTTTCAAACTTTGCATTACATTACAATTAAATTCTACACAGAATCCAAGAAAAAAGGATTTAAAAATCTAAACAACCAGAATGTAATTAGAAGTTTTGTTTTTGTATTTTTTATTTTAACATATTTTAATGACAGTAGCCTATATTCATTGAATATTATTGTATTTAATCAAAATAAACAGAAAATAGTACAAACTTTACTATTCTTTTAAACAAGTGTTAAGACATTATTAAAAAAAAAACATTTTAGCTCAAGTATTTGTATAAATAATGTGTGACTTTTGCCCCATGTAAAATGGGGTGTAAAAGGCCCACCTTACCACCTTATACATTTATGAGTTTTTTTAAACAAACCACTTTTGATTTATTTATGATTTACACAATGACTCGGTCCCCTGTTAGATAGTAAATCACGACACCAGTGTGTTTGCGTTGTCATTTCTTGCCATCATAAACACACTGTAGAGATTTAGAGTTTTTATAGCAATAACTGAGTTTTAAGAGTTAAATCAAGCAGAAATAGTTCTCTAATGTATAAATTTCAGATCCTCTTTGAATAATGATTATGTTAAACACAATGACTCGGTCCCCTGTTAGATAGTAAATCACGACACCAGTGTGTTTGCGTTGTCATTTCTTGCCATAAACACACTGTAGAGATTTAGAGTTTTTATAGCAATAACTGAGTTTTAAGAGTTAAATCAAGCAGAAATATTTCTCTAATGTATTAATTGCAGATCATCTTTGAATAATGATTATGTTAAACACAATGACTCGGTCCCCTGTTAGATAGTAAATCACGACACCAGTGTGTTTGCGTTGTCATTTCTTGCCATAAACACACTGTGGAGATTTAGAGTTTTTATAGCAATAACTGAGTTTTAAGAGTTAAATCAAGCAGAAATAGTTCTCTAATGTATAAATTTCAGATCCTCTTTGAATAATGATTATGTTAAACACAATGACTCGGTCCCCTGTTAGATAGTAAATCACGACACCAGTGTGTTTGCATTGTCATTTCTTGCCATAAACACACTGTAGAGATTTAGAGTTTTTATAGCAATAACTGAGTTTTAAGAGTTAAATCAAGCAGAAATATTTCTATAATGTATTAATTGCAGATCCTCTTTGAATAATGATTATGTTAAACACAATGACTCGGTCCCCTGTTAGATAGTAAATCACGACACCAGTGTGTTTGCGTTGTCATTTCTTCATCTCAAACACACTGTGGAGATTTAGAGTTTTTATAGCAATAACTGAGTTTTAAGAGTTAAATCAAGCAGAAATAGTTCTCTAATGTATTAATTGCAGATCATCTTTGAATAATGATTATGTTAAACACAATGACTCGGTCCCCTGTTAGATAGTAAATCACGACACCAGTGTGTTTGCTTTGTCATTTCTTGCCATCATAAACACACTGTGGAGATTTAGAGTTTTTATAGCAATAACTGAGTTTTAAGAGTTAAATCAAGCAGAAATATTTCTCTAATGTATTAATTGCAGATCCTCTTTGAATAATGATTATGTTAAACACAATGACTCGGTCCCCTGTTAGATAGTAAATCACGACACCAGTGTGTTTGCGTTGTCATTTCTTGCCATAAACACACTGTAGAGATTTAGAGTTTTTATAGCAATAACTGAGTTTTAAGAGTTAAATCAAGCAGAAATATTTCTCTAATGTATTAATTGCAGATCCTCTTTGAATAATGATTATGTTAAACACAATGACTCGGTCCCCTGTTAGATAGTAAATCACGACACCAGTGTGTTTAATTTGTCATTTCTTCATCTCAAACACACTGTAGATATTCACTGTATATATTGAGATAACTCAATTTTATGGTGACTTGCATTAAAATGTTTATCCGTCTCAATTAAATTATGTGAACTGAATGACTTTTAACATTGACACTTTAGTTATTTAACCAACTGATGATTTTCAAGTCAGCAATCAACACACAACTGAGTTTTGACCTCCAAAATCTTATTATAGTGTATTTTTATGGTAAGTATTGGTGTTTTATGTTTTAAATCAAGCAGAAATCACTCTTTAAGGAAACAATTGCAGGTCACACTTTATACAGTGAACATGATTTCCTTAAATTGACTTAAGTCCCCTGTTGGATGGTAAAACACGACACCTGTTTGATTGCTTTGCCATTTCTTGCCATCACAAACACACTGTAGAGATTTTGAGGGTCAGAACTAAATTTTTTGGTGACTTGCATGAAAATCTTCATCCGTCTCAATTAAATTATGTGAACTGAATGTCTTTTAACATTGACACTTTAGTCGAAGATTTTCAACTCAACAATCAACACACAACTGAGTTTTGACCTCCAAAATCATTATACAGTGTATATTAAATTTAAATAAAAAAAAAAAAATTCCTTACAAAACAGTTTGACTCAAGTTTGACTCTCTACTGCTTATTCATTATTGTTTATGTTACATGGTCCATGTTTACATTACAGTATAAAATTGTTCCTAAGTTTTCCCCTTTTATATAGATGGTAATGACTAAATATCCTCGCACACCGAAATTTTCACACGTTAAAAAAAAGATCAAGCACGTTTACACACAGCCTCTGAAACTTTCCTTCCTTCATCATAAAAAAAAATCTGATCAGGTTCAGTTTTCTGCATTTTTCGCATCCATAGCAAGCATTTAAAGAGGGGTTTCAAATTTCTGTGTTATTCATTTTTGTGTTAAAATTTTGAACATAAGTTGAACAGTTTAAAAAAGAAAGTGTGAACCTTCAAATTAGCCATTATAGTTCATAAAGTTTTGCTGGCGTTTGTATCTAATTGAGAAAAGAATGAATGTAAATTGAAAGATGTCGTCATTGAACGCATTTTGTGCCAAAGCAAATAAATGATCCACAGTTTAGCCACATAGGCTGATGTGATCCCTGAGTGAAGAGTTTTGAAAAAGTGATGAGTATTCAGAAATGTGTCCTAGCAGATGTTTAAAAAACCCTGTAATATCACTATTAGTAAGGGATCACTGTATAATATCAGTCTTTAAATGTGAGATATTTAAAGTGAACCTAAAGTATACTTGCAATAGTGTGATTTTAGCACAATTAAATATACTTAATGGATGTTTCGCAAAAGCGTTGTTTAGTGATATTGCGTCCTTGTGTTTCTGCTGTACGTCATCAGCAACTGTCTAAGTTCAATTACAATACTCAAGAACACATGTACAGAGGATGCACAAAAGTACCCGGATGTTATAAGATATATGAGTATAAATAACTCCATACAGATCTATTGTTTTACAAAAATAATCTATTGTTTACAAAAGGAGAAAACGTGTGTACTTTAATGAAAACTTGGACCATGTGACATAAACTGAAGTTAACAGCAAAAAAATATACTATAATGCTGACTGTTGTTAGTGTTTTTTGTTGTATGAGTTAAAAGTGTATATGTTGGGTGAATCCTCATTGTGTTCTGGAAGAATGAGTTGATTTAAGACATCAATGAAGTGTTTTGGTAGTTTTAGCACATTTTGAACGTGAAATTAACTGCTTTGCTTTGAAAGGTGTCCTAGCGATTGTAGCTGAGAGATAGACGTCAAACAGACTCAAACAAAGACCCAGAATTCTGTGGTGTTACAGCACTGTGGCTGCTGTAAATGGCTGCTGTACGGTTTCTTTATGAAATAACAGGCACAATGGCAAAGATATTTCTGCAAAAACTCCAAAGTAATGTTCGGTTGCAGTGAGAAAGTCACAAGAGACAACTAAAAAAACTCATGCGTGTATTTAGCCTAGTGTAGATCTGTTTGCTTACACATCCCCCAAACTCCATTTACATATGAATACAGGAAAGGCCAAAGCCATTGTCTCACAGGTGAGGAACAGGCCTAACAGAGCTGTTACACCCATGTCACAGACACAAACTTCTCATCCAAACTAGAGAAAACGCTGGGATTTACCTGGGAAAATTAAATCAATGTACACTTTTTCCAATCCCTACGACACATTTTTCAATACTTGGGTCACTTTTTTAAAACTCTTCTCACACTTTTTCACAC
This sequence comes from Gobio gobio, assembly GCF_949357685.1. Taxonomy (NCBI): domain Eukaryota; kingdom Metazoa; phylum Chordata; class Actinopteri; order Cypriniformes; family Gobionidae; genus Gobio; species Gobio gobio. The sequence continues at coordinate 20,159,796 of NC_137115.1, read as the reverse complement.
AAATTCACACAACTGAATTTCAGCTTGGCACAGCAGTTATTTTAGTGTTCAAAATGCACTAAAACTACCAAAAAGGATTCTGAGGATTCAAAAGAATCACCCAATATTTCAATATGGCAATACTGCCTAAATGTAGCAAATTGTTTTGTTTTTTTTAATTAATTTTAGTTAAGTTTTGAACATAAGTTAGGGAGTTTTGAAAAGAGAATCAAAATTTTTTCAAATTGGCCTATACAGTTCATAATGTTTTGGTGGTGTTTGTGTTGAAGTAAGAAAATAATTCTTATAAATCGAAAGATGTCGCCATTGAATGTATTTTATGCCAAATCAATGATAAATTATGACTTTAGATGGCCCCACTTTATATTAGGGGGCCTTAACTACTATGTACTTAAATAGGTACAATGTACTTATTGTGTTCATATTGTATTGCAAAACACTTTTGCTGATATTGAGGTGGGATACGGGTAGGGTCAGGTGTGGTTGTATTGGTAAGTTTAAAGGTAGGGTTAGATGTAAGGGAAGTGTCAACAGTGTAATTACAAATGTAACTACATAAATTAATTACAGATGTAATTACATGCAGGTATATTTAAAAATGTAAGTACAATGTAAAGACATGTATGTACACAATAAGTGCATTGTATCAAATGGATAATTAAAATGTTAGTACATAGTAGTTAAGGCCACCTAATATAAAGTGGGTCCCTTTGGATTTTAAGATTTTATATTTCAGTATAATTCCTGCTTTAGCTGGTGTTAGTTTTTAAATTGCATTGCCATCCATTCAAAAGGGAAAAAATTAGGAATAATGTTATACTGTACTGGACCAAGGACCATGTAACATAAACTGCAGTGAATTATAGTGTAAGTCTTTTTTTGAAAAGAAAATTTTACAGAAGAAAACATTGTGTAATGATCATGTGTTTTAGGTCTGTGTTTTATGATTGAAAAAGTGTGTTTGTTGGGTCCTTTTTGGTAGTTTTAGTGCATTTTGAACACTAAAATAACTGCTGTGCCAAGCTGAAATTCAGTTGTGTGAATTTGTGTGAAAAAGTGTGTGAAGAGTTTTAAAAAAGTGACCCAAGTATTGAAAAATGTGTCGTAGGGATTGGAAAAAGTGTACATTGATTTAATTTTCCCAGGTAAATCCCAGCGTTTTCTCTAGTTTGGATGAGAAGTTTGTGTCTGTGACATGGGTGTAACAGCTCTGTAAGGCCTGTTCCTCACCTGTGAGACAATGGCTTTGGCCTTTCCTGTATTCATATGTAAATGGAGTTTGGGGGATGTGTAAGCAAACAGATCTACACTAGGCTAAATACACGCATGAGTTTTTTTAGTTTTTTGAGTTTTTGCAGAAATATCTTTGCCATTGTGCCTGTTATTTCATAAAGAAACCGTACAGCAGCCATTTACAGCAGCCACAGTGCTGTAACACCACAGAATTCTGGGTCTTTGTTTGAGTCTGTTTGACGTCTATCTCTCAGCTACAATCGCTAGGACACCTTTCAAAGCAAAGCAGTTAATTTCACGTTCAAAATGTGCTAAAACTACCAAAACACTTCATTGATGTCTTAAATCAACTCATTCTTCCAGAACACAATGAGGATTCACCCAACATATACACTTTTAACTCATACAACAAAAAACACTAACAACAGTCAGCATTATAGTATATTTTTTTGCTGTTAACTTCAGTTTATGTCACATGGTCCAAGTTTTCATTAAAGTACACACGTTTTCTCCTTTTGTAAACAATAGATTATTTTTGTAAAACAATAGATCTGTATGGAGTTATTTATACTCATATATCTTATAACATCCGGGTACTTTTGTGCATCCTCTGTACATGTGTTCTTGAGTATTGTAATTGAACTTAGACAGTTGCTGATGACGTACAGCAGAAACACAAGGACGCAATATCACTAAACAACGCTTTTGCGAAACATCCATTAAGTATATTTAATTGTGCTAAAATCACACTATTGCAAGTATACTTTAGGTTCACTTTAAATATCTCACATTTAAAGACTGATATTATACAGTGATCCCTTACTAATAGTGATATTACAGGGTTTTTTAAACATCTGCTAGGACACATTTCTGAATACTCATCACTTTTTCAAAACTCTTCACTCAGGGATCACATCAGCCTATGTGGCTAAACTGTGGATCATTTATTTGCTTTGGCACAAAATGCGTTCAATGACGACATCTTTCAATTTACATTCATTCTTTTCTCAATTAGATACAAACGCCAGCAAAACTTTATGAACTATAATGGCTAATTTGAAGGTTCACACTTTCTTTTTTAAACTGTTCAACTTATGTTCAAAATTTTAACACAAAAATGAATAACACAGAAATTTGAAACCCCTCTTTAAATGCTTGCTATGGATGCGAAAAATGCAGAAAACTGAACCTGATCAGATTTTTTTTTATGATGAAGGAAGGAAAGTTTCAGAGGCTGTGTGTAAACGTGCTTGATCTTTTTTTTAACGTGTGAAAATTTCGGTGTGCGAGGATATTTAGTCATTACCATCTATATAAAAGGGGAAAACTTAGGAACAATTTTATACTGTAATGTAAACATGGACCATGTAACATAAACAATAATGAATAAGCAGTAGAGAGTCAAACTTGAGTCAAACTGTTTTGTAAGGAATTTTTTTTTTTTATTTAAATTTAATATACACTGTATAATGATTTTGGAGGTCAAAACTCAGTTGTGTGTTGATTGTTGAGTTGAAAATCTTCGACTAAAGTGTCAATGTTAAAAGACATTCAGTTCACATAATTTAATTGAGACGGATGAAGATTTTCATGCAAGTCACCAAAAAATTTAGTTCTGACCTTCAAAATCTCTACAGTGTGTTTGTGATGGCAAGAAATGGCAAAGCAATCAAACAGGTGTCGTGTTTTACCATCCAACAGGGGACTTAAGTCAATTTAAGGAAATCATGTTCACTGTATAAAGTGTGACCTGCAATTGTTTCCTTAAAGAGTGATTTCTGCTTGATTTAAAACATAAAACACCAATACTTACCATAAAAATACACTATAATAAGATTTTGGAGGTCAAAACTCAGTTGTGTGTTGATTGCTGACTTGAAAATCATCAGTTGGTTAAATAACTAAAGTGTCAATGTTAAAAGTCATTCAGTTCACATAATTTAATTGAGACGGATAAACATTTTAATGCAAGTCACCATAAAATTGAGTTATCTCAATATATACAGTGAATATCTACAGTGTGTTTGAGATGAAGAAATGACAAATTAAACACACTGGTGTCGTGATTTACTATCTAACAGGGGACCGAGTCATTGTGTTTAACATAATCATTATTCAAAGAGGATCTGCAATTAATACATTAGAGAAATATTTCTGCTTGATTTAACTCTTAAAACTCAGTTATTGCTATAAAAACTCTAAATCTCTACAGTGTGTTTATGATGGCAAGAAATGACAAATTAAACACACTGGTGTCGTGATTTACTATCTAACAGGGGACCGAGTCATTGTGTTTAACATAATCATTATTCAAAGAGGATCTGCAATTAATACATTAGAGAAATATTTCTGCTTGATTTAACTCTTAAAACTCAGTTATTGCTATAAAAACTCTAAATCTCTACAGTGTGTTTATGATGGCAAGAAATGACAAATTAAACACACTGGTGTCGTGATTTACTATCTAACAGGGGACCGAGTCATTGTGTTTAACATAATCATTATTCAAAGAGGATCTGCAATTAATACATTAGAGAAATATTTCTGCTTGATTTAACTCTTAAAACTCAGTTATTGCTATAAAAACTCTAAATCTCTACAGTGTGTTTGAGATGAAGAAATGACAACGCAAACACACTGGTGTCGTGATTTACTATCTAACAGTGGACCGAGTCATTGTGTTTAACATAATCATTATTCAAAGAGGATCTGCAATTAATACATTAGAGAAATATTTCTGCTTGATTTAACTCTTAAAACTCAGTTATTGCTATAAAAACTCTAAATCTCCACAGTGTGTTTATGATGGCAAGAAATGACAAAGCAAACACACTGGTGTCGTGATTTACTATCTAACAGGGGACAGAGTCATTGTGTTTAACATAATCATTATTCAAAGATGATCTGCAATTAATACATTAGAGAACTATTTCTGCTTGATTTAACTCTTAATACTCAGTTATTGCTATAAAAACTCTAAATCTCCACAGTGTGTTTGAGATGAAGAAATGACAACGCAAACACACTGGTGTCGTGATTTACTATCTAACAGGGGACCGAGTCATTGTGTTTAACATAATCATTATTCAAAGATGATCTGCAATTAATACATTAGAGAAATATTTCTGCTTGATTTAACTCTTAAAACTCAGTTATTGCTATAAAAACTCTAAATCTCCACAGTGTGTTTATGGCAAGAAATGACAAATTAAACACACTGGTGTCGTGATTTACTATCTAACAGGGGACCGAGTCATTGTGTTTAACATAATCATTATTCAAAGAGGATCTGCAATTAATACATTAGAGAAATATTTCTGCTTGATTTAACTCTTAAAACTCAGTTATTGCTATAAAAACTCTAAATCTCCACAGTGTGTTTATGATGGCAAGAAATGACAAAGCAAACACACTGGTGTCGTGATTTACTATCTAACAGGGGACAGAGTCATTGTGTTTAACATAATCATTATTCAAAGATGATCTGCAATTAATACATTAGAGAACTATTTCTGCTTGATTTAACTCTTAAAACTCAGTTATTTCTATAAAAACTCTAAATCTCCACAGTGTGTTTATGATGGCAAGAAATGACAACGCAAACACACTGGTGTCGTGATTTACTATCTAACAGGGGACCGAGTCATTGTGTTTAACATAATCATTATTCAAAGAGGATCTGCAATTAATACATTAGAGAAATATTTCTGCTTGATTTAACTCTTAAAACTCAGTTATTGCTATAAAAACTCTAAATCTCCACAGTGTGTTTATGGCAAGAAATGACAACGCAAACACACTGGTGTCGTGATTTACTATCTAACAGGGGACCGAGTCATTGTGTTTAACATAATCATTATTCAAAGATGATCTGCAATTAATACATTAGAGAAATATTTCTGCTTGATTTAACTCTTAAAACTCAGTTATTGCTATAAAAACTCTAAATATCTACAGTGTGTTTATGGCAAGAAATGAAAAATTAAACACACTGGTGTCGTGATTTACTATCTAACAGGGGACCGAGTCATTGTGTTTAACATAATCATTATTTACTATATAAAGTGATGACCTGTGATTATTACCTTAAAGAACAATTTCTGCTTGTCCAGTCCTATATATATATATATTTTTTTATTGGTGCAAGAAATCAAATCTCACTCTAAAAATCTCAAAAACAAAGGACATTATTTGGGATTTTAGAGAGCAGAAACTATGTTTTATTCAAAAATAAGTCACACATTGAAATACCTTTACTGTAAAAAAAATGTGGGTCTCCAATTGAAAATTTTCTGTAAATTGATGCACTTTAATTCAATTAAAATTCAAGAAATTCAATTTGGCCAACTAAAAAATTTAGATGTGATCGGTCACTAGAAAATTTTCAATTGGAGACCTGATTTTTTTTTCTACAGTGTTGGTGTTCTTGAAAATAAGCTTAGATGAGAGATGTGGACGGATCATATACTGTAAGTATGAAGACACAACAGAGAATGAATTTCTTAAAGATAACTCTTAATTTTAAGAATTTTTTTATTTCTTAAATTCTTTTCTGTAATGTCCACAACATGGCTTTTTCTCCGTTGTGTGCTCATTGTGTTCCCTGATGCCTGTGTGAACATTATATAATTATAATTATATATATATATATTAAATAATGAAGACAGACTTGACTGCCAGCTCTCTTCCCTTTCACACACACAGCTCCATTGCAGGCTATGGAGGTCCCCTGTTGGATAGGTAGACATCGGTCAGGTCCCCTCTTGGCATGTTTAAAAATAAAAAAATAAATGCTTATTTGAAGTTATATTATGAAAAAAGACCTTAAAACAAAATTTTGTATCTAAGTTTTGTTTCTTCAAAATGACTAGAAACACAGGTCCCCTCTTGGTCAGTGTGGAGTGATGGTCCCCTGTTGGTAATATAGACGTGTATGTGTGTGTGTGTGTGTGTGTGTGTGTGTGTGTGTGTGTGTGTGTGTGTGTGTGTGTGAAAAGCTCGCAGCATTGAGTTTTAAATAGAGATATAACCTGCCTCTCTCTCTGTCTTTGCCTTCTGCTCTGTGTGTGTGTGTGTGGAGGGGGATGGCTGGATATCCGTTGCCTGCAGCATACAACAGCATTCTGATGGTGTAAAGTTTAACTCATACATTTGTAGGCATAAATGTGGTGTATTCAGATGACTTTGATATAGTTATTTTACATTTAGCGGGTTTGACTTTATATTGCAGCAAATGATAACTTTACATTTGAAATTAAACTATGACATATCACTATTCAGACAGGACTAGTTTTCTAAGTTATATTTGAGTTACAATTCTCATCATCCAACATCGGTGATTTCAAATATATTCAAAATAATGTTTTCAGAGAGTGAAGTAAAAAAAACTTTCTCCCAACATTTAGATTTTATTTCTTTTTGTTGTTAAAATCTTGTGAATCTTGTTCAATGTGCAGATTGCCTCTCTCTCAGTCCTTCCCCTCCCCCCTCACTCTCAGGCTCACCCTGGGTGTGTGTGTGTGTGGGGTTCCTCTCTCACCCTGTGAGTTTGTGTGTGTGCCTTTCTCTCTTGATGATGATAATTTACCCCTTTCATATCATAGACTATCACAAATAACTATCACTTGTGAATAAGTAAAAAAAGAACAATACAAATACCTTGAATTAAATACTGGCCTTCTGGACTTATAACATTTTGAGCAGGAAAATATAACTTTTCACATATTTGAAAGTGATCTATTTCATCCTATGACATTAAAAATCATCTACATTTAACCCTTGTGTTATGTTGCGGGTCAATTTGACCCGTTTTGATTTTTAAGTTGTCAGAAATATCAGTTAACCTATGTTTTTTTTCTTTAAATTTTGTGACTTTTTCTCATTTAGGGTCATGAACATGCATGCAAAGTTTCAATACGCTGATGTGTTTTGACATATACACACACATTTACTGTTACGTTCGTGATGTTCACGGGTCAATTTGACCCGCATATTTTAATGTTCTAAGGCAATTGTAGAGACCCAAAATAATAACATTTCTTGGTTATAGTTTGTTATTTTAGTTTTTTACTAACCTATGAAGCTAAAAAAATTAGCTTTTCCCAATTTTTTCAATACAGAAATATTTTTTGTATGCCACAAATGGTAAAAATTAGCTATAATTTCTTTTTTCAATCTATCTGAAATACTATCTAACCCACATTGTTTTTCTTGAAATTGTGTGACCTTTTCTCATTTAGGGTCATTAACATGCATGCAAAGTTTCAACATGATAATGCGTTGTGAAATGTGATTATCAAAATTTTATACACTCTTGCTGTTTGTGGGTCAATTTGACCCATATAGGACAGCTGTTCAAAAGCAACTGTACAGACACAAAATACAAAACACTTTGTTGTATGTCAGAGCTCTTCAACTATTAACAACTTCATGAAGCAGTGTTTTGAAATCAGCCATCACTGTATAAATCCTAAAAGTAAAGTTTAAAACAAGTTATAGAAGTTTATGAACATGAAAATATATAACATATATATTTTTATATTTTATATAAAATATACATTTTACAAAACATGTTAAATTCTAAAACCTCATGAAAATCAAAGCTAAATATCTGAAATTCTGTACCAAATTTTAGGTTGATATCTCAAAAAAAAAAAAACGTTTTTGTGCGCAGTACCAACATTTTCCACTAGATGACATGTAGACTCTTCGATTTCCATATATGGTTTGAGTGATCTGAACGTTATATTTTAATACTTTTCAAAATATCTTTGAAGTAGACATTCTATTGAGAAGTAGTTTGGGCAGTAATGTTAATATTTGATTTGAATTCAATCTCTAAAATGCATATAAAAAAAACATATGGACAGAGTCAAAACGTGCGTTATAGTTTGGTACCGCATCACAAATGACAAATCTATTGCTATTTATCTCCTGCTCTGTCATCTCTTTTGAAAATCAGTCACCAAATATGAAAATTATAGTCTGAAAGCTTTCAAATGCTATATAGTTGGTCAAGATTACTTTAGGTTTAGACTAAGATAGTATTGTTCTAAATGTATAAAGGCAAGTGTCCTAAGGGCCAATCTTAAAAATAAAAATAAAAATGGTTAAAAGTTATTTTTATAAATCGTAAATTCAGATATTTATTCTTTGTAATGTGTGAAAAGTATTGATATTAAAAGTTAATTGTTTGTACCTGATTGTATGTGCTTTTTCATAGTGTGATTTTTGGGGAATTGTATTGAATCCAATTAGGGTCAATTTGACCCGGACCATAAGGGGTGTAAGCAGAAATCGAACAGTGCACAAGGGTTAAATGACATCATGGGTAAAAATGTGACATATTCCAGCGATTAAAAAAAACAGCCCAACAGGAAGTGAGCTATTATGGGTTGTTCGGAAAACGCATCCTCTGGAATTTAATATACTCCTCCGAGGCCATTGTTTCGATCATTGCCAAACTTGGTCAGCATGAAATTAACATATTGAGGATGCTAAATTGCGAGCGGCTTTTTGATATCTCAAACGGTTTGGCCACGGCGAAGCAACAAATTTATGGCGAGAAAAGGGAAACAGGAAGTGTGTTATAACTTGTGCAAACATTGACTGATTTGGATTAAACTTCAGCTGTGTGTTCGTTGTAAGAGGCCGATCACATGGATATGACTTTTGTGAGTCAAAGTTATAGCGACACCAACTGGCAGCAGAAAGTGTGTCACTTTCAAAAATGCTTTGAATCACCATCTTATTTTCACCCGATTTACTTCAAACTTCATCAGTATAATGTGAAAACATGACAGATAGAGACGTATGAAATGGATTCCTGATATTTTAAATACTGTTGCCATGGCAACGTGTCAAGGTTTAATAATCTTTTGGCTGTTTTGAGGCTCTTAGCATGCTTGAAATAGCTTGAAACTGCTTGAAACTCAACACACATATCAGAGATGTCAGTTAGTACACATGGGCAAAGCCTCAGAAACGGGTGGGGATGAGGGGCTCTATAGCGCCACCTTTTGACAAAAGTGGGGGGGGGTTAGTTTTATCTTCAGTCACCAAACTCGGTACACAAATTGTTCTCTTCGAGCCGGACAACTTTCTACAACCCCAAATCAGAAAAAGTTGGGACAGTATGAAAAACGCAAAAAAAAAAAAAAAGTGACTTCTAAATTTACTTTGACTTGTATTTCATTGCAGACAATATGAACACAAAATATTTCATGTTTTGTCTGGTCAACTTCATGTCATTTGTAATTATGCATCCTTTCCTGTCATTCAGACCTGCAACACATTTCAAAAAAAGTAAACAGTAAAGCATTTACCACTTTGTAATGTTGCCATTCCTTTTCACAACACTTAAAAGACGTTTAGGGACTGAAGACACCAAGTGATGAAGTGTTTCAGGTGTAATTTTGTCCCATTCTTCCTGCAAACAAGTCTTAAGGTGGGCAACAGTACGGGGTCTTCGTTGTCGCATTTTGCGCATCAAAATTCGCTACACATTCTCTATTGGAGACAGGTCGGGACTGCAGGCAGGCCAGTCAAGTACCCGTAACCTCTTCCTCCGCAGCCAGGACTTTGTAATGTGTGCAGAATGTGGTTTTGCATTGTCTTGTTGAAATATGCATGGGCGTCCCTGGAAAAGATGTCTTCTTGAAGGCAGCATATTATGCTCCAAAATCTCTATGTACTTTTCAGCATTAATGGTGCCTTCACAGAAGTGCAAGTTACCTTTGCCAAGGGCACTAACACAACCCCATACCATGACAGACCCTGGCTTTTGGACTTGTTGCTGGTAACAGTCTGGATGATCCTTTTCTTCTTTGGTCCGGAGCATACGGCGTCCATTCCTCCCAAAAAATACCTGAAATACTGATTCATCTGACCACAGTTTCCACTGTGTGATGGTCCATTCCAGATGCCTCCGAGCCCAGAGAAGTCGACGGCGCTTCTGGACACTGTTAACATAGGGCTTCCTTTTGGCACAGTACAGTTTTAACTGGCATTTGTGGATGTAACTACGTATTGTGGTACTTGACAAAGGTTTGCCAAAGTAGTCCTGAGCCCATGTAGTGATATCGCTTATAGATGAATGACGATTCTTGATGCAGTGCCGCCTGAGGGATCGGAGATCACGGTTGTTCAGCTTAGGCTTGCGCCCTTGTCCTTTACGCACTGAAATTCCTCCAGATTCCTTGAATCTTTTAATTATGTTATGCACTGTTGAATGTGAAATATCCAAATCTCTTCCTATCTTTCTTTGAGGAACATTGTTTTTAAACATTTCAATAATTTTCTCACGTATTTGTTGGCAAACTGGCGATCCTCGGCCCATCTTTGCTCCTAAAGGATTAGACCTTTTTTGAATGCTGCTTTTGTACCAAGTCATAATTGCAATCACCTGTTGACATCACCTGTTTCAAATCACATCATTATTTAACCATTTTACCTCATTACTAGCCCTAAATTGCTCCTGTCCCAACTTTTCTTTAAATGTGTTGCAGGTCTGAATGACAGGAAAGGATGCATATTTACAAATGACATGAAGTTGACCAGACAAAACATGAAATATTTTGTGTTCATATTGTCTGCAATGAAAAACAAGTCAAAGTAAATTTAGAAATCACTTCTTTTTTTGTTTTTTTGTTTTTTTGTTTTTTTGTGATTTGGGGTTGTAATTTACAGTCATTAGCTCCGACCAACAGGAAATCAGATATTTTGGTTTGAACGTGAATATTTGGATAAATCGAGCTCTGAGTTTTTACGTTCTCCTCGTAGGCGATTTATTCAATCTCCACCAAACTCCGTCAACATGAAACAAAGATAGGGAAGATTCTAAAATGCGAACAGATATTGGATATCTCAAACGGTGTTGCCATGGCGAGGGATTAAATAAGGACAAAAAAGGGGAACAGAAATTCTCTCATATCTTGTAAAATCATTTTTTGATTTCAATTAAATTAAGATTGTATGTTCGGTAATTGAACTTGGATTAATTTAAAATGACTATACTATTTTTCAGATCAATATATTTATTTATTTAAAATATTTATTTGAACAATCTATTGTGTCTGTGTGTGCTGCCCTCCCCTCAATTAACTGAAGATGGCAGCATTGTCAAGTCAAGTCAAGTCAACTTTATTTATATAGCGCTTTTAACAATGTAGATTGTTTCAAAGCAGCTTTACAGTGTTAAACAGGAAAATAATGCAGCATAATTTTATTCAGCTGTATAGCCATTCTGGAAAAATTTCAAGTATCATACAGTGACAGTGTGGGCTTTAGATTAATAATTTGATCAGTAATTTAGTTTAAATGGTTAATTTAGTTTATTATTTAGATGTATTTCGATGTTTAGTTGAAAAATTTAGTGTCCCCAACTGAGCACGCCAAGCCAGAGGCAACAGTGGCAAGGAAACCAAAACCCCATTAGGTGACCTAATGGAGAAAAATAAACCTTGGGAGAAACCAGGCTCAGTCGGGGTACCAGTTCTCCTCTGGCCAATTAACAAACAGCGTATTATTATTATTATTCTGGCAGTTTTACAGCTCGGAGGTCATAATAGATCAGAATATTCGAGGGACCGGGGGCAACATGCTGGAGACGGGTTTATTGAGGATGATGTTGATTAAATAATTATTAAAGTGCAATATTCGAATGATCGGAGGCAACACGCAGGAGACGGGTTTATTGAGATGCCGTGTCGATGAGGCAGTTTCAGGGGGAGTCTAATCACGGTCTCCCAGACACTTCGGGGTCCTGTGTTGGTCTTCTCTGGGCGCAGGTCCACCATCTGATCTGGATACGGCCCGGATCCAGCTGACTGCAGTAAACCTCGGGATAAAACAGAGAGACTAACATTAGCGTAGATGCCATTCTTCTGATGATGTAACGAGTACATCAGGTGTTATGGGAAGTGTTCCCGGTTCCGGCTGACCTAGTTAATGCAGCCTAACAATCATTTCATTGAAAAAGTGTTTTATGTGTATGCCACAGTAAAGAGATGTGTTTTTAGTCTAGATTTAAACTGACAGAGTGTGTCTGCTTCCCGAACAATGTTAGGAAGACTGTTCCAGAGTTTAGGTGCTAAATAGGAAAACGATCGACCGCCTGCAGTTGATTTGGATATTCTCGGTATGATCAACTGGCCAGAATTTTGAGACCGCAGTAGACGTGATGGAGTATAATATGTTAAGAGCTCGCTCAAGTATTGGGGAGCTAAACCATTTAGTGCTTTGTAAGTAATAAGTAAGATTTTAAAATTTATGCGATGTTTAATAGGCAGCCAGTGCAGTGTTGACAGAACTGGGCTAATATGGTCATACTTCCTGGTTCTAGTAAGAACTCGAGCTGCTGCGTTTTGGACCAGCTGGAGTTTATTTATTAAGCGAGCAGGGCAACCACCCAGTAGAGCATTACAATAATCTAACCTTGAGGTCATGAACGCATGAACTAACTGTTCAGCATTTTGCATTGAGAGCATGTGCCATAATTTATATATATTTTTAAGATGGTAGAAAGCAGTTTTACAGATGCTAGAAACGTGGCTTTCAAACGAAAGATTGGTATCAAAGAGCACACCCAGGTTCCTCACTGACGACGAGGACTTGACAGAACAGCCATCAAGTGTTAGACAGTATTCTAGGTTACTACTTGTGGAGCTTTTTTGTCCAATAATTAAAAATTCAGTTTTTTCTGAATTGAGTTGCAGGAAATTACCAGTCATCCAATGTTTTATATCAGCTATGCATTCCGTTAATCTTGTGAATTGGTAAGTTTCTTTAGGGCGTGAAGAAATATAGAGCTGAGTATCGTCAGCATAACAATGAAAACTAACGCCATGCTTCTTAATGATATCTCCCAGTGGTAGCATGTACAGGGTGAAGAGTAGCGGTCCTAGCACTGAGCCTTGCGGTACTCCATACTGAACTTGCGATCGGTGTGACATATCTTCATTTACTACTACAAACTGATAACGGTCGCATAGGTATGATTTAAACCATGATAATGCAATTCCACTAATACCTACATAATTTTTGAGTCTATTCAAAAGAATGTTGTGGTCGATAGTATCAAATGCAGCGCTAAGATCGAGTAACACTAATAGAGAGATACAGCCACGATCGGATGATAAGAGCAAATCATTTGTAACTCTGACGAGAGCAGTCTCAGTGCTATGATACGGTCTAAATCCTGACTGGAAATCCTCACAGATACCATTTCTTTCTAAAAAGGAACATAATTGTGAAGACACTGCCTTTTCAAGTATTTTTGACAGAAAGGGTAGATTTGAGATTGGTCTATAATTGACTAAATCTGTAGGATCAAGTTGCGGTTTTTTAATAAGTGGTTTAATAATTGCCAACTTAAAAGTTTTCGGTACATATCCTAATGACAAAGATGAATTAATGATATTAAGAAGAGGATCTATGACCTCTGGTAGCATCTCTTTTAATAGCCTAGTTGGTATAGGGTCGAGCATACATGTTGTCGATTTTGATGATTTAACGAGTTTAGCCAATTCTTCTTCTCCTATAGCAGTGAATGAGTGTAATTTTTCCTCAGTGACACTACAATGCTCTGTCTGATGTGATGCTGTATTAGACGGCTGCATGGTTAAAATTTTTTTCCTAATATTATCAATCTTACATGTGAAGAAGTTCATAAAGTCATTACTGCTGTGCTGTTTACAATCATCAGAAGTTGAAGCTTTATTTTTGGTTAATTTAGCCACTGTATCGAATAAATACCTTGGGTTGTGTTTGTTTCCAAGAGAGTTGAGAAATAAGCAGATCTAGCAGTTTTTACAGCCTTTCTGTATGTGATCATGTGCTCTTTCCACGAATTACGAAATACCTCTAATTTTGTTTTCTTCCAGCTGCGCTCCATTTTTCTGGCTGCTGTTTTAAGGGCCCGGGTGTGCTCGTTGTACCACGGCGTTGGACTATTTTCTTTAATCTTCTTTAAGCGCAGAGGAGCAACTGTGTCTAAAGTACTGCAAAAGAGAGAGTCAATAGTTTCTGTTGCAACATCGAGTTCTTCTATACTATCTGGGATGCTGAGCAGATGATACTGATGAGGGAGATTATTTAAAAAGCAATCTTTAGTAGCGGCAGTGATTGTCCTGCCATTTTTAAAGCGAGGGGGCGGCTTTGCAACCTTAGCTAAATTAAGTATACATGATACTAAGTAATGATCTGAGATGTCATCGCTCTGCTGCAGAATTTCAACGGTATCAACATTTATTCCATGTGACAATATTAGGTCTAAAGTATGATTATGGCGATGAGTGGCTCCTGACACGTGTTGCCTAACTCCAATAGAGTTTAGTGTGTCTTTAAATGCTAATCCCAATACGTCTTTTCCGTTGTCAACATGGATATTAAAATCACCAACAATTAGTACTTTATCTACGGCCAGTACTAACTCTGATAGAAAATCAGCAAATTCTTTGATAAAGTCTGTATTATGCCCAGGTGGCCTGTATACAGTAGCTAACACAAATGTTGAACGGGTTTTATCATGTACACTACATAGCGTTACATAAAGCACCAAAACTTCGAAGGAATTATATTTGAAACTAGACTTCTGAGTAATACTGAAGATATTATTATAAATTACAGCAACCCCTCCCCCTTTACCTTTCAGACGCGGCTCATGTTTATAACAATAATCTTGGGGGGTGGACTCATTTAAGGTAATGTAGTCGTCAGGTTTTAGCCAGGTTTCTGTCAAACAGAGCACATCTAGATTATTATCTGTAATAATATCATTAACAATAAGCGCTTTTGGGGAAAGGGATCTAATATTCAGCAACCCAAGCTTTATCAATTGTTCATCTGTATTATATATTTTGTTTATTTGTTGGACGTCAATTAAATTTTTACTGTTGAATGGTTTTGATGTTTTTTTGTATTTACTAATTCGGGGAACAGACACAGTCTCTATATGATAATATCTAGGTGAAAGAGTCTCTATGTGCTGGGATTTATCTGACTCCGGTAACGTGAGACAGCTAGCAGACGGTCGGTTTAGCCAGTTTGTCTGCTTCCTGACCTGGGCCCTAGTGAGTCAAGGTTTAGCTCTAAGACTATGTGCCAGATTACTAGAGAGAAGAGCGGCACCACCCCAAGAGGGATGGATGCCATCCTTCTTCAACAGGTCAGGTCTGCCCCAAAAACTTTTCCAATTGTCTATGAACCCTATGTTATTTTGCAGACACCACTTAGACAACCAGCCATTGAGTGATGATAGTCTGCTAACTATCTCATCACTCCTTTTTACCGGGAGCGGTCCAGAACAAAAAACAGCCTCAGACATCGTACTAGCGAGTTCACACACCTCTTTAATGTTAATTTTGGTGATCTCCGACTGGCGAAGTCGAACATCATTAGTGCCGACGTGAATAATAATCTTAGAGAATTTACGATTAGCTTTAGCCAGCACTTTTAAATTAGCTTTGATGTCAGGTGCTCTGGCTCCCGGTAAACAAGTGACTATGGTAGCTGGTGTCTCTATCTTCACGTTCCGTGTAATAGAATCGCCAATGACTAGGGCACTTTCAACAGGATACTCAGTGGGTGCTTCACTGAGAGGGGAGAACCTGTTTGATGTTCTAACCGGAACGGAAAAGCGGTTCTTTGGTCTGCGACTATGCTGCCTCACTGTTACCCAGTTTCCCTGCTGCGAGGGCCCTGCAGCCGGAACCGAAGAATGTACAGAGTTCACTAAGCTATTCGCATCCAAATCAGTGTCTAAAGCTGTTACATCCTCACTACTCTCAGATAAAGTATGGATGCGTGTTTCTAATTCTGAAATCTTCTCCGTCAGCCTAACTATCTCCTTACATTTATCACATGTGAAGCCCTTTTCGCCAGCGGAGAAGCCTATACTGAACATGTGGCATGCACTGCAGGTGATAATGACAGGAGAAGACATGACTTACCGTGTTTGTTGATTAATCCAATTTACCACTTACCACAATCGTTTGCTGGACACAATTTACTAATCCAAGTTATGAACTCAGAAAAAGGGAGGCCCGGGTGCAGAGATAACAAGCTAACAGGCTAGCAAAATGCTAACGTGTGATGGTGATTTAGATTGAAAGCTAGCGATGTCAAATTTAACGTGATAGGCAATTTTTAAACAATGTATGGTGATGAGTAAGTTATATTTAGCAGTAGAAGAAAGAGGAAATATCAAAATAAAGATTCAAACGTAAGCAAGGCTCTACAGAGCTACAGACTTGAGCTACAGAGCAACAGACACAGCAGGCAGACAGGATACATTGTGTTAGTTTTGATCTCTCTCTCTGCCAATCCCTCTCTGTGTCTGTGTGTGCTTGTTTATGTGATTTATGAAGACACAAATTTGTATAATGACATGGGTATTTCACTGGTATTACAATGTGTGTGTGTGTGTGTGTGTGTGTGTGTTTAAAAACATACTAAACAATGTTGTATTCAAAATGTAAAAATGCAGAATGTTTTCTGTGATGGTAGGTTTAGGGGTAGGGGTATTGTAGGGGGATAGAATGTACAGTTTGTCCTCTCTCTTTCCTTCCCCTCCCCCCTCACTCTCACTTTCTCACTTTGTGTATGTGTGTGTGTGTGTGTGTGTGTGTGTGTGTGTGTGTGTGTGTGTGTGTGTGTGTGTGTGTGTGTGTGTGTTTTTGTGAAATATCAGGACACAAATGTGTATAATGACATGGGTATGTACGGTGGCCCAGTAGTGCACAACACAACGAAATTTAAAAAGCATACATAAGTTCACAACACAACAAAATAAATCCACAACACAACGGAATGAAACCACAACACAACGAAATCAAGCCACAACACAAAGAAAAATCCACAACACAACAAAATCAAGCCACAACACAACGAAAAATCCACAACACAACGAAATTGCCACAACACAACGGAAATGCTCCCAACCACTCGGGGGCACTCGGAGCGCTGTAAAGTTGCCACTGTTCTATAGAGTTGGCAATCTTACAAAGAAATCAATACCACAATTAGTTTCAACAGTATGTAGGCTAACCATTGTTTATCTATATGAAATATTAATTTTAAATCACATCACCTACATGCATTATAGCTGCATATTTATGCTCGAGAATGCTTTGACCCGATACCACGGCGCTAAGGGAACGTCTGCCAATTCCACCAATTGGTTGAAATGTATAATTTGTATGAATTAAAATTACTTTTTAACATTTAAAAACAGACATGTTAAAATCCCACAGCTTGATTTTATTGGTAAAATTGACTTAATAATGCACAACACAACATTGGAATTTGAAAAAAAAAAAAAAAAAAAAAAGTTAATTTAATTCATACAAATTATTTCAACTTGGTGGAATTGGCAGACGCTCCCTTAGCGCTGAGGCAGCGGGTCAAAGCGTTCTCGAGTATAAATATGCAGCTATTATGCACGTAAGTGATTTTTAATTGATATTTCTTGTCGATATACAACTGCACACTTAAAACTGATCGTAGTGTTTAAATATTTGTAAGATTGGCGAATCTATATAGAACAATGCAAGGAAAACTAACTTTAGCGCACTCTGAGAGTCCCCTAGTGGTTGGGAGCATTTCCGTTGTGTTGTGGCTATTTCGTTGTGTTGTGGACTTTTCGTTGTGTTGTGGATTTCTCGTTGTGTTGTGGCTTGATTTCGTTGTGTTGTGGATTTTTCTTTGTGTTGCGGCTTGACTTCGTTGTGTTGTGTCTTGATTTCGCTGTGTTGTGGTTTCATTCCGTTGTGTTGTGGATTTATTTTGTTGTGTTGTGAACTTATGTATGCTTTTTAAATTTCGTTGTGTTGTGCACTACTGGGCCACCGTAGGTATGACATAGGTATTACAAAAAGAGGGTGAAATATGAGGACGTTACCCATGTCCTCACTTTTCAAAATGCTTATAAATCACACAGAACAAGGTTTTTTTCAAAGAAAGTAAACTGCACAGTCTCCTGTGAGGGGTAGGTTTAGGGGCAGGGGCAGTGTAAGGGGATAGAAAATACGGTTTGTACGGTATAAAAGCCATTACGCCTATGGAATGTCCTCACATTTCACAAAAACAAACATGTGTGTGTGTGTGTGTGTGAGAGTTTCTCTCTTGTTGATGATAATTTAACCCTTTCATATAGGCTTTCACAAATAACTATCACTTGAAATAAAAACAATGTCATGTGCTGTGTTTGCCAAGATCACGTATGATGCATATGTCTTTAAATTAATTATTTACTAATAAAATTTAAATGTATTAAAAGTAAATTTCACATGGTTTTCTAAAAGTGGCTGCTTATAATAAACTTCCATAAAATGTAGACACGTATCTTACTCTTACCTGACACTGATATTAAAATCATCTTTACAGTTTCTGTGATTTGGCTCCATTTATAAAATTTTTTATTAACATTTTTTTATTGGACCACCCATATTTAAATGAAAGCACGCTTTATGGTGCATAAGATTGGTGAACAAACGGTAGCTGAGGTAGCTCAAAAAACACATGAAGAGAAGTGTTAGAATAATACAACATCAGCATTCGAATGGTATTCTGAACTCATTACGATTTGACCTTTGACATCATCTGACATGAAATTCATTTAAATTTAATTGATCTCATAGATGTGGCTGTTGTGGTTAGTCATAGCAGCACCAACTGCTGCAGTTAATGTGGGGAATTCAGATGACTTTGACATAGTCCTTTTATGTTTTCCCATTTTAAATGCCTATTGCCTGCCGTGCACAGTTAAGCTGATGCCACCGGCGTGGCGGTGCCACCGGCTTGGGCCCGTCATCGCTGCTCGCAGCTTTAATTATCATTATTCTTCTTCTCCCAAATGAATCGCTTTTTTGAGGGCCTAAACACGCTCGAAAACTCACAAAACTTTGCACACATGTCAGAAGTGGCGAACATTTACGTCTGTTATGGGGTTCAGAATTAGGCGTGGCAAAATGGCTCAATAGCGCCACCTACAAAATTTCAACGAAGTGCCCCTCCCACTACGTTTCATGTACAGGTATGAAATTCGGTATACACATGTATCAGCCCAATACCTACACAAATGTATCCTAGTGCAAAATCTGAAAACCAACAGGAAGTCAGATATTTTTTTATTTTCTTTGCAAAATTGTTGCAAATTTTACAATTTCCAGACGTTGTACTTTAATCAACTCCGCCTAGAGATTTAATCAGATCAACATCATATTTGGTCAGTCTGATCTAAACGTCTTTGTGATGTTAAATTGTGAAGATCTTGAGTTTTCACTGAAGGGGGTGTCCGTGGTGGCCTCACAAATTTTGTGGTTTCGCCATGAAACAGGAAGTTGTTGTAACTCGGACATACAATGTCCAATCTGCCCTAAACTTGACATGTTTTAATTAGAGTCCTTGCTTGAAGACATCAACATGCCAATATTCAGTGACAGTCATAGCGCCACCTGTGGGCAACAGGAAATGCCTTGTTTTACATTGTGATTAACTTCTCATTGAGATTTAACCAGAACAACATCATATTAGGTCAGTCTAATCTATAGGCCTTTGTGATGTTACATTGCGAAGATCTTGAGTTTTCCCTGAAGGGCGTGTCCGGGCTAAGCGGACTGCAGCCCGGGTGGTTGTGGAGGCAAAAACTCGGGCCTGGGAGGAGTTCGGTGAGGCCATGGAAAAGGACTATCGGCTGGCCTCGAAGAGATTCTGGCAAACCGTCCGGCGCCTCAGGAGGGGGAAGCAGTGCCCCACCAACTCTGTTTACTGTGGTGATGGGCGGCTGTTGACCTCAACTGGGGATATCGTCGGACGGTGGAAGGAATACTTTGAGGATCTCCTCAATCCCGCCATCACGCCTTCCATTGAGGAAGCAGAGGCTGGGGGCTCAGAGGAGGACTCGTCCATCACCCGGGCTGAAGTCACCGAGGTGGTCAAGAAACTCCTCGGTGGCAAGGCACCGGGGGTGGATGAGATCCGCCCTGAGTACCTCAAGTCTCTGGATGTTGTGGGGCTGTCTTGGCTGACACGCCTCTGCAACATCGCGTGGCGGTCGGGGACAGTGCCTCTGGGATGGCAGACCGGGGTGGTGGTCCCTCTTTTTAAGAAGGGGGACCGGAGGGTGTGTTCCAACTACAGGGGGATCACACTTCTCAGCCTCCCCGGGAAAGTCTATGACAGGGTACTGGAGAGGAGAATTCGGCCGATAGTGGAACCTCGGATTCAGGAGGAACAGTCTGGTTTTCGTCCGGGCCGTGGTACACTGGACCAGCTCTATACCCTCTACAGGGTGCTGGAGGGTTCATGGGAGTTTGCCCAACCAGTCCACATGTGTTTTGTGGATTTGGAGAAGGCATTCGACTGTGTCGCTCGCGGCATCCTGTGGAGGGTGCTCGGGGAGTATGGGGTCCGGGGTCCTTTGCTAAGGGCTGTCCGGTCCCTGTACGACCAAAGCAGGAGTTTGGTCCGCATTGCCGGCAGTAAGTCAGACTTGTTCCCGGTGCATGTTGGACTCCGGCAGGGCTGCCCTTTATCGCCGGTTCTGTTCATAATTTTTATGGACAGAATTTCTAGGCGCAGCCAGGGGCCGGAGGGTGTCAGGTTTGGGGACCACGCGGTTTCGTCTCTGCTCTTTGCGGATGACGTTGTCGTGTTGGCCCCTTCTAACCAGGACCTTCAGCATGCACTGGGACGGTTTGCAGCCGAGTGTGAAGCGGCTGGGATGAGGATCAGCACCTCCAAATCCGAGGCCATGGTCCTCAGTCGGAAAAGGGTGGTTTGCCCTCTTCAGGTTGGTGGAGAGTTCCTGCCTCAAGTGGAGGAGTTCAAGTATCTAGGGGTCTTGTTCACGAGTGAGGGGAGGATGGAACGGGAGATTGACAAACGTATCGGTGCAGCTTCTGCAGTAATGCGGTCGATGTACCGGTCTGTTGTGGTGAAGAAAGAGCTAAGCCGTAAGGCGAAGCTCTCGATTTACCGGTCAATCTACGTTCCTACTCTCACCTATGGTCATGAGCTTTGGGTCATGACCGAAAGGACAAGATCCCGGATACAGGCGGCCGAAATGAGTTTTCTCCGCAGGGTGGCTGGGCGCTCCCTTAGAGATAGGGTGAGGAGCTCAGTCACTCGGGAGGAACTCGGAGTAGAGCCGCTGCTCCTCCACATCGAGAGGGGTCAGCTGAGGTGGCTCGGGCATCTGTTCCGGATGCCTCCTGAACGCCTTCCCGGGAAGGTGTTTCGGGCATGTCCAACCGGGAGGAGGCCCCGGGGAAGACCTAGGACACGCTGGAGGGACTATGTCTTCCGGCTGGCCTGGGAACGCCTCGGTGTCCCCCCGGAAGAGCTGGAGGAAGTGTCTAGGGAGAGGGAAGTCTGGGCATCTCTGCTTAGACTGCTGCCCCCGCGACCCGGCCCTGGATAAAGCGGAAGAAGATGGATGGATGGATGGATGGCGTGTCCGTGGTGGCCTCACAAAGTCTGATATTTCGCTATGAAACAGGAAGCTCAGGCATACAATGTCTGATCTGCCCCAAACTTCACATGTTTGATAAGAGTCCTGACCTAAACGCATCTACATGCAAATATTCCGTTAGTCATTGCGCCACCTGCTGGCAACATGAAATGGCATGCTTTATACTATAATTCACTCCCAGAAACACTTTTAAATATGCCATGAAATCCCAAACATGCTAGAAACACATTAAATCTTGCAACACGTGGCTACGTGCTAATGTACGGCCTGGCAAAGTCTGATGTTTCGCCATTAAACAGGAAGTTGTTGTAACTCAGGCATACAATGTCCGATCTGCCTCAAACTTCACGTTTGATAATAATCCTGACCTGAAGACATCTACACGACAATATTCAGTATATATTCAAAGCGCCACCTGCTGGCAGAAGGAAGTGTGGCACATTGAAGTGAGTGTGCCATATTTCTCCTATATTAACCTGCTTAAGTGCATGTCGCCCACTATTCACTGTTTTCCTGGGGCTATCGGGTGGTGGTGCATGTGCGAGGGCCCTTTCATCGCTACATGCAGCTTTATTTACTTTTGATATACAGTAATTGGTAAAGTAATTCAATTTAACAATAGTAACTGTAACTAATTACTAATTTTCAGTAACTTGCCCAACACTGGTCCTGACAAAATTTAAAAAAAGCGTAAGTCACAGCCCTAGAATAGTTATGCACCTGCATTGTTTTGCATTTTGTGACATTCAGTCATATATTCCATCATTAAGATTTCTTAAAAACGGTGTGAAAATATTGTCTCATTTTGTTAACCCAATATCGTCTTGTGAGCTAAGTGTATCATCACAACCCTAGTTATGTAGTAATGTGTAGTTAACCAAGTCTTCAAGAGCATAAACTCGGTTACATAAAATAATGTAACTGAATTGGTGATTTGGTTTGAGTTGCACTGTTAAATCATAGTGTTGTGTAGGTTGTGCAGCTTCTAGACAACTTTGTCTGCTTGCTTGTGTAGTATTTTAGACTGCATAATATGACTATTTGTAAAGTGTATCAGGAGAGGTATAAAAACAGATGTCCAGTAACCATCATGATTAACTGCTTGATTAACAGTCCTGAAACCCACAGACTAGTTTGGAAAATGTTGGCAAGATGAACTGCCTGAGGCGCAGTGTGTACATTGGGTGTTAGAGTGTGTGTGTAGGATTGTAGTGAGGGATAGTGAGCTGTGTTGACGCAAATAGCTCTGTCGAATGTTCAGCCGGGGAAATGTTTATATTAGTCTGTGATTAACACCGTCCAGGTGCTCTTTTGGCCATGGTGGCTGCTGCTGCTTCTTCAGACACTCACACATTTTCGCTGTGGCTGGCTCCAGTCATCTATATTTACAGAACACCTCGGGCCAACACGCTGAACTGCTGACCACCATTTATTCTATGAACATCTCATAAATGGTTCTCCTCCCCCAAAGTTACTGCATCAGAGGTCAGGGGAAAGGTTTTGAAATTCCACAACGGAAAACCTTAAGCCATTGTGTAGATGGCATGAACACTAGAGCAACGCACACGTGTGTATGTCTCTGTGACTGTGAGGTTGGTGAGGGTCCGTTTCATAGACTGATATGTCAGACAGCGTTCTGTGACGGTTCTGAGTTTCCATTAACCCTATCTCCTCCAGTCTAGACAGGAAGGCCCCACACCGAAGCAAACAACCACTAACACCGTTATCCCAGTTAGTCCAGCTTGTGTGTACAATTGAAACTGGATGTACATGTATTGAACTTTACTTCAATCACTGATGAAAGCTTACTCACTATAGTTTTCAATCCTTTTAGGATTTAGGTTAGGGTTGCCACCTTCAGTGTGGCAAAATAAGGGACACCCATTCACGACACCTTTTTGGTGCACTTTAAAGGGATAGTTCACCCAAAGATGAAAATTCTGTCATAATTTACTCACCCTCATGATGTTCCAAACCTGTATGAGTTTCTTTGTTCTGCGTAACACAAGAGAAGATATTTTGAAGAAAGTTTTTAACAAAGCTGCTTTGGGGCACCATTGACTTTCATAGTAGGTGTGGATCTTCCTGTATGTTCAACATAAAGACATTTATACAGGTTTGGAACAACTTGAGGGTGAGTATGATGACAGAATTTTCATCTTTGGGTGAACTATCCCTTTAAGCAGTCATTCTGAACCAGTAAACACTTTTTTGACAATTCTGAAATTCAATTTTTTTAATTTTGTTAATGAATTTACTTAAATTATGACTATATTATTATGTAATTATTTGTCCCATTTTTATCTAAATATGTTCTTTTAAATGTCATAAACTTTATATGACAGGATTATTTATTATGTATATTAATATAGCCTAGCTAAATTATAAATTAATAATAACATTAATTACGCTATAATCTATTAATTAACCTGTCTAAAAAATATAATAGTTATGTCTGCCAAGCTCTGATAATGTATGCAATATTATATTAATATAGCCCATTATCCATTTAAAAAAAAAAAAAAAATAGGCATATAGGCCTTACCTTTAGAAGCACGGATGTGTCTGTCACCGCTGCTGCTTTAAGTCAGTCAGTCTGAGACACTGAAGTGCTTTTCTTTAAAGTGTGCAGATTGCCTGAGATTCATCATGAGTTCTACCAGAAAGACTCGGGAGAATTAATGCTTTAACAATAACATTTATTTAGGAGCTCAGCAAGCAATCAAGTTCTTTGGTGTAGGCCCCATTCGTAATTCCCATTCCGAGGGTACGGAATCTGCGTATCCTGCCTGAAGACGAAGGCAGGGGCGCAGCCCACCCCCGCGAAGTAAGGAAGGGGGCCATCTGGTGGTGGTGTGGTAGATGGAGGAAAAGAACATCCTGAAGTCTTCGGGGTAGAGGGGAGAACCCATCTGGTGGTGTTGAGGATGATAGGAGGGCCCGACTGGTGGTGTAGGGGGGGATGGAGGAAAGGTCCCATCTTGGTGGTGGTGGGGAGGATGGTGGCGCTGAAGCGACGGTATCTGCGAACTCAGACATGAGTAATTACTACCTTTTTATGCTACAGAAAAAGGATATGATTGGATAGATGAGCAGGTAATTAGTGACGTAATGATTGAGTCTTCCTGGCAGAACTTGCGCTGGCTTCATTTCTACCAGAAAGACTTGGGAGAATTAATTCTGTAACAATAACATTTATTTAGGAGCTCAGCAAGCAATCAAGTTCTTTGGTGTAGGCCCCATTCGTAATTCGCATTCCGAAAGTACGGAATCTGCGTATCCTGCCTAAAGACGAAGGCAGGGGCGCAGCCCACCCCCAAAGATAGGTGGAAGGAGGATCCACCGGGAACGGGGCCCACCCCCAAAGAACGGTTTATGAAGTATACTCACGGGTCCTGAATCCTGAAGTTCCTAATGGAGAGAGAGAAAAAAATAGATATTAGACCATGTAATATTTTGGGTTAAGATGCAAAACCACCGGCCATCGTAGTTCCTAACGCGAGATTCACAGCTACCGTGACTTACGGACATATGGCCGCTGTCATCTGTTGATGGGGCGCATGGCCACAGGCCATCTTTTGATAGGACACATGGGTCACAGGCCATCTTTTAATAGGACACATGGGCCACAGGCCATCTTTTTATGGGACACATGGGCCACAGGCCATCTTTTTATGGGACACATGGGCCACAGGCCATCTTTTGATAGGACACATTAGATTAGATTAGATTCAACTTTATTGTCATTACACAAGTACAAGCACAAGGCAACGAAATGCAGTTTAGGTCTAACCAGAAGTGCAATAGTAGCAAGTGCAGGATATACAACGTTTGCATAAGTGCAGGACATGGATATGTACGGAGTATATATAAATATATATATAAATAGAGAGATGGTTATTACTATAAACAGAATTTACAGGTGAATATGTACAGTGAATAATATACAGATGGTTATTACTATAAACAGAATTTACAGGTGGATATGTAATATAATATACAGATGGCTATTACTATAAACAGAATTTTACAGATAGAGGTATACAATGATATGTTGGAATATGGCAGTGGATTAAGGTAGTGCAATAAATTATGGACAGAAGCTATCCGAAAAAAAGTGTAAAAGTGCAGTGGAAAGTGATTGCATATTACAGTTAGAAGTACGGTTTAAAATGCAAATGTAAACAGTAGGTACTGTAAATGACAGTTGGCAGTGCAAATGAGCATAATACAGTTAAGGTATGGTAGTGCAAATAACAAAGTGAAGGCGGATGTGAGGTAGGAGAGTTATCAGTATATGAGGGGAGTGGATCAGCGGGGGTTTGAGTTCAGTAAAGAGACAGCTCTGGGGAAAAAACTGTTCTTTAGTGTGCTGGTCCTGGTCCGGTGGATCCTGAAACGCCTGCCGGAGGGCAGGAGAGAAAACAGTCTGTGGGCTGGGTGAGAGGAGTCCTTGAGGATGCTGCGAGCTCGATGCAGGCAGCGTTTCCTCTGGATGTGCTCGATGGCAGGTAGTGGAGTCCCTGTGATGCGCTGGGCAGTTTTCACCACCCGCTGCAGTGCCTTGCGCTCCGCAACAGAGCAGCTCCCATACCACACTGCCACACAGTTGGTCAGGATGCTTTCTATTGCGCAGCGATAGAAGTTCACCAGGATAGCCGAGGAGAGCTGATTCTTCCTCAGTGTCCTCAGGAAGAAGAGGCGCTGGTGAGCCTTCTTGACCAGGCTGGAGGTGTTGGTCGTCCACGACATGTCCGCCGAGATGTGGATCCCCAGGAACTTGGAACTGGAGACACGTTCAACAGCCATTCCATTGATGTGGATGGTGTCGTGTGTGCCTCTTGACTCCTTCCTGAAGTCCACGATGAGCTCCTTCGTTTTGGTGGTGTTGAGGAGCAGGCTATTTTCAGTGCACCATGTGGCCAGGTGCTGGATCTCCTCCCTATAGGCAGTCTCATCGTTGTTCCTGATGAGACCAATCACCGTTGTGTCGTCCGCAAACTTGACGATAGAATTAGATTCATACACAGGCTTGCAGTCGGCGGTGAAGAGGGAGTAGAGAAACGGGCTTAGCACACAGCCCTGTGGTACACCAGTGTTAAGAGTGATGGATGTGGAGCAGGTGAGTCCTGAACGAACATTCTGGGGTCTGTCAGTTAGGAAGTCCAAAATCCAGTTACACATTGAAGTGTTGATTCCCAGGTCTCCAAGTTTGGCTATTAACTTGGTTGGGATGACAGTGTTGAATGCTGAGCTGAAGTCAACAAACAGCATGCGTGCATAAGTGTTCTTATTGTCCAGGTGAGTGAGCACAGAGTGCAGTGCCATGGAAACGGCATCCTCTGTGCTCCTATTGCTGCGGTAGGCAAACTGGTGTGAGTCCAATGTGGATGGTAGAGAGTCTTTTAGGTGTTCCAGGACCAGCCGCTCAAAGCACTTCATGACGATGGGTGTGAGTGCTACAGGGCGGTAGTCATTAGGGCACCTCGGGTTAGAGTGTTTTGGCACTGGCACAATGGAAGTGCATTTAAAGCATGAAGGTACAGCTGCTTGGGCAAGAGACAGGTTGAAAATGTCTGTAAAAACCTCAGCGAGCTGCTCCGCACATGCCCTGATAACACGACCAGGGATGTTGTCCGGTCCAGCAGCCTTGTGTGCGCTGATCCGGCTCAGTGCCTTGCAGACATCTGTGGTGGAGAGTGTGATTGGTGGGTCAGCTGAGGGTTTGAGCTTGGTGGCAGTTTCTCTGTTGTCTCTTTCAAAGCGAGCATAAAAGTAATTTAGCTCATTCAGGAAGTTGACATCAGTGGCTGCGGGGGTGGAGTGGGTGGGTTTGTAGTCACTGATGGCCTGAATGCCCTGCCACATGCGTCGAGGGTCAGAGTTGGAAAAGTGACCCTCTATCTTTAGCTTGTAGCAGTGCTTGGCCTGTTTGATCCCCCTCTTCAGGTTAGCTCTGGATGTACTGTAGGCTTGTGCATCTCCTGATCTGAAGGCAGTATTGCTTGACTTCAGCAGGAGTCGCACTTCCCTGTTCATCCATGGCTTCTGATTTGGGTATGTGGTGATCTGTTTCTGGGTTGTAACACTGTCAATGGTGGAATTGATATGATCCAATACAGAGGAGGTGTAGGAGTCAATGTCTGTGTGAGCGCCAAACACACTCCAGTCTGTAGAAACCTTTCCTGGAGTGTGGAATCAACCCCCGCAGGCCACACCTTGATGGTCTTCACTGATGGCTTCACACGGTTGATGAGGGGTGCATATTTGGGGATGAGGAACAAAGAAAGGTGATCTGACTGTCCCAGGTGGGGGAGGGGTGTCGCAACGTAAGCGCCAGCCATGTTTGTGTAAACATGGTCTAAGGTTTTGTTTCCTCTGGTGTGGCAGGAAACATGCTGGTGAAACTTGGGTAGCACTGACTTTAAGTTTGAATGATTAAAGTCACCTGCAACAATAAAAGCATCTTCCGGGTGATCAGTCTGTTGTTTACTGATGGCTGCATGAAGTTCTTTCATAGCAAGCTTGGCATCAGCATCCAGGGGAATATAGGCTGCAGTTATAATGGTGGAAGTGAACTCCCGCGGTAGATAAAACGGTCTACATTTAACCATGAGAAACTCAAGGTTAGCTGAACAATGACTCCCAACAATAGCAGAGTTTGTGCACCAGGCTTTGTTAATGTAAATGCACAATCCACCACCTCTGGTCTTACCGGAGCCATCTAATGTTCTATCCGCCCGGAGCGTGTGGCATCCCGCTAGCTCAATAGCGGTGTCCGGTATTCCGCCGTTTAGCCAGGTTTCCGTGAAGATTAGGACATTACAGTTCAAAAGTTTCTTGCTGTGTGTGATGCTGAGTCGAATCTCCTCCATTTTGTTCACTAGCGACCGTACATTGGCAAGGAAAATACTGGGTAAAGAGAGCCGATGTGGGGTTAGCCTTAGCTTTAGCCTTAGCTTAGCTCTCCGTCCTCCGCGTATCCCCCGCCTTTGTTTACGATCTCGGCGCTGCCTGCGAGCACTTCCACCCGACCGGGTAGAGTGCATAGCCTCGGGTGTCCTAGCGATCTCAGGAAGGAGTCGAAGATTGTCCATAAAACTGTCGGAAATTCGCAAACCAATATCCAAAGTCTCACCACGGTGTACGATGTTAAGGCACAACTATTCTGAACGAACAGACACATGGGTCACAGACCATCTTTTTATGGGACACATGGGCCACAGGCCATCTTTTTATGGGACACATGGGCCCAGGCCATCTTTTGATAGGACACATGGGCCACAGGCCATCTTTTGGTAGGACACATGGGTCACAGACCATCTTTTTATGGGACACATGGGCCACAGGCCATCTTTTTATGGGACACATGGGCCACAGGCCATCTTTTTATGGGACACATGGGCCACAGGCCATCTTTTGATAGGACACATGGGCCACAGGCCATCTTTTGGTAGGACACATGGGCCACAGGCCATCTTTTGATAGGACACAGGGGCCACAGGCCATCTTTTGATAGGACACATGGACCACAGGCCATCTTTTGATAGGACACATGGGTCACAGACCATCTTTTGTATAGGACACATGGGTCACAGACCATCTTTTGATAGGACACATGGACCACAGGCCATCTTTTGATAGGACACATGGGTCACAGACCATCTTTTGTATAGGACACATGGGTCACAGACCATCTTTTGATATGACACATGGATCACAGACCATCTTTTGATAGGACACGTGGGTCACAGACCATCTTTTGATAGGACACGTGGGTCACAGACCATCTTTTGATGTGACACATGGCCACGGGCCATCTTTTGATATAGTAGAAAGACCACGTTATCATAACGTACCGAGCTGAACTGGCAGGAACACCACCACCTCTAGTAGCATAAGGATTTACCTGAACCGTTACTGGAGAGCTTGCTGAGCTTCGAGGATGATTTTTGAATCAGGTCTTATATAAGACTCGAATGCAGAAGAACGCCATCTCCCCAGTAGCTTGAATTCTGGTCTAGAAATTCCACGTTCGTAGCTGTAGGAAAGTCCGTTACGAAGAGAAGGAGGTAGACTGCAGCTTTTAAGGTCAGTATAAAAGTGGGTCTGAAACCAGGCCTTAGAAAGAGGTGCTCCATTAGATAAATAAATAGGGGGGAGTGGTCGGAAGTCTTAGGACGAACGTGAAGATATTTAACCATGGAAGTGAGGGACAGAGATTATTCTTCATCTTAGAAATTGTTAATGTGATACCAGAACCTTTAGAGTCATGCTAAAATACTTAAGGAAAAGAGTAAAGAACTTGAGTGAGAAGTGAAGATCAGAATAGAAAAGACAGAGTAGGATCAAACTGATTACTTTCTAAAGTGAATTCCCTGGACACATGAAGCCGAAAAGGGCTGATAAAACACGGCTTCTAGCAGAATATCGGTGTAAGTGGAAGAGCGACCTTTACGATTTAAGTGTTAGGAGTTAAATTAAAAGCTTTGAAATTACCTGATGCTTGTTAAAACAAGTAGGTAATCTTAGTTTTACCTTTGGAATTATGGGAGAGTTTACTGAACATGCCTGATGGTTTGAGCATTGCTGAAGAAAACCATCTTGACCATCATGGAATCCCGCATTCAGATGCTTCTTGATTGGGGAGACCTTGGTAGAGGATGCCAACATTGAGCTATGTTCGTAGCAACACCAATCTGAAAGAATGGCCCATGCACAGGTGAGTTGGAGAACACATTTCTTTCCATCTGCAGTTAGGAGGATTCTAAACCCCTGGGCGTAGCTCCCGCTCACAGCTTGATAGACGCCATCTAACCGTCAAACCTGCTGAAAGAACCCCCAAAAGAAAATAAACCAGATCAGCATGACAGATACGTAACATGCGCTTGTGATTGAGAACACCGGACGATGCCCTTGCAAAAGAAAAGAATGTTTTATATGGTTAAGCTTTACTAGCTAATAAAACCATAACTAGCTATATAGAACCCGACGCAGCTACCGAACCTATGAAAGAGATCAATGCGATATTCATCATTTGATAGCCTAAGCCAGGATAATACTGTGTGATTTTGGCCACGTTTGCAGTATGAGACAAATATCGCAATCCTAAAAATTCCTTTGACCCTGGAATAAAATCTGATGTCTTTAATAGTTAGTTTGACATGCTCACCAACGCCATGATACAATTTTGGCCTGAATAATTTCACTAAGGTGAATGGGTTGATGTAAAACTCCGGACAAGTTCTTGTGCGTCTGATTAACGTACAGCCTGCCATTAATGCACTGAGATCCAACAGTGTGACATCAGGATCATAGTCTGAAAAGCAACGAATCACAATGACGCCAGCTTAAGTGAAGAGAAAAAGCTCACTACGAGAGAGCTCGTCATTTGCGGTGCAGCCAGGAATCAATACGCATGTGCAGACTGTGTCAACAGTCAACGCTATATTTACTCCCCTGTATATTGTGTTAGTCTCGATAGAATTAAAAAAGTTGATGTTTACAATGCGAGTGTAGCCGATTACAGACATGTATTTTCTGTAGCTCAATAGTAGAACGTGGCACCAGCAACGCCAAGCCACGGGCTCGATTCCCAGGAAAAGCAAGTCCCGAAATGCCTAATGTGTACCCTGAATGCAACTCGCCCCGGACAAAAGCGTCCACCAAATGCATAAATGCAAATGTAAACGTCTGTTGAGCGCTTGAATGCAATGCCTAATTGGAGGAGTTAACATGACACAGTATACGCGCAATCAGGATTGAATAGTTCAGTGATTGTTCACTGGCTAATTCTGCCTTCTAGTGCATACATTTGACCAACGAAGAGTAGAACATGCAATAGATTCATGATTCGGTGTAGTCAGATTGACCACAGCAGTTTCCACTGTTGTTGGAGTTTATCTGAACTGAAGCATTTGACAGTTTCATGCGTTTATAAAGGAGCGCACTCTGCTCGCTTACTGTATTCATAAAGGATTTGAATAATTGTGTTTCAGTGCTGCGATTTAGATGCTGTACGGATGCAATCTTTATGTAAAACAGTTCAGATTGAGTACGGAATTAAATTAGTGCTGCTATCGAAAATCAAGTCAAACCTTGTTTTGTATGCAAACCTTACCCGACATATGGTGCTGAGAGTACAAGCGAGATACACATTTGTTTTATTCATAATTGTAGCCATGGCGTCCTAGCACGGAAGGACAGAGTGAGACGTAACACTAAATTCTAAAGTTCCTAAAAATAGAAAGAGGTATCCATATATCAGTGAATAAAACACGAATAGAGTCAAATTAACTGGAGTAAAGCAAAGACAAAAGCACACAATTACAATATATATGACCTGTTTGTTTTAATTAACTAATTTATTAATATGTAGCGCATATTTATAATCCCATGCGGAGAAGAAAAAAGAAAAAAATTTGGGTCAAAAATATATTTTAAATATATGGTAAATGTATGTTGTAAACAGTGAAATATATTCGAAGTTCGATGAAATCTATATACCAAAATATATTTCAAAATGTATTTCAGCGGCAAGAAAATACATTTTCAATCGCCTACATAGACAAAAATGCAATGTGGATGGAACATAGCATATAGCGATTAAAACCTAAAATAGATTTTGTATCCATCATTTAAAATGTGTTAGAAGTATTTTAAACCCTTAAAGGAAAAACATGACAAGAAATCAGCTGGAGCAAATATGGATTATCTGGTTTTCCACATGTTATCCACTTTTGTCCACATATGATTTTCCCAAAATACAGAGTGATTGATCACTATACAGTCAGATGCAATAAGCAAAGCACCTTTATATAAGCACAGAACGCTACAGTTCTTCCTCATAGGGAAGGAAGCCATGTCGAACCATGAAAGGAAGCCATTCCAACACTGGTTGCCCCGTATGTTTGAGCAAATCTGTACTCTGCTGATGACGGGCAAAAACACTTTTAAGCTTGAACTATGTGTCGGTTTAATTGCATGTTGTATGTGACAAACTCACAGCGCTTGGAAGATGAATCTAACACATTGAATCGGAACGGCTCAAAGCACTTAATAATATGTCGGTGCTGTACTTAAATAATTTGCTCAGCATAGTTTTTAAATCAATTTTAGCGATCTGATAACACTAAACCCATTCGCGATTTCAGCTCAACATCAGTTCGTCATGAAGCCCCGATTAAATGGGTGCATGTTGCTTTAAAACAAGTGTTGTT
Source organism: Gobio gobio (assembly GCF_949357685.1). Lineage (NCBI taxonomy): Eukaryota > Metazoa > Chordata > Actinopteri > Cypriniformes > Gobionidae > Gobio > Gobio gobio. Next base: position 20,126,874 of record NC_137115.1, on the reverse strand, counting down.
TTCCTTGCATCATTGGGGAGAATGATAGAGTCTAATATGCTGTGCCATCTGTTCTGTTTCAGCTTTTCTAAACAAAAAATGACGGTAACCGGTGTCACGCGAATCATTTACGAGCACTATGGATAGTTAAGACACACCAAAGCGCGACCAGCGACCGCTACTGAACGTCCGGATCGTCAACTGCTGAAGCGACGGTATCTGCAAACTCAGACATGAGTAATTACTACCTTTTTATGCTACAGAAAAAGGATATGATTGGATAGATGAGCAGGTAATTAGTGACGTAATGATTGAGTCTTCCTGGCAGAACTTGCGCTGGCTTCATTTATTGGACAAACCCCCATTGATACCTTTTTTCTATTCAGCCCTATATCTGGAGATCCTCTTGTGTTCGCGAGCGTGACATGTTTTTAAAAACCGCGCAAGTTTACAGCTCCTGTTCTCGAGACTCCGCCGCTATGGCAACAAAGCCGCAAAAACGCAATCACACGCAAATGAGCTTTTCTACTACTTATTGTGAAATTGATTTCTTTATATTTGCTATCAGTATTCTCCACGCTGCAAAATCCTTATGTGTTTATTGAACTATGTGTGGAACTATGTAAAATACGGGACAAATCGTTTCCCGTATTGGTTTGATACGGGACGCGTCATTTTGCTCGTAAATACGGGACGATTCTGTATTTCACGGGACGGGTGGCAACCCTAATTTAGGTGTCAACATTTTTAGCTTCAAGATCCGGTTTAAGAAATAAAATCACCCGTTTGTGTAATTCCAAAATGTTAATTAGAGGCAAATGGCCCTTTTTGAATGTATTTATTAATAATGTAATTTATTTTAACATTCTTCCAAATAATCATAAGCAGTGTTTTTAATAATAGGTTATGAGAAGAGATCTTTCAATGGGACAGTTAAAAATATTGACAATGAAAGTTAAAAACTGAAAATTGCTGTTTTTAAAGACTTTTATACTTATTTGGGAAGTCACATGTCAAAATCCAGCTGTCAGTCATTGATTAAAAAAAAAGTGGACATAGTAAAAGGTACATCAGTGCATTCAGAAGCATGAAATATTGCTGATAGCATGCACTTTCAACAATTTCTGAAAGAGAATGAATTTAACTAAAGTCAATGGTCAAGTGCCCAACTAAAGGGAACACTTATCACCATAATGGTGAGTCCAAACGGACTCCAACAAACTTTGTACATGCACTCAAAACATTAAGCCTTTTTTTGAGGTTTGCATATTTCAATTAATAGTAAAATTACATCATATTGAATAATCCTTACATATTTAATTGAATAATTGAGTAAGGGCTATTATATAAGGATTGTTCAATTTGATGGAATTTTACTATTAATTGAAATGTGTAAATCTTAAAAAAGGCTTTTTTTGATTGTGTACCATATGAAATAAAGCCAAACTGGTTTATAATTGTTAAATTAAAAACCCCAAACCAACTTTTTTTAGTAAATGATCTGCAAGACTGGGGCTTTATTAATGCTGTTCATTGATTCGAGTAAATGTTTTGACATTTGGGTATAAAGTGTTTTAATTCCATAATATATGGTGTAAAACCGTCTAAGTGCTGCCCTCTTAAGGTTGAACGGTGGCTACCGCAGTTGAATTTTCCTATTGGATGTTGTAGGTTGTGGCGGAGGGGGCGTGGTTCTGCGAAGTCTGTAGCGGGAGAGAGGAACTGCGGAGACGAGCGGTGAGTAAGTAGGTCAAGTGCAGATCATTAACACCTGTGTCTCGTTCCAGTGATTGGCGTGGAGAGACATAAAAGCCGCTGTCTGGAGAGAGAGTGCAGAGAGAGACCTGACTGGGACTGCGGATGCACCTGAGCCTGAGGAAAGCAAGCTGCTACAGAGAAACCGTTTTGGAGAAAGTTTATGAGTCAGAAAACGCCCACGTGCGTCCTTTGTGTTTGTGATATACTGAGTTTAAAATAAAGAAACCGCAAGTCCCAGTCTCACCGACCCCGCCTTCTTCCTTCTCCCCACACGAACATTCATCACACTGGTGCCGAAACCCGGGAAGGAAGAAGAGAGCCGCCGCCATGCAGACCCCGCCAAAGACGCCGCTTGCGGACCTGGTGTCATCGCTCGCTGGTCTTCACCAACAGACCCACGACGATCTGCTGGCCGTGAGGGCTGAACAAGACAAGCGTTTTGAGGCCCTCATCCGCGCCCAGCATGAAGACCGCGAGCTGTTCCGGAGCTGGATGGCCCGGGAGATTCCGGCCACCCCCCCCTCTACAACCGACTCGGCCGCCAACATCCACCTCTCGAAGATGGGCTCCGAGGATGATCCGGAGGCATTCATCGACCTCTTCGAGAGGTCCGCCGAGTCCCGGGGGTGGCCCCGCTCGGACTGGCCAATGCGGCTCCTGCCGCTGTTGTCAGGAGAAGCGCAGGTAGCCGCACACCAACTGCCAGTCCAGAATCTCCTGGACTATGAAGACCTGAAGCGCGCCATCCTGCAGCGGGTCGGCCGGAGCCCCGAGCAACAGCGGCAGCGCTTCCGGGGCCTGACCCTCGGCGAATCCGGTCGACCCTTCACCTTCGCGCACCAGCTCCGGGACTCGTGCCGCAAGTGGCTGATGGCCGGCGGAGGCGACGTCGAGGGAATCATCGACCGCGTGGTACTGGAGCAGTTCATCGCGCGGCTTCCCCAGAAGACTGCGCAGTGGGTCCAGTGCCACCGCCCGACGTCGCTATCCCAGGCCATCCAGTTGGCGGAGGACCACATGGTGGCGTGCCACGGGGTCGGCGAGCCCTTACCATCCGCCTCTCTCTCTCTCTCTCTCTCTCTCCCCCTCTGTTTCTTCCCCTTCTCTCCCCAAACCTGTTCCCCTTCCCAGGTCGCGTGGGCTGTTACCGCCCAGACCAACCCCACGGTGGAGGGTGGGCGGCTCCGTCGATCCACCGGCATCTCCCCGCCCGCTCCAGAGGGGAGGGGGGACCGTCGCGGAACCCTACGCCTCCCCATCTGCCTCGGCGTTCTCTCCACGTCAATCGCACGACCTACTTCCAGCCACTAGGGCGGCGGGGAAGTCTGGGCCGGCGTGCTGGCGCTGCGGGGATCCGGGGCATTTTATCGACCGGTGTCCCGTTATGGAGATCGGGACACTGATCCGGGTCCCCGACGCTCCACAAGCCGCCCCCGATCAAGCTGGGCTGTACCTAATTCCTGTGAGTATCAAGGGGGGTACGTATCAGGCCTTGGTTGATTCGGGTTGTAACCAGACCTCTATCCACCAAAGCCTGATTCGCCCTGAGGCATTGGGTACCGGCCGCACGGTTACGGTGAGGTGTGTGCACGGGGAGGTGGTGAAATATCCGTTGCTGCCCGTGGATATTCTATTTAGGGGTCAAAAGCATAGTGTGGAGGTGGCAGTTAACCCGCACCTCCGGCATCCGCTAATTTTGGGGACCAATTGGACAGCCTTTAATGAATTGTTGGGACATTTGTGTGCGGGCTTCTTGGGGTAAACAGGTAAACCGGAAAGAGTCGGTTGCTCAGGTGGGAGAGGTGGATTCGGGACCTCTGGGAGCTGTTCCGGGGGAACCGAGCGCTCGTGAGATGCCCGTTCTCACAGACCGCGATGACTTTCCCCTGGAACAATCCCAGGATGAGTCGCTTAAAAATGCGTTCACGCAGGTCCTTTCCATCGACGGCCACCTAGTCCACCCTGACCAGCCGCTCTCTTATCCGTATTTTTGTATTTTAAAAGATAGGTTGTATCGGGTGACCCAAGACGCCCAGACAAAACAGAATACAACCCAGTTTTTAGTACCTAGAAGCCGCCGGGAAATGCTTTTCCAGGCGGCTCATTCTAATCCGATGGCCGGGCATTTAGGACAGACGGCCACACTTAACCGTCTAATGGCCCGTTTTTTCTGGCCGGGCATTCACGAGAATGTACGCAGGTGGTGTGCGTCTTGTCGTGAATGTCAGTTGGTGAACCCACCGGCCACCCCAAAAGCACCATTGTGCCCACTCCCGCTAGTGCAGGTCCCCTTCGAGAGAATTGGTATGGACCTCATCGGGCCATTAGAACGGTCAGCACGCGGGCATCGCTTTGCATTGGTCTTGGTAGACTATGCAACGCGATACCCGGAAGCAGTCCCGCTCCGCACTATTTCGGCGAAAAGTGTTGCGAGCGCTCTGTTTTCCTTAATCTCCCGGGTGGGAATTCCGAAAGAGATTCTCACCGATCAAGGCACGGCGTTCATGTCACGAACGATTCGCGAACTGTACGAGTTGTTGGGCATTAAATCGATTCGCACCAGCGTCTATCACCCACAAACAGATGGTTTGGTGGAACGATTTAATCGCACGTTGAAATCCATGATTCGTAAGTTCGTTCACGAGGACGCCAAGAATTGGGATAGGTGGCTAGAACCTCTGTTGTTTGCTGTTCGCGAGGTCCCGCAAGCCTCCACGGGGTTTTCCCCCTTCGAGCTTCTTTATGGGCGCCAGCCTCGGGGGGTGCTGGATGTCCTTAAAGAGGCTTGGGAGGACAGACCTTCCGCGAGTAAGAATGAAATTCAGTATGTCCTGGAACTGAGAACAAAACTCCACACTTTGGGGCGGCTATCAATGGAGAATTTGTTACAGGCTCAGGACAGACAACGACAGCTCTACAACAGAGGGGCTAGACTGCGTCAATTTGCACCGGGAGATAAGGTGCTTGTATTACTCCCTACTTCCACTTCTAAATTACTCGCAAAGTGGCAAGGACCCTTTGTGGTCACACGGCGAGTCGGGGATCTCAACTATGAGGTAGTACGCTCAGATAGGGACGGAGCACGTCAAATATACCACCTCAACCTTTTAAAAAAATGGTCGGAGGTGGAGTCAGTGTTGCTTGCGACGGTGGTGAGCGGAGAGGATGATCTCGGGCCAGAGGCGGTTCAAAAGCCTCAATCACTCGCTCTGGCCCCGGGGGGGGATCACCTCTCGCCGTCGCAGCTCACTGACGTTAAAATATTACAAGCAGAATTTGCTGACGTGTTCTCGCCCCTCCCTGGTCGCACGGACCTCATTCAACACCATGTTGAGACAGAGCCGGGCGTGGTGGTTCGCAGTCGACCCTACCGTTTACCTGAACACAAGAAAAAGGTCGTTCAGGCAGAATTAGAAGCTATGCTGGATATGGGGGTAATAGAAGAGTCCAGCAGCGACTGGGCGAGCCCGATAGTTTTGGTCCCAAAACCTGACGGCTCGGTTCGGTTCTGCGTGGACTATAGAAAAGTGAACGCGGTGTCGAAATTCGATGCGTACCCAATGCCAAGGGTGGACGAATTGCTTGATCGGCTAGGGACCGCTCGATTTTATTCGACACTGGACTTGACCAAAGGATATTGGCAGATCCCCTTGTCTCCAATCTCCAAAGAAAAGACCGCTTTCACCACGCCGTTTGGATTACACCAATTTGTCACCCTTCCTTTCGGCTTGTTCGGGGCTCCCGCGACCTTCCAGCGTCTGATGGACAGGATTCTCCGGCCGCATGCTGCATATGCTGCTGCGTACTTGGATGATATTATCATCAATAGTGCGGACTGGCAGCGGCATATGCAGCACCTGCGCGCTGTCCTAAAGTCGCTGAGAAGGGCGGGGCTCACGGCCAACCCGAAGAAGTGTGCAATTGGGCGGGTGGAAGTAAGATATCTGGGCTTCCACTTGGGTCATGGACAGGTGCGTCCCCAAATTGACAAGACTGCAGCAGTTGCAGCCTGCCCACGGCCCAAGACCAAAAAGGAGGTTAGACAGTTCCTGGGGCTAGCGGGATATTATAGAAGGTTTGTACCTAATTATTCGGACCTCGCTAGCCCGCTGACTGATCTAACTAAAAAGGAGGCGCCAGATACAGTTCAGTGGACGGAGCGGTGCCAGCAGGCTTTTACCCAGATAAAGGCTGCTCTGTGTGGTGGGCCGCTCTTACAGGCTCCTAATTTCTCACTCCCTTTTTCCCTGCAGACGGACGCCTCGGACAGAGGGTTGGGCGCTGTCCTGTCCCAGGAGGTGGAGGGGGAGGAGCGGCCGGTGCTGTACATCAGTCGCAAGCTCTCTAAGAGAGAGACGATGTACAGCACCATAGAAAAGGAGTGCTTGGCGATCAGGTGGGCCATTCTCACCCTCCGCTATTACCTCCTGGGCCGGGAGTTCACCCTCTGTTCGGACCACGCCCCCTTGCAGTGGCTCCACCGCATGAAGGATACCAACGCCCGGATCACCCCGTTGGTATCTAGCTTTACAGCCTTTTAAATTCAAGGTGGTCCACAGGCCGGGTGCTCAGATGGCTGTGGCTGACTTCCTCTCGAGGAGGGGGGGGGGGGCTGCAGGCCGGATGGCTCCCCGGCCTGGTGCGGGCGGTGGGGGTATGTGGCGGAGGGGGCGTGGTTCTGCGAAGTCTGTAGCGGGAGAGAGGAACTGCGGAGACGAGCGGTGAGTAAGTAGGTCAAGTGCAGATCATTAACACCTGTGTCTCGTTCCAGTGATTGGCGTGGAGAGACATAAAAGCCGCTGTCTGGAGAGAGAGTGCAGAGAGAGACCTGACTGGGACTGCGGATGCACCTGAGCCTGAGGAAAGCAAGCTGCTACAGAGAAACTGTTTTGGAGAAAGTTTATGAGTCAGAAAACGCCCACGTGCGTCCTTTGTGTTTGTGATATACTGAGTTTAAAATAAAGAAACCGCAAGTCCCAGTCTCACCGACCCCGCCTTCTTCCTTCTCTCCACACGAACATTCATCACATAGGTCATCGTGGATGGTTCTTCCAACAGCTCACTATCCATGCCCCTGACACGAGCTCACCACACCCTCAGAAATGCTTTCCCCAATCACATGAGAACGCCTTCACTCCAGTATGAACTCTCATGTTACATGAAGTAGAAACATTATGAATGAAGCTTACTTTACTCTAGCTTTAACATTGTAATGAAGAAAATACGGTAAAATAATGCAGTTGTCAGTACATGTCAGGCTTTTCTTGCGATATTATTGCCGCCCGTCATGTGTACAGATAATTTTCATACATGAGACGCACTTTCAAACCCTGACACGCAAGTGGTTGCCGTGGGAACGGACAACAATACCGTAATGTGCTGGCATATTTAGTCTAAATTTTATTAGAGGAAATCTGTTTAGGTTTGAACAGCTGTTTAGGTTCGAGTCAGACAGCTGTCAATCAATCCGTCACTGCAAGTCTCAAGTGCACGGCCTTCGCTCAGTTCTGCCCTCGGTTCGTCCCCTCTGTCTCCGCTGGGCTCTGCTCACTATTCCAGCAATTTTCAAATATTGCCAGTGGGTTGAGTTAAGTGTGTCGTGTTAAGCAAGACACACCTGTGTAAAATCAAGACAATGAACCAATGACAACATGACACAAGAGACTAGGGAAGCACATTACATGATCACATGAGGGTACAATGGAATCACATGACAAATCAGGAAACATAACATTAAACATAACAAAATCAGAACATGAACCAAAACCAAAACAATAGACAAAATACAGACCCCCCCCCCCCCCCCCCCCTCGAAGGGCATCAGGCCCAACAAAACACCACAAAACAAACAAAAGTCTAGGAGGGCGGTCTTGGGGGAGGTATGGCGGGCCAGGCCAGTGCAGGGGGACAGAACATGGACCCTGGCAAGGCAGAGACGGGCCTGGGAGCATGGGAGGACCTGGGCCGTGGAGCATGGGCGGACCTGGGAGGTCAGGAAGCCATTGCGGTGCAGACAGTTCAGGAAGCCATGGTGGTGCAGGAAGTTCAGGGGACCATGGCGATGCAGGAAGTTCAGGAAGCCATGGTGGTGCAGGAAGTTCAGGGGACCATGGCAATGCAGGAAGTTCAGGAAGCCATGGTGGTGCAGGAAGTTCAAGGGACCATGGTGGTGCAGGCAGTCCAGGGGGCCAGAGAGGCACGGCCTCCGTGGCCTTAGCCAGGTCCCTACTACAAGGACTTGAACAGACTTGACTTGAACAGACTTGTCTTGAACAGACTCCGCACTCACCAACAGCGGTACAGGGAATAATACTAGACAAGGGAACAAGGCAAATATGAGGGCTTAAATACATAAGGACTAATGACTAAACAAGACACACCTGTGAACAATCAAGACAATGAACCAATGACAACATGACAAGAGACTAGGGAAGCGTATGACATGATCACATGAGGGTACAATGGAATCACATGAGAAATCAGGAAACATGACATTAAACATAACACAATAAGAACATGAAGTATGAACAAGAAACAAAACCAAAACACTAGACATTACAGTAATACATTACTTAAATATGGTAATGCTGTTTTTGAAGTCGTTTAATCGTCTTCTGGTGAGATATTGATTTTATTTGCAGTTTATTTAATCTAAGGCTGTGTGGCTTTAAGTCAGTTGTATTTTTGCCCATCAATTATCTTTTTTTCTGTTCTTGTTGTTCCTCTTATCTTTAGTGAATCTACTTGTTAACTACAGGTGTCATCACTAATGCTCAAACATCTATCTTAATCTACTTTATATCACTAACTTCAACACTGATTCAGTGTTAATTTTACTCTATATATTGGGACGATATGAAAACTGAGCAGTGTTTGTTTAACACTGGGATTTTACTGTGCATTTTTCTTTATCAAATAATTTATTAAAATTAATTTGGTCTTTGTCTTTAACTACAAACACACACACTAAGAAACGTGATATGTAACACATACACATGTTTTGTTGTGGTCTTGCTGGGATCATACCAGCACCCAAAAGGCAACTGGTCCACCAGCACCCCAGCATCCCATGCTGGGATCCAGAAAACCAACAACCAGAATCACATGCTGGGCACCAGCAAACCGGCATCCCATGCTGGGATCCAACAAACCAGCAACCAGCACCCAATGCTGGGGACCAGCAATGCTGGATTTTTCAGCAGGGCAGATTGCAATGTTAGCAAATATTATCATCAGCAACAGATAGCAGATAGGGATGCTCCGATCAGGATTTTTGCAGCCGATACCGAGTACTGATTTCTTGTCATGGTGATCGGCCGATACCGATCCCGATTCCAATGTTTCACTGATTTGTAAGCTCTCTGATCACTGTTAACCAGTGATGCCAGTAACGCGTTACTTAGTAACGCGTTACTCTAATCTGACTACTTTTTTCCAGTAACGAGTAATCTAAAGCGTTACTATTTCCAAACCAGTAATCAGATTAAATTAACTTATCCAAGTCACTGTGAGTTACTATTTTTGTCATTTTCCTTAGTAAAAAAATATATTTTTGCTTTCTTGTTGAGTCTCACAGGGTTTTTCCTACATAGAGAATTACGAGGCGGCCGCCTCCGTCAAATTTCTTGCCGCCTCCGTCTGTTGACAAAACTCAAGACAGGCAGTCACTTGCTCAGATTAGGCATGTCGTGATAATTAAATAATCATCAGAAATATATATTGTCCCATTATCCTTCAGCAATCATTATTAGCATATTATTATTTGCTAGTAGCCTACAAAGTCATCTAAAGCCATTCCATAGCTGAATGTCTTTCCTCCGCTGTAGCTGTCAATCATTCTCCATTCAGCAAAACTGCGCGTCGCGTTCGGTTCCAGTCAGCAGCACAGTAAAGCTCACTCCAATATGATATATTCCCGTTATAATACTTGATATGTTGATAAAATAATTTATCTTGCTGGAGTTTATCTAGCGGTTTCTGAAAGATGTTGTGCGCTACCCAGGTGACAACACAATGACTATTAATTAGCATCACACGCACAATAACCGGAATTTAAAACTGTGAAGAAACAAATAATCAGTGAATGTTTGGACCGATACAGGCTACATAGTAGACTAGGATTTGTGGGCTCAACACTCATCTTCTCTTTATGCCGTGAACTTTTCAATGTGCACTCGCGCTGCACTGCACACACTGATTCCATGTTGCTTTAAGCGCATCATTCTGCACCCGGGATGCGCATAAGCGCTTTGTTGCCGCTCTGTTTTGAAGCGTTTCATATATTTTCATAGTTTTGTGCACTTAAAGATTATTTAAAAATATATTGTTCTCACGTATCGATCATTTATTTGTTGTCCCTTTACAGAGCTGCATATTAGGTTTACAATAAACTATAAATCTTGTAATTTTATATTATTTGTGTAGGCCCATATAATTATTTACATTCATATATAAATATAAATTAAAAAATTAAATATAAATTGTTTTTCATAAATGTATTTAATAAGAACACAAAGTAATTTGTACCTTTTCATTAACATGAAATTAGTCAAAATATTTTTTTTGGAGATACAATTTCAGGAGATACATTGTTGACGTTACTGTTAAAAATGCACTTCCAATAAAGTGTTGGCAAAAACGGTTGTCCTTTTTATGTTGAGGCTGCAGAGGTGTTGTCGGCAACTGATGAATGTAACTAATAAAGTAACTTGTAATCTAACTTAGTTACTTTTAAAATCAAGTAATCTGTAAAGTAACTTAGTTACTTTTAAAACCAAGTAATCTGTAAAGTAACTAAGTTACTTTTTCAAAGTAACTGTGGCAACACTGCTGTTAACCTTTTTTCAGATAAAAAAAAATACTATAGATGTTGCCTTTATTATATTTTTGCAACATTTTTATGATAATTAGGTAATGTAACTATTAACAGGGTACTAAATAATTACAAAAAATATTCATTATACAGTGAACATTTTAACCCTTAATCGTCCCTTGGGGTCCAGCTGACCCCACTGGACTTTTCCTCCATTTTTTAAAAGTGTTCCCTTCATCTCAGGGCCATGAGACTCGGTGACTTTTCCTAAATAATCTATCTAAACATGCACAAAAAATCTGGGCTTGATTTGGTTGTTCTAAAGGTGTGTAAAAAAAATTACCGTTTAAGTCCCTCGGGGTCAGATTGACCCCACATTGAAAATGAATGGGAAAGTGTAAAAAATAAAAAAATTCACTTTTTTTGTCAATTTTTTTTTACTAAATCCAGTATAAATCTGAAAATGTCCACATTTATATCAAGGTCTGGTCCTAGAGCATAAACACAAAGTAGAACGAACTTTCTGTCTCATACACACACGCACACACACACACACACACACACACACACACACACACACACACACACACACACACACACACACACACACGTGTGTGACTGCAACAGAGAGCATTTTTATAGAAACTGGCAAATAAAATCAACAAAACTGACATAAATCTGAAAAAATTCCATACATAAATGAAGGACAAATACTAGAGCACAAATGCAACATGGAACAAGCATGTTCACTCACACGCACACACACACAAACACAAACACAGGTGTCTGGAGCATTTTTTTGGATTTTGGCAATGAATGGGAAAATGTAAAAAATGCCTTTTTTTTCACTTTGTTTGTAAAAAAAAATCAACTAAATCCAGTATAAATCTGAAAATATCTACATTTATATCAAGATCTGGTCCTAGAGCATAAACACAAAGTGGAACGAACTTTCTGTCTCATACACACACACACACACACACACAAACACACACACACACACACACACACACACACACACACACAAACACACACACACGTGTGTGACTGCAACAGAGAGCATTTTTATAGAAACTGTCAAATAAAATCAACAAAACTGGCATAAATCTGAAAAAATTCCATACATAAATGAAGGACAAATACTAGAGCACAAATGCAACATGGAACAATCATGAGAAAGAGAGGGAAAAGGGCAAATAAAAGAAAGATGAAAGGCAGTTAAAATTTGCATAACTTCCCTATGGACCTCTATTGGATAATGTGGTCATTGCACTCTCTTTCTCTTTAACTATAATTCCTAAAGTTTTTCCACAAACCTACAGATGGCGGTATTCTATCCCTAACACATAGAGCAATGTCCAAAAACTATTTATATTTATTTAAGATCATCATTCAAGTGATTTTTTCATAAAAAAATCATTTTTAATGAGCCAATTTATGACATAGTTAAGTATTTGTGCAGTAAATAGGTAAAAAACTACCAAATACCCACAAAGACACAGCATAAATGTATAGTTGAGAAGTAAATAAAAAAAATGATATATAGTTTTCCATGTAAAAAAATTATATTTCCTTATGCAATCGCTCTGTAAACGTTTGGGGTCTATCTGACCCCAAGGGACTCAAACGTAAACCCTACTTGAGGGGCGATTAAGGGTTAATATGCCTTTAAAATGGGGTTTCTGCATAACACTATGCATATCAGGATACTTAATAAGGGTTGGGTGATTTGGCAAAATAAAAAAAATTAAAATTAAAAAAAATTATATATATATATATATATATATATATATATATATATATATATATATATATATACAGTGAGGAAAATAAGTTTCCCTTACGAGAGTACTCTCGTATTGCGTTTTGCTAAAACGCTATGGGGGGAATTCCTTTCCTCGAGATATTGAAGCAAATTTTTATCCAAAAAATACCATGTACACGCAGTGCAGCTGCACAACTCTCAGCAGGAAGCAGCTGCATGCTGATTGGCTGTGCCGCTGCAACTGCAGCAACCTATGGCGGGACTGTGGGGCGGGACGGACCAATCAGGTCCTTCTAAACTCCCACCAAAAGGGGCAACAGAATTTGGATAGCCAAGGGTATATAAGACCCCGTCTCGCAAGGTTAGTCAGATTAATTCTTCTTCGGCGACTTGCAATCGTTGAGCTCCGGATCGAAGCCCGCCGTCGACACGCACACAGCGGAATCCCTGCAGCCCTGAGGACGACGGATTCCAACCTGGTCTCCGCCTTCAGCCGCCTGCTGTTCCAGCTCTGCCATCCGGCGTCAAAATATCCTTTATACTATGTATATGTGTGTACGTGATGTGTGCGTTGCTGCCAACGCCACTTCTAAGAGCTTACTAGCTCTCCACCTCTCTTCTCTCGTGTCCGCCGCGTGTTTACGCCGCGAACAGAGAACATTGGTCTTCCGCCGCTTCAAATAAAAGCCGCGGACATACAGAGCGCTCCTCTTCTCTCGTTCCGTCGCGCTGAGAAGCGCCGCGGACGGAGAATGTGATATCCACGCCGCTCTATGGCGCCGCGGACATACGGAGCTCTCCCTTTCTCTCGTTCCGTCGCGCTGAGAAGCGCCGCGGACGTAGAATGTTATCCCCGCCGCGCTGATGACGCCACGGACATACAGAGCTCTTCGCTCGCCTTCCTCTCTCATCTCCGCCGCTCTAAAATGGCCGTGGACAGAGAACGTTATATCCCCGCTGCGGACATACGGAGCTCTCACCTTCTCTCATTCCGTCGCGCTGAAATGCGCCGCGGACAGAGAATGTTATGTCCTCGCCGCACCGATGAAGCCGCGGACATACGGAGCTCTTCACACGACTTCCTCTCTCTCCTCCGCCGCTCTAAATGCGTCGCGGACAGAGAACGTTATCTCCGCCGTGCTAATGGCGCCGCGGACATACGGGCTCTTCACTCGCCTTCTCTTACTTCCGCCGCCCTGAAAAGGGCCGCAGACAGAGAATGTTATACTGCCGCCACGCGGATAGCACCGCGGACAGAAGATGTGCACTTCTGCACACGAATGAACTCAACATAAGCTCTCCTCACTCTTCCTTCTCTCTCGCTCTGCCGCCCTGATATGCCGCGGGCAGAGAATCCTAGAGGAGCAAGCGAACTCAGGCTGCTGGATATACCGAGAACGCGCTTACGTCACAGCCGCTCTCGCTGCAGCGCGCGCTTGCTGCCAAAGGTAAACAGCCTTATATGGCAGCGCACGCTCTCTGCACAGTGCGCGTTCGCTGACTAGAGCGCGTCATAACACGCGCTCTCCGTCTAGAGCATAACGATGTCATAAAATGGCTGCCTAGCCGCGCCTTTTTCCCCTAAATATCACTTCTCCCAGTCCCCCTTTCAGGTGGCTGGAGTGGTTCAACACTGTAGGTAATGTGTCCACTACATAGTGTGCACTCCTGCATAAGCACTGTTAATTCAGTGCCACAAAATCACTCAATAAACCTGATATTCTCCCAGTTCCCTTAGTTCAGGTGCTTCGAACCGAAATATCAAACTGTTAAATAAAGGGAGCGGTGGAAACCGTGCACCCCTCACAGAGCGAGTCAGGCTTTTACAGTCGCTACTTCCTTGTGCCAAAAGAAGGGTGGTGGTCTCAGGCCATTCTAGATTTCAGACATCTGAACAAAGCCCTTATGAAGCGCCCGTTCAGAATGTTGAGAATGAAACAAATCCTCGCGCACATTCGCCCGGGAGATTGGGTTTTCACTGTGGATCTAAAGGATGCCTTTTTCCACATACAAATAGCCCCTCATTACAGGCCATTCTTGAGATTCGCCTTCGAGGAGAAAGTTTACCAATACAAGGTGCTACCTTTTGGTCTATCTCTGGCTCCCCGCACGAAGTGCATGGAAGCGGCGCTAACCCCGCTGAGGCTTCGGGGAATGAGAATTCTCAATTATCTCGACGACTGGCTCAGAATAGCTCAGTCAGAGATACCGTTATTAAACCACAGATCTTGGCTTCTCAACCATTTAGAATGCTTGGGACTCAGAATCAATGTGGCAAAGAGTTTATTGTCTCCCACACAGAAAGTTTCGTTTCTGGGAACAGTATTGGACTCACTGCAGATGAGCGCGCGACTGACGTCACAGCGCGCGCTCTCTGTTCAGAACCGAGCGGGTTCCCTCAGGTCCGGTGCACGCATTCCTCTCAAACACTTTCAGAGGATGCTGGGTCTCATGGCCTCGGCGGCGCTAGTTCTCAGACTAGGTCTGTTGCACATGCGCCCCCTACAGCACTGGCTGAATCGCCGCGTTCCAGCTCACGCATGCTTCTCGGGCCGATTGCAAATCAAGGTAGACCACAGCTGTGTGTTGGCTCTGGCTCCTTGGAAAAATACCAGACGGGCGTGAGTTTGGGCACTGTTACGAAGTGGAAAGTTATCTCGACAGATGCATCCAACCTAGGTTGGGGAGCCCTTCACGAGGGCAGGCCAGTCTCCAGTCTCTGGTCAGACTCGGAGAGGAGCCTTTACTTAAACTGTCTAGAGATGAAAGCGTTCACGCTATCGCTAAGAGCTTTCCTTCCGTACATAAAGCACCACCATGCCCTGGTCCGAACGGACAGCAGGTCGGTGGTAGCCTATATAAATCGCCAAGGCGGTCTGAAAATTATCGATCTGCACACAATGGCGGAAGAAGTCCTAATATGGGCAGAGCACAATCTGAGCTCGCTGAGAGCGACTCATGTGCCAGGCATTCTGAATTTGGGTCCGGACATGCTGTCCAGGTGCAATTCAGACAATTGGGGCAGTTTTTGGAGAGGCAAAAGTGGATTTTTTCGCCTCACAAGACTATGCTCAATGCCGAATATAATTCTCCAAGCACAAGGATGCGTTGGCCCACGAATGGCCCAACCTTCCTCTTTATGCTTTTCCCCCAATCTCAATGTTACCTCAGGTCATAGAGAGGATCAGGGAGAGCAAATGCGCTGTGCTTTTAATAGCCCCACTTTGGAGAAATCAACCTTGGTTCTCACTAGTGAGTCAGATGTCAGATACAGATTCGTGGCCGATCCCACTGAGGAGAGACCTCCTCATGCAGGCGGAACGGCAGATCTGGCATCCCCGTCCCGATCTATGGGCGCTCCATGTCTGGCCCATCAACGGGTACATGAGAACCTCTCCGAAAATGTATTGAATACTATTACTGAAGCTAGAGCTCCCGCGACCAGACGGCTCTATTCAGGCAAATGGTCAGTCTTTTCGGACTGTGTAAAGCGCGAAGTCTGACCCCACATGATTGTGAAGTGTCAGAAGTGCTTACATTTTTACAAGAGCTTCTGGACGCGGCTCGTTCCCCCTCCACGCTCGAATTTATGTGGCTGCTATAGCAGCGTATCACCTTCAAGTGAACGGACTGTAACTAGGAAAGAACGATCTCATTGTTCGCTTCCTTAAAGGGGCTAGAAGGCTTCACCCACCTCGCCCCCCTTCAGTCCCTATATGGGACCTGTCCACGGTCCTGGATGCCATGAAGAGCTCTGCATTGAGCCTCTGCATTCGGTGAGCTTAAAGCTCATGTCACTAAAGACCGCTTTTCTGCTGGTGATCGCGTCAGTTAAGCGAGTGGGTGATCTGCACGTGCTCTCTGTGAGCGCCTCGTGTCTGGAATTTGGGCCAAACGACTTCAAGTCGTCCTCAAACCAAGACATGGATATGTACCTAAGTGCTTTCAACTCCGTTCAGAGCACAGGTCATTCTCTCTTCAGCAATTTCATCGTTGTTAGATGAAGAAGATGCTAATTTGCTCTGTCCTGTCAGAGCGCTGAGGATATACATAGAGCGTTCCGCTGCTTAGGCAACTGAACAGCTCTTTGTATGCTTTGACGGCCGCACCCGAGGGTGCGCGGTTACAAAGCAGACCTTGTCACGATGGATAGTGAATGCTATCTCGCTGGCTTATGAGTCTAAAGATCTCAGCTGCCCTTTAGGCATCAAAGCCCATTCTACTAGAGGCATGGCCTCTTCGTGGGCTTGGTCTACTGGCATTTCTCTGAATGATATCTGTGCGGCGGCAGGCTGGGCCTCCCCGTCCACTTTTATCAGATTTATAATTTAGATGTCCTGGCCTTATAGGCTGGGCTTCTT
The DNA here is from genome assembly GCF_949357685.1 of Gobio gobio. NCBI lineage: Eukaryota > Metazoa > Chordata > Actinopteri > Cypriniformes > Gobionidae > Gobio > Gobio gobio. Next base: position 20,110,199 of record NC_137115.1, on the reverse strand, counting down.
GCTGTGTACAGATTTAACCCCTTAAGGCTCAAAGTCCGGTCTGGGTTAAATATTGTATAAGTCATAGCACATTCCTTATACGGCTCGAATTATCTGGCCATTCATTATTCCTGGCCCGACTATGTCTGGTCTATACATTATATTATTACACGTATATCGTGTTCATTCTCATTAAGGGCCCGACTCAGGTCTGGCTCATTTTGGGACTTCTTGATATCATATTACGGGCCCACCTAGGTTGGCCTGGGTTTGGTGTCGTCGGCTTTAGAGCCGTTAAGCAAGCACGGCGTTTTACATTGGTCCCCCATAGCGTTTTAGCAAAACGCAATACGAGAGTACACTCGTAAGGGAACGCTTCGGTTACTAACGTAACCTCGGTTCCCTAAGATGAGGGAACGAGTATTGCGTTTTGCTTGCCGTGCTTGCTTACTTGCTCAGGAGTCGCTTCAGTCGATTAACCTGACTAACTTTGCGAGACGGGGTCTTATATACCCTTGGCTATGCAAATTCTGTTGCCCCTTGTGGCGGGAGTTTAGAAGGACCTGATTGGTCGCTGCAGTTGCAGCGGCACAGCCAATCAGCACGCAGCTGCTTCCTGCTGAGAGTTGTGCAGCTGCACTGCGTGTACATGGTATTTTTTGGATAAAAATTTGCTTCAATATCTCGAGGAAAGGAATTCCCCCCATAGCGTTTTAGCAAAACGCAATACTCGTTCCCTCATCTTAGGGAACCGAGGTTACGTTAGTAACCGAAGCGATTTGAACACCCTGCTATTTTGCAAGTTCTCCCACTTAGAAATCATTGAGGGGTCTGAAATTGTCATCGTAGGTGCATGTCAACTGTGAGAGACATAATCTAAAAAAAAAAAAAACAGAAATCACAATGTATGATTTTTTAACTATTTATTTGTATGATACAGCTGCAAATAAGTATTTGAACACCTGAGAAAATCAATGTTAATATTTGGTACAGTAGCCTTTGATTGCAATTACAGAGGTCAATTACACTCCCTGGTCGGCAGCATGGTGCGTCTCCGACCCAAAAGGACCCACCAATCCAAGCAGAAGGGCCGGCCTCGCATCGACGCGGCCAGAACCTCAAAGCTTGAGCTGCGTGAACGCTTTGCCGAGGTCATTGATAAGACCCTGGAAGACTGCCCCACAGACAGCGCCACAGCACGCTGGGACTTTATCCGTGATGCCATATACCAGGCCGCCTCAGACACCTTCGGAAAGAGAGCCAGGAAGAACGAGGACTGGTTCGAGGCTGGGATAGAAGAGATGGAGCCTGCCTTAGCTGCCAAGGGTGCTGCACTTCTCAAGTACAAGAGGAAGCCCTGCGAGAAAACACTGGCCGCCTACAGGGAAGCCCGCAACAACGCCAAGAGGGTCGCCCGTAGGTGCGCCAATGACTACTGGCTGAAGCTTTGCAGTGACATCCAGACCTCTGCAGACTGTGGAAACACCCGTGCCATGTACGAGGGGATGAAGAAAGCACTTGGACCAAGTGTCATCAAGATCGCACCCCTTAAGTCCACCTCCGGCGACATCATCAAGGGCCGTGGCGAGCAGATGAAGAGATGGGTTGAGCACTACGGGGAGCTGTACTCTAGAGAGAATGTCGTCACTGACATAGCCATGGAGAACACTACCCCACTGCCCACTATAGAAGAACTTGACTCGCCACCCACCATCGAGGAGCTCAGTAAGGCCATTGACTCGCTGTCCTGCGGGAAAGCACCAGGCAGTGACGGAATCCCACCAGAGATTGTGAAGGCCACAAAAGAGAGCTCCCTCCTTGGACATCTCTATGAGATTTTGCTGCAGTGGTGGGAAGAGGGAATGATACCCCAAGACATGCGGGATGTGAAGATCGTCACGCTCTACAAGAACAAGGGCGACCGCAGCGACTGTAACAACTATCGTGGGATCTCTCTCCTCAGCATCATGGGAAAGGCCTTCGCCAGGGTTGTCCTCAACCGCCTGCAGGTACTTGCTGACCGTGTGTATCCCGAGTCACAGTGTGGGTTCCGGGCCAAGCGATCAACCATCGACATGGTGTTCTCTCTCAGGCAGCTGCAGGAAAAGTGCCGCGAACAGCGACGTCCCCTGTACCTCGCCTTCATCGACCTGACCAAAGCGTTTGACTTGGTCAGTCGGTCTGGCCTCTTCGCCCTCCTCCACAAGATTGGATGCCCCCCCAAGCTTCTGAAGATTGTTGAGTCATTCCACGACAACATGTCTGGTATTGTTCAGTACGACGGAGCATCATCGGACCCTTTCCCAATCAAGAGTGGCGTGAAACAGGGGTGTGTCTTGGCCCCGACACTTTTCGGCATATTCTTCTCCCTGCTCCTGCGCCATGCATTCAGCGAGTCCGAAAATGGCATCTTCTTTCACACACGGAGCGACAGGAACCTATTCAACCTTGCCCGCCTCAGAGCGAAGACCAAGGTGCGCAAGGTCCTCATCCGGGAGATGCTCTTTGCCGATGACGCCGCCCTCACTGCTCACACGGAAGCCGACCTCCAGCGACTCATCACCCTCTTCGCGGAGGCATGCACAGAGTTTGGCCTCACCATCAGCCTTAAGAAGACCAACATCATGGGTCAAGATGTCAGCACCACTCCCATAATTACCATCGGAGATCACACCCTGGAGGTGGTGGATAAGTTCACATACCTCGGCTCTACAATCTCCAGCAACCTATCCCTGGATGCCGAGCTTAACGTGAGGACAGGCAAAGCAGCAACCGCCATGGCCCGCCTAGCGAAGCGTGTGTGGGACAACCCCATGCTGACCCTCAACACAAAGATGAAAGTGTACCAAGCGTGCGTGCTGAGCACCCTTCTGTACGGCAGTGAGGCTTGGACCCTATACACGCACCAAGAGCGAAGACTGAACGCCTTCCACATGCGCAACCTCAGACGGCTCCTCTGCATCACCTGGCAGGATCGTGTCTCCAACGCAGATGTTTTGGCCCAGGCAGGCTTGTTAAGCATTTTCGCCACCCTCTCTCAGAGGCGCCTGCGCTGGCTCGGACACGTATGCAGGATGGATGATGGCCGTATCCCGAAGGACATCCTCTTTGGCGAGCTCGCCATCGGTACACGGCCAACCGGTCGACCAGCCCTGCGCTACAAGGATGTCTGCAAGAGGGATCTGAAGTCATGTAACATCAACCCAGCAGATCTCGAAACAGCAACTTCCGACCGCTCTAGCTGGCGTGCAAATGTCATAACCGGCGTCAAGCAGGCTGAGGAGAAGAGAGAGATCCAGCGCGAGGAAAGGAAGAGCCGCAAACAGCAGAGAACCCAGCCTACCACTGCTCCCCCCATAGTACCCACCACGGACTACACTTGCAGCAAGTGCGGCAGGAGCTGCAACTCCCGCATCGGCTTATTCAGCCACAACCGGCGCTGCTGCCCCACAATTAAATAAATACTCAGGTGCAGACTCCATTGTCTCTAGAGACAGAAGGATGCCATAAAGCCTTTGATTGCAATTACAGAGGTCAAACGTTTCCTGTAGTTTTTCACCAGGTTTGCACACACTGCAGGAGGGATTTTGGCCCACTCCTCCACACAGATCTTCTCTAGATCAGTCAGGTTTCTGGCCTGTCGCTGAGAAACACAGAGTTTGAGCTCCCTTCAAAGATTCTCTATGGGATTTAGGTCTAGAGACTGGCTAGGCCACACCAGAACCTTGATATGCTTCTTACAGAGCAACTCCTTGGTTATCCTGGCTGTGTGCTTCGGGTCATTGTCATGTTGGAAGACCCAGCCTCGACCCATCTTCAATGCTCTAACTGAGGGAAGGAGGTTGTTCCCCAAAATCTCGCAATACATGGCCCCGGTCATCCTCTCCTTAAAGCTACACTATGTAAATTTTCCGTCCACTAGAGGTCGCCTCTTCAAAACAAAGGCGTAGTTTGAAGACGGCACGTTTGAGTACAGAATCTTGAGACATGTGGTCTTCACCTCACAGCCGGTGGAAAAGAGTCAGGATAGGACTCGGGCAGAAATCATGTTCATGGATGCGATTATTAACATTACTGTAGTATGAAGCGGAGCAGGACCGAGTGTTGTGGAGCTGAGCAAGGCCGTAGGAGCAATTGAAGAGTGGGACTGTTATTATGGCATAGTCGCTGTTGGGACTTTTATTATGACACGGTCACCGGCGCCACTTCCTCTTTTCCAGTCATGAGTGTGAGGTAACGCAGCTCTGTTTATCGTATTAGATATATCTGAGTGTGTTGAAAATGAAGTTATGACGTTCGCTCGCCGGCTGCTATGACACTTGTTCACACTGCAGTGAGAGTACAGCGTTTCTGCAGAATAAAACCGGAAACCGAGGGTAACCCAGATATGACGCAATCGACAGGCGACTCCCTCAAACGCATAGCTCACACGTCCCGGTTCCTTGGTTAAAATAGCAAATTCTCATGATTTACAAATAGTTGAAAACATTTGGGATATTGTAAGTACTCAACTGAACAAAATATATAACACTGGCCTAGTGGTTTTTGGATACTCCTCTGGATCATCCAAATGGTCATTGGCAAACTTAAGACGGGCCTGGACATGTGCTGGTTTAAGCAGGGGAACCTTCCGTGCCATGCATGATTTCAAACCATGACGTCTTACTGTATTACCAACAGTAACCTTGGAAATGGTGGTCCCAGCTCTTTTCAGGTCATTGACCATCTCCTCCCGTGTAGTTCTGGGCTGATTTCTCACCTTTCTTAGGATCATTGAGACCCCACAAGGTGAGATATTGCATGGAGCCCCAGTCCGAGGGAGATTGACAGTCATGTTCAGCTTCTTCCATTTTCTAATGATTGCTCCAACAGTGGACCTTTTTTCACCAAGCTGTTTGGCAATTTCCCCGTAGCCCTTTCCAGCCTTGTGGAGGTGTACAATTTTGTCTCTAGTGTCTTTGGACAGCTCTTTGGTCTTGGCCATGTTAGTAGTTGGATTCTTACTGATTGTATGGGGTGGACAGGTGTCTTTTTGCAGCTAACGACCTCAAACAGGTGCATCTAATGTAGGATAATAAATGGAGTGGAGGTGGACATTTTAAAGGCAGACTAACAGGTCTTTGAGGGTCAGAATTCTAGCTGATAGACAGGTGTTCAAATACTTATTTGCAGCTGTATCTTACAAATAAATAGTTAAAAAATCATACATTGTGATTTCTGGATTTTTTTTTTTTTAGATTATGTCTCTTACAGTGGACATGCACCTACGATGACAATTTCAGACCCCTCCATGATTTCTAAGTGGGAGAACTTGCAAAATAGCAGGGTGTTCAAATACTTATTTTCCTCACTGTATATATATATACAGTGGCATGAAAAAGTATGTGAACCGCTTGCAGAATCTGTGAAAATGGGAATGATTTTAACTAAATAAGAGGGATCATACAAAATGCATGTTATTTTTTATTTAGTACTGTCCTGAATAAGATATTTTACATATTTTTTTTTTTACATATAGTCCACAAGACAAAAAAATAGCTTAATTTTTTTAAATAACCTTGATAAAAAGTTTCTGAACCATTGATTCTCAGTGTTGTGTGTCATTCCCTGGATGATCCACGGCTGTTTTTTTGTTTTGTGATGGTTGTTCATGAGTCCCTTGTTTGTCCTGAGCAGTTAAACTGCCCAATGTTCTTCAGAAAAATCCTCCAGGTCCTGCACATTCTTCAGTTTTCCAGCCTCTTTTTCATATTTGAACCCTCTCCAGCAATGACTGTATGATTTTAAGAGCCATCTTTTCACACTGAGGACAATTGAGGGACTCAAACACAACTACTAAAAAACATTCACTGATGCTCCAGAAGGAAACACAATGCATTAAAAGCCGGGGAGTGAAAACTTTTGAACAGGATGAAGATGTCCACATTTTTCTTATTTTGTTTAAATATAATTTTTTTTCATTTAGTACTGCCCTTCAGAATAAACAGAAGATACTTGCATGTTTCCCAGACGACAAATTAAGTACAATTTACCTTGATTTTCAAATTCAATAGGTTTTCACCCCCCGGCTCTGTGTTGCCTGGGGAGTAATTGGGCATTAGGTTCTTTGCTCAATGGCACCTCAGTCATTTCCTGTTGGTATTGATAATCGAACCCGCAACCTTTGAGTTACCAGTCTGACTCTCCAACCATTAGGCTACATTATGATTTTGCTAATGTAGGTTACTTTATCGTCAGCATATTAGTAGGCTAAGATAAGTACCCCATTCGGTAACACTTTATTTTAAGGGTCCAGAATTATGCATTAGTTAAGCATTAATTAATGATTAACTTGTTTACTTAAGCATTAGTTAAGCACGAACACAATAGTAATTAATGATTAATTTAACATTATAGTAAGGGCATATTAGCCATTATTTACAACTTAATAAGCCATATATTCTTTTTGTGTAGTGATGTAATTATATTTCTGTGCCATTCTGTTAAGTTAACTTTGGTTGACGGAAGTGGGTGTGTCTGTACTTTTATTTACTTTTGTTTTATACAAAATATTCAATCAACTATCACAAACTATGCATCATTTGAAAGCTAAAACCCTCAAGATTCATGTTCTGAACTTGTTTTTGCAATAAATACGCCAGAAAGGAAAGGGTTCAATGAAATGCTGAAGGACTGGCCATGTAAACATTAGCATAATACATGCATTACTCATCTTTCATCTCCTGTCGTTCAGATCAGATCCGATGAAACCAAGAAACAGCAGCATATATGTCTGTGTAAGAGTCCACTCTTCATAATGCATCCCACTTTTTATTCCAAAACAACTAAAAAATAAGGAAAAAAACAAAAAATTCTCAGTTTTTTGCATGAGCATTTTGCGTTAGAGTAATCAATCATGTCCATTTTCAATGAAATATCGATTCTAATCAGTTTCTGGTGATATCCCCTGCAAGAATAGTCTCGTCCGCGTAATATAAACCCTCCCAGGTCTATGGTTTTCGTTGGATAATGTCAGCCAATGCCTAGCCAATGCCTTGCCAACAAAGGTTTGATTGATGGACGTAGTAACCAATCAAAAGTCATTATCTTGCACAGTTTATGTAAGCAGTATTGGTTAATACTAATACTAATAACTCATTTACAAATGCATTATAAAGGTAACACTTTAGTTTAAGGGTCCAGAATAATGCATTAGTTAAGCATTAATTAAGGGTTAACTTGTTCACAACTAAGCATTAGTTAAGCACGAACACACTAGTAATTAATGATTAACTTTACATTTTAAGGGTCCGTAATTATGCATTAGTTAAACTAGTAATTAATGATTTGCTTGTTCACAATTATGCATTAGTTAAGCATGGACACAATAGTTATTAATGATTAACTTAACATTACAGTAAGGGCATATTAGACATTATTTACAACTTAATAAGCCATATATTATTTTTCTGTAGCTGTGTAATTATATGTCTGTATTTTCTGTTAATTTAACTGAACAATAAGCTAGTAATTATGTTTAATTGCTGCTGATTTTGCCGTTATAAATTTCTAAAATAGTGTAATAAAGACAATTTGAGCCCCTATTCTGAAGTTAAAGTTTTATTCTCATTAATTATGACACTTATTGAATGATATTTAAGTTTATTAACCAGAATAAGCCAATAATTAAGCCTAACTACCATTAATACAGTTCTAATAAAGGCAATTTGACCCCCTATTCTAAAGTGAAAGTTTAATCCTCATTAATAATGGCACTTATTCAGTGATATTAACATTACAGGTTGTCCCTGTTAAATTGCCTCAGTAACTATCTTCTGCAAACTGAGCTAGATGAGTTAGAAGATGGCGGCATGGCTGAACTTTTGGCAATTCATGTCAATCTGAGTCAGCTCATGGGAATTACAGTTAATGCTTCTGAACCAGGGTCACAGAGAGAGGAAAATAAACCTGGAGAGGTTAACACAGAACAGGGAAATATGCCAGAAAGTGGAAAAAGTACAGCTGAATTGTTTTCTGCCATGCACATTACCTCCGTCGTACCACAAAATACAGGAAACAGACAGACATATGCAGACCATGGCCCAGTTTATTCTCCACACGCATTACACAGACAAGTGAACTCAGCATGGCAGAAAGACTAATAGGTCTAATAGGAGATCCAGGACAGAAGGACCGTCTCTCATTTTCCAGTCTAGCACGGCAGATAGAAAGTGGACTCAATACGGGCTATCCAGAACAGGAAATAATCGATTCTGTCATCAGAGCCATCACACCAGGGCTTCAGCTGCGGAGTTATCTTGAGGGAAAGGCAGGGCTGACACTCCCAATGCTGAGACGGATACTTCTGTCTCATGATCAGGAGAAAAATGCTACTGAACTATACAAGCAGCTCACCACCAAAGCACAGAACCGCCACAAAGCTTCCTAATACGAGCCCTTGATCTTAGACTGAAAATTCTGTTTGCTTCTCAGGAAGATGACTCAGGCTTAAAATACAATCCTGCTTAAGTCTAGAATATGTTCCTGCACACAGTCTTGACCGGATTGCAAAATGATCGCATCCAGAGTGACCTTCAACAAGGCTTGTCAGATCCCACTGTTCCAGATGAAGTGTTGCTGGAAAAACTCAATGTTGATTGTTCCAATGAATCTGAAAGACAAAACAAGCAACAATATGAAAAGAGTGGTACTGTTCATGCTGTACAGCTAAACGAACCTGTCCCTGAACAAAAATTCCAGTCCAAACCGGTAAAGTTCGATTTAATGTCACAACTAAAAAGCCTGAGTGATGAAATCATGCAGATTAAAGAGACAATGCAACAACCCTTATCTGTTCCTCAGCAGTGTTTTGCAGTCTATAACCAAGAACCAACAGCAGCAGTGTCCAAACAGACATCAGGATGGACCCCAGTCCAAGAGCATCAGACCTGGAAACCAGATAGAGCTACATGTCCACAACAGGCAGGTCCATACATGCCGCCACACCAGTTCTCACAAAGTCGAACACAGGGGAGGGAACAGAACATGCACTTACAGCTGCAAAGCCAGCTCAGTGCTCTTCTATTCCACCAGAACATTATCCCCCAGTCGAGTCAGCATTATACAGTGCCAGAGACTCACCATGGACAGCCATATGTGTATCCTTCTCCTCAGCAGCATCCCATGTCCATCCATTATGCAACCCATCCTTCAAATTTTGCAGCATCACCGTATTATCCCCAGCAGTACACGGTGCCACCACAACAACACCCTTATCAGTTCCACCAGCCCCGTCCTTCTTGGGCCAGACAATGTTTCCATTGCCAGCAGCGTAGAGCAGAGGAACCTTGCACCCATTGCTACAACGGTGGCAGTGATGAGCACTTCTCAGCTGGCTGTAGGAGTAAAGGCACCAGGCCTCAGCCAGGAGCTCCGTTAAACCGGAACGGATTGCTCCCAAGGGACAGGGTGCGATCCGGGCAATAGAGAAGTCCCACAAATATAAGCGACAGCTTGATTTCCAGTCCCTTGATAGTGTTCTAACAACCACTTGTCAAGTTAACCAGCCTTCTGCCGTCATGTCTTTAGTGGGCAAACCATGCCTTGTGACCTGTTATTTACAGGAGCGGAAGACAGAAGCACTACGGGACACAGGCTCTCCAGATACGCACCTGAAGTGACACTGACGTCTGCGTCTTGTGGCAGCCAATGGAACAAATATGCCATACAGCGGATGGGTGGAGATGACTTTTAAGCTAGCATTCCCTGTAATGAATGTGAAACAATTAATCATTCCCGTGCTTGTCTTGAAGGACCAAGAATTGTCCAGACCTATCATCGGATATAACGTGATAGTACAAATAATGAGACGGAGTGAAACAAATGGATCTCATGATGCGACTACTGCTTATTTGTACAGGACTGTCAGGAATGCTTTCCCTAGCATCGGGAGAAATAGAGTACATACCTTCATCAATTTGGTGACTGATGCCTCAGCGAGTAAATAGTAAGAACAATAAAGGAGCCTGTGAACATACGGAAGCACACTGTTATGCAGATTCAGTGCCAGGTAAAAGTGCCTCATGTGAAACTATATAGTGTACTGCTGTTTGAACCACATGTCAACCCACCATATCCTGATGGCCTTGAACTGTTTGATACCCTCCTCACTCTAAAAAGGGGAGGTCACCCCGTGGTTACTATCAGTGTGCAGAATGGAACAGATCATGACATCATACTCAGCGGCAGGACAGAGCTAGGAACATTGCAGCCGGTTAAGTCTGTCTTACCAACGGCAAATCCATCGAGTGCAGCCACAGTCTCTGTCATTCAGGTTCCACCAGAAACAGCTGGTAGAGATGACACCCAGGATTCGTGGGACCCTCCAGTTGATGTGAGCCATCTAACTGTGCTCGAACAGCAACAAGTGAAGCGGATGTTGCGTGAGGAATGTCATGCCTTCTCAAAGTCAGATGATGATATTGGCTGTGTTTCCAGGTTATCGTTAAACGATAACACCCCTGTTGCCTGCACATACACATCAGTCCCTAAGCCATTATACCAAGAAATGAAAGACTATGTACACGACCTGATTGCTCAGGGATGGGTGACCAAGTCTCATTCCCCTTACTCGTCTCCAATTGTCTGCATCCGAAAAAAAGACGGCAGTCTCAGGCTGTGTATTGACTATAGGGGCCTGAACACCAAAAAAATCCCTGATCGCCAGCCAATACCCAGGGTGCAGGATATCCTAGATGGCTTGGGAGGCAATGCATGGTTCTCGCTACTGGACCAGGAAAAAGCATACCACCAAGGCTTTATGTCCCCAGCAAGCAGGTATCTGACTGGATTCACAACACCGTGGGTACTCTACGAATGGATCCGTATCCCCTTCGGCCTCATGAATGCGCCCGCGGCATTCCAACGGTTTATGGAGAGGTAAATTTTATGGTTGAGAGATAAAATTTGTAGGTATACCCTATTTAGATGACATCCTGGTCTTCACTGAGTCCTTCGACGAACAGGTGGAAGCGGTACGGAGAGTGCTGAAAAGGTTGAAAGCCCATGGAGTTAAGTTAAAACCAAGAAAATGTGAGCTCTTTAAGAAGGAGGTACGTTATCTGGGAAGATTTGTCTCAGCTAAAGGCAGTAGTATGGATCCCGCGGACACGGTCGCTGTTACGGCGCTTAAGGAACAGAAACCGAGCACAGTGGGAGAGCTGCACAAGATTCTTGGCCTGCTCAGCTATTATCGACAATACCTCAAAGACTTCTCCCGGATCGCAAGTCCCCTCTACAACCTGCTGAAAGCTAACACTGATGGTGAACCACAGAGTAAAGGGAAGCACAAAGGAAGAAACAACAAACGGAATCATGCGGTGCCATCAAGTAAACCGATTGAGGGGACAGAACACCATCAAGAAATACTTGAGAAGTTGATTGATTACCTGGTTCAGCCCCCAGTTTTAGGCTTTCCAGATTTCTCCCAGCCATTCATACTCCATACGGACGCATCCAACCAAGGGTTGGGAGCAATTTTATATCAGAATCAGAAGGGCAAGCTGAGAGTAATTGCATACGGTTCCCGAACTTTGACAGCAGCAGAGAAAAATTACCACCTGGAATTCTTAGCTCTGAAATGGGCTGTAACAGAAAAATTCAGAGACTATCTGTATTACGCACCAACCTTTACGGTGTTCAGTGACAATAACCCATTGACCTATGTCCTGACCTCTGCCAAGTTGAACACCACCGGGTGTAGATGGGTTTCAGAGCTCGCAGACTTCCATTTCACTATCCGCTACCGTCCCGGTAAGGAAAACATAGATGCAGACTCACTCTCCAGGATGCCAGTCGACCTGGAAACGACAATGAGAGAATGTACTGAGGATTTTTCATCTGACTGTGTGGGAGCTTTAGTGCAAGCAGTGGAGACCCAGCGTAATCCAGATGTGTCCCTTGCTGTTGCCTGTCAGAGTGTACCTGTATGCATGGAAGAGATTGACGGACTCCCTAAACCCCTGTCAAAAGAAGAAATTTGACAAGCACAAAAGGATGACAATGACACAAGAGTAATCATTGAACACTTACAAGCAGGATCTAGGCCTCCTCAGCAGTGGCGGTCGGTCAACTCGCTATCCAAAGTTCTTATTAGAGAATGGGATAAGCTGAAGCAAGATGAACATAGCATTCTTTTCCACCAAACATCTCAAAGGAAACAGCTGGTATTACCAATTCAGTTCAAAACAACAGTTCTAAGGGAACTGCACAATGAGATGGGTCATCAGGGTCTCGACCGCACCACAAGCCTCATCAGGGATAGGTTCTTCTGGCCCTACATGAAGAAAGACATTAAAAACTATGTGCTGAGAACTTGCTCCTGCATTAAACAGAAAAAACCATGCCGTGAGACAAGAGCGCCCCTTAAAAGTAGCACCCGTTTGAACTGGTGTCCATTGACTTTCTCCATCTGGACAAATGCAAAGGGGGCTAAGAGTACATTTTGGTAGTCGTCGACCACTTCACTCGATTTGCCCAGGCATATGCAACCACCTCAAAATCCGCAAAAACAGTAGCTGACCGGTTATTCAACGATTTCGCCCTGAAGTTTGGGTTTCCGTCCCGAATTCACCACGATCAAGGGGGAGAATTTGAAAACCAGCTACTTGCCCAACTCGAAAAGTACAGCGGTGTTGCCGGCTCAAGGACCACCCCCAGGGGAATGGACAGGTGGAACGATTTAACTGAACATTATTGCAAATGCTGAAAACCCTTGACTGAAAGACAAAAAGCTAATTGGAAAGATGCACTGAACAAATTAATCTTTGCCTATAACTGTACCAGATGTGACGTGACTGGCCTCTCACCAATTGCTGTTCGGACGCTCACCAAAGTTGCCCATCGATGCTCTCTTCGGACTCAACTCCGACAATAACTCCCAAAGTTACAGTGAGTACATGGAACGATGGACAAAAGGAATGCAGGAAGCTTGTGAGAATAGGCAAACAAGTGTGCTGAAAGGAACAAAAGGAATTACGACCAAAAAGTGAAGTGCACTGACCTATTCCCAGGAAGCAGGGTCCTAGTGAAAAACCTGACTCCAAGAGGTGCGACCGGGAAACTGCAGAATTACTGGGAGGATGAAGTTTACGTCGTAACACGCCAGGTGGCAGAGGAAGCACCAATCTACGAAGTAAAACCTGAGCAGAATAAAGGTAGCTCAAGAGTGTTACATCGCAATCTTCTTCCATGTGACCATCTACCTCTTAAAATCACACCAAATCAAAGTATCAAATCAACGCAAGGACATTGTCCAAGAAAAAGCAGATCTCAATTCACCAGGGAGAGAGAAGATGAGTCAGAGGGTGAAAATGAAAGTGAAGAGGATGAGTACTACTTCCGAGTGGAGCCTTATGAGATAAGACCACAAGAAAGCAGAGATCTCCTAGGAAACAGGGATATGTTACCACCACAGTCAGTACCTTGTGAGTCGCTATCTAGCCCTCCAGTGTCAGAACCAAGGCCACAGTAACTTCCAGCGGAGTCAGAGATAAATCTTCCAGAGCCAGCTCCTGCACCTGCAATAGGACAAGAACGTCAGGAAAACGAACCAACTGTTGATCCAATGGAACAAGACTTACCTGTTGGCGAAACAACTGAAGCGTCTGGGTCCAGGCACAGGACCTCAGAGGAGGAAAACGAGCAATAATTCACCAGGAGGAAGCGTCGGCTACCTAAAAAGTTTACATATGACAACTTTGGGACTCCATCATGCTATAACATGCAGATGGTGGGAAACAACCACTACCCACACTTTGCATCTAGTGGAATGACTGCTGCGACACCCTGGTTATCAATGCCACATTGTTAGCCCCAGCCCTCATATGTGTGCTATTAACTCTGAAATGCCGCTATACACCACATTACCCAGAAATGGTTTATTGCCCATAATGAGATACTTTTTTTTTTTAAAAAGAGAAAAACAAACATGGACTGTTGTGTGGTTCTGAAACTGTGGACACTTTGGGCCCTATTTTAACGATCTGAAACGCAAGTGTAAAAACGCGAAGCGCAAGTAACTTTGTGGGCGGGTCTCGGCGCTGTTGCTATTTTCCCGGCGGGATAAATGGCTCTTGCGCCCGGCGCAAATCTAAAATGGGTTGGTCTGAAGTAGCTTCATTATTCATAGGTGTGGTTTGGGCGTAACGTGAATAAACCAATCCGAGCGTCATCCAACATTCCCTTTAAAAGCAGGTGCGCAAGTTCCATAATGGATTGCTATTATTATGGCGTATTTACCAGGCGCACGCCAGGAGCGGTTCACAGCCGAGGAGACTGATGTGCTTGTAAGAGCAGTGAAAGACAGAGAAGTGAAGTTGTAATGTTGTACATTATGGTAAAGATGATTTCACAGTCTTTTTTTTTTCAGTCTTTCAGTTTTTTCAGTTTTTCAGTCGATTTTTTTTCCTGGTTCTTGACGGACAAACCAATTTGTCAGATGTCCTTATATACATATATGTCTTGCCACTATTGGGCAAACAGGTCTTATCCTTAATTATTACAATTAGCCTGAATCATTTGTAAGCTAGATTTATGCCTATTTTTTCACATCTTCGTGGCACACCACAATGATTTCCGTCATCTCATGTGTTAATATTTTTTTAGTGTAACAATTTATGATTTGCAAAAATAACTGTTGCATCTGTGTAGATTACATGAGCAAAGTGTATGCGCGTTGTGCACGCTATACATTATGGTCAAGCATGCGCCCTTAAAATAGCATAATGAACAACGCGCAACGCGCCACTGACTTTAGACTAGTTTTTTTCTGGTCAGTGGCGCAATTGTTTAATGGAACAGCAAAATAGCACCAGGGATTGTTTGCGCCGGAACACGCCTCCTTTTTTGCGCTGAACCGCCCAGGGAGCGCAAGTGCATTCACTAGTTTAGCGACGTGCTTCTGTGGAGGGAAAAGCGCGCTTTGCGCGGGTGCAAAATAGGAATGACACATGCGTCGGTGTACAAAGTCAATTGCGCTGGGTGCAAGATAGGGCCCTTTGAGTCACTTTGAGACTTTCTCTATTGACACTTGTTGAATCTTTTTCTTGCTTGAAGGATTTTTTGCCATTTTTGCTGGGACAAATTAATGGACTGTTTTAAAAAAAACTGGTTTAAAAAGGAATTTTTGGGCTTATTTTGGGCTTTATTTTGGGCTTTATTTTGTGGAGGAGAGTATGGTATACTGAATAATCTGTGATCTGATTTAAGTGCATAATTATTACCACTATCATTTTTCATATGTATTTTACGTGCTTTTGCTTTAAGGGATTATTTACAGATTTGTATTAGATTTATATAATTTTTATCATTTTGTTTTCATTTAAATACTTGTTGCAAATATTGCGAGTTCTATAGAAAGCACTATCGGTTTTAATTAATTAAATATATTATTATAGTTAAAGATGGATGTGTGTGATTGGTTGTGCGGGCGTGTGCGCGTCATTGCGCGCCGTTGTAGAAGGAGTTCTCGCGATACGCGTCATTCAAGATAAACTAATGCTGATGATCACATCGATTGAACTCGTGTTCATTAATATATCATCCTTTTCAGGAAATTAATGAGTACTACATAAGCTATAGTTTACATATATAGTTGTACATGCATTTATGATGTTAATACAATTTATGGAACAACACATGATTGATTGCTGGGTCTGTCTGCAAACAATTGTTTAAAATTATGCCTGTGTTTCTATGCAAAATTGTAGCGAATTAGCTCTGAGGTGAAATATTAATAATTATTCATAACTCATTATGATTATTCATTATGATTAAAGCTACACTGTGTAACTTTTTTTGTTTATTCTTAGCTAAAAATACTTAGTTCTTTCAAAAATATATGTGCTCATTAATGTATATTTACTTCTTTCAAGTAGTAAAGTATTCTCGTAAGTTTATAATTTGCCATTGAAAATACATACGGGTAAGGGGTTCGAATGCGGGTCACCATGTTGCCCCTCCATCTTGAAAGTACATTAGCCAAAGAGGGACATACCCATAAATTCAAGCTTCGCCTTTCACGTTTTAACACTCGATGGCACTGTGTCGAATGTGGATGAGGTCGAACTGGAAGCCATATTAATCTTGGACTAAATCGGCCACCGTAGGAGTTAAAACGAAATCGGAATTGAGAGGAAGAGAAACTAATATTCACTGGATGGTCATATACCCTTTAACCGCTAGATAGGGGAAAATATCACACAGTGTAGCTTTAATTATGAATATTATCAAGATTAACTTGATATAGCTACATTAACATTACAATCATTCAATCAGTTCGTCCTAAGGACGTTCAGTATTGATTATTAATTTAATTATTAGAAAAGGATATTTTTCATGGCCACAGAAAAATAATTATTTCTTTGAATTTAAAATTTCTTTGAAGTGCTTAGAGCACATAGCAAGATCGATCATTTAAGGGACAATATGTTTGCAGACACAGAGTCAGGACCAGCATATATTGTGCACAAACTTTAATAACTAAATCACGGAACAAGACTATAATTAACAGTAGACATACATGACATACACAATATATTCATGACAAGTGGTAAGGTTAAAGTGCTTGGAGGGAAAAGGGTCAGAACAGATTGATGAAGTTATGCAGAAAGTCTAGAACCTTTGGGAAGAACCACCATTAATAAACTTCTTTGTCTGAACAAAGAGTTTACAGTTTTACTAACTACACAGCGATTTCTGTTTCGTACTTTACTTGCATTTAGACTGAGCTGTAGAAGACCGTACAAGGTGAAATCGTAGGAGAAAGTTTGTGGGTTCCGTCCGATGGCTTTAACGTGGTGATTAACCCTTTAAAACCTAAGGGTATTTTTACAATTAATTTTCCGCCTGGTGTTATTTACTAAAAAAGCTTGTAAAACATCAACCCTGTTGTGCACAGACAATTGACACACCTCTTTTTTTTCAAGACAAGTTGCACTGTCAGTATATTTTGTGTTGCATTGATGTCACCTGAATGTAAAATAAGTTATGGGACCATAAAGACAAATGAAAACATAAAACGGAAATTGAATCACTCAAATTTTTATTGAAAACACACACAAATAAATAAAAGCTAAGCATATTTCCTCTGGAAAACAGTTTGTTCAAGTCTTTGGAGTCCTGGAACTCAGGAATAAACATGATAACTTATACAGAACCAAAACTATTTACATTTTTCCAAAAAAAAGTCCAGGCGCTTTTGGCCTCTTTGGATTTTGGATATTTACTGGTGCCAAGCCTCAAAACAGTTCCTATCAGGAACTTCTCCTCAAACTTTCTCCTCAAACTTTCTCCACAAAACTACTAAAAACTGCAGCGCGTCTCTCTCTCTTTATCCTCAACACTTGCTGTGCGTCTCTCTCTCTTCACAATTACAGAGCTGTGGTTCATGCGTAATGACGCACACCAACGTGGATGATGGATCAGCCTGTCATTGGTCAAACCCTCATCCAAAATGGCAGCTAGCATCGCGCTAGCGGCAAAAATGACGGAAAATGTATAAATTATGGACATCAAGTGGATATATCTTGGATGTAAGCGTTTTGATTTATTGCTGAACAACTCCAAAAAGATGCACATGTTCCAGGCTGGATAGAAAACCTTCTGTAAAGGCTACAAAGAAACCCCCGTGATGGCTAGCTCGTTAGCTTTCTGCTGGAAAAAACGGTAAGAAAATCGATAAAAGTTTCATGAAATAATATAGATATTTATCGGAGGTGCCGTGTGACGTCGTGGGCGATGCCGTCGGGCTCTGAGGGTTAAGTTCTTCTGCATTGGATGACCCAATGATGTGAGTCTGGGCCTTCTGGTCGATGGCCTTGTGAGGCATTTGGCTCGGTGTGTGTAGAGGCCTGCCCTGTGGGCGGCCTGCGGGGCGGGAGCCCACAGACACAGCATGTCGCGTCCATGAAGCAGGAGAAGAGAGAGAAGGAGGGACGAGTGCATTGCTCCTTAAGAAGTCTGCAGGAGGTCACCACCTCCTGAAGTAGACTTGACCAATGAGATTGTTGGGATTTCCAAGCGGGAAGTTCCTTTGGAGATTTGTATGGCTCTTTGTTTCAAACAGGAAATCAAAAGGGTCTGTGCCAATTTATACTCTAATTAATGCAACAAACAGTATTGCCTCCTACGAGAACGTGACCTATATGAAAGTGTAAGTCGTGAAGCGAGCATTAATTTGATAGGAGACATATATGAGGTTCCCTGAAATAGTAAGTTGTTCATAAGACATTCATAAGCGGCATACAATGCCACAGACCCTTTACAAGACAGTTATGCATGTAAATACAAGGTCCTAGGGTGCTTGTTCATTTATAGATTGTCTATAACTCGAGGCAAAAGCATGTGTTTTACAGGTTTTGTGTCTTTCCCCTGTGGACTTTCCATGTGGCCACATTCCTTTGGGGGTCATAAAATGTCTTATCAGTTTTGTTTCCAGGGTAACTGAGGATCCTTCTCTGTTGTGTTGGGGGAAGGTCTGTTACTAAGCACAAAGTATTTAAAACATATTTGTTAAATGTAACAGGCAATTATGCGTCTGATTTTGCTCAGTCACTACAGGAGTTTTGGTTCCTTGACACCGTCGCCTCTGTCGCCTTTGGCTTTTGGCTTGCTCAGCTGGGGACACTAAATATTCAACTATATTACTGATCTGCCCGCATTGACACAATATAATAATTGAAATGAGCTGGATGACATCACCGTTTTCTCTAGAGTGGCTGTACATCCGAATCAAATTCTGTTGCATTATTTTCCTGTTTAACACTGTGAAGCTGCTATGAAACAATCAGCATTGTAAAAAGTGCTATATAAATAAAGGTGACTTGATTTGACTTGACATTGATGGTCCGTTTTGTTTGGTTACAAGATTTCAATGATGTTCTGTTTCGTTCTGTTATGAGTTCCCTTCGTTCAGTCACTACGACGTAACGTTAGTGACTAACGAATGGGGGTTTCGCTTAGAAGCCTATCATCTTCGAGCTTAGAGAAAACGCCCAATGGCGTGCCAATGCCATGGGGCATGCGGAATTTACATGCGTAACTCCGCCTCACCGCGTGAGTATAAAAGAAAGTATGAGGCAATGTCGCATTATGTTTCTGCTTTCGGAGCCAAGAGTACCTACCTCTTCACTCCTCACAAACCTTCTGAGACTCTGTCAGCCTCTTCGAGACGAGCGGCTTTCCAGTCGGTGTTGGTATGACGGCGCGTTCCAGTGATCGCAAACTTCCTGCCTGCTGATCTGCGCAGTGGTCTGCTAGACGGCTGGTGTGTGTTTCCCTGGGCGCTTCGGCATCGACTGCGAGGCTTCCTCTCACAAAAAGAGCTTGCGCGTAGCACGTCTTTTTCAAGACGGCTCGCCCGTGCACTTCCGGGTGCGATCGATCTCCGTTGCTGTCTATGGGCACATTCACTGCTCGACGTGTTTGGGCTTCAGCACGTTCGGGCAGTGTTTGTGAATGTGTCATGTTTCCATTGCGGGAACGTGACCATCGCGATGTCGCGGTCGAGGCTCAATGATCTCCGTGAGGAGAGAGAGTCCCCTCTGCCACACCCCAATCTACCATCCCCGAGTGAGATGGTACTTTGGCTGGTGGCCAGGGTGACCTGAGGGCGGTGCGTGGTCCTCGGGCCACGCCCCCTCTCGCACATCGCTTACCGCGAGTGTTGGATTGAAACAGCGGCCCGTCTCTGACGCCTCGTTCGTTTCGTTCACACTCCAGATAGCAGTGAGATGTCGATTTCCGCATCCCAAGGTGGGCTGGAGTCCTTTGGGGATGACGATTAGGTTGTGCTCCGCCTCCGGGTGTGTCAGCGCTGCCTGATCCGACATAAAGTTGACAGCCATGTTATCTCGGGCAGCCGCGAGCCTCGCGCTGGTGTGGAACTCCGCCCTGTCGCGAGCGCTCGTGGTTGCACGATTGGTTTTTGGGGGCGGCACCCGACAGCTGTTGGGCCCCGCCCCCAATGCCTTTCGCTCCCGAGGTGCATGGGGAGATCACGCGGTCCCGGAAATCCCCGTGCTTCCCGCGACCGTTTGGTGGCCTGCTCCGCCTTCTCTGCCCTTGATGGGGCTGCGGCCTAGGGTACACTGGACCCCCCCCCCCCCCCCACTGTTGAACTCTCTGTTGCACACTACGGTGTCCACGGAGGGCTTTGAGGTGGCGTGGCTGTCCTAAGCACCCTCCCAAAGCCTGTGGGCCCATCTACTTCGGTGGCGTGGTCCTGCAGAGCTACGGGGCAGGCCGCCGCCCCTTTGCACATGCACAAGGGTGGAGCCGACCCAGGGCTCTTCTATGAGCTGCGTGCCGCCACTGTTCCCGCCGGTGAAGGTGGCCACACGCTCCCACGGTCGGGCGATGTCCACAGCTGTGGTCCGGGAGAAACACCTGGCCTTACCTGGTGATGCGGGGGGGTTGAGTGAGCCCGCCTCCTCAACTCACCCATATCCCAGGCTGGCCTTTTCGGCGGCGCGGCTGAGAACTGCGGCCAACGGTTCTCGGCCGCCCTAAAGCAGACTGAGGCTGTAACACGTACTGCCCCGGCGGCCAGCTGCTGCACCCAGCCGCCGGCTCAGTCTCCTCAGTCCGCTCGGTGGAGGGCCGGGCGGAAAATCCTTCTGCTGCTGGCCCCCGGGCTGGTGGCACTCGGAAAGAACTGGTGTCCCCATCCCTGAGCTCCCAGAGACCGGTGATGATGGTGCGCGCCACCCTCGGGTCCCGCCACTCGCATCCCTCTCTGTCGCCAGCCTCCTCTCAGAGCAGACCCCAGTGGAACGTGCGTCTCCTCTGTCAGGACGCAGCCGTTAACCGTGCCCCCACACCGGGACGCCCAACAGCCTCCCATGTCTGGGCCAGTAGCGCTGCCTCGCTGCCCCACCCTGGGTACGTCTGTCGTCCGTATGACCCCGCTGGTGCAGTTCCTCGGCTACGCGATTCAGTTCGCGCAGGCTCCTCCCTGCCACAGGGAAGTCCGCCAGACCGTGATCGGGGCCAACGCCCCCGTCATGCATGCGGAGATTGCCACCCTGCTGGCGAAGGGTGCGTTCGAGCCTGTCCCTCCAGCCGAAATGGAGTCGGGGTTCTACTGCCCCTACTTCATTGTACCCAAGAAAACCGGTGGGTTACAACCAATCCTTGACCTTCGCATCTTGAACCGATCCCTTCACCGGCTTCCGTTCAAAATGTTGACTGCGAAACGCCTTTTCGAATGCGTTCGTCCTCACGATTGGTTTGCAGCGATCGACCTACTTCCATGTCTCCTCCCTTCCTCGACACAGACCGTTCCTACGGTTTGCTTTCGAGGGGCGGGCATATCAGTACGCGGTCCTCCCATTCGGGCTATCTCTGTCCCCTCGCGTCTTTACGAAGATTGCAGAGGCAGCCCTTGCGCCCCTACGGCAGCACGGGGTTCGCATCCTGAACTATCTCGACGACTGGCTCATACTGGGCCACTTTCGGGAGCAGGCTTGCGGACACAGAGATCGGGTGCTCCAACACCTAGCCCGTCTGGGCCTTTGGGTAAACTGGGAGAAGAGCAAACTCTGCCCAGCGCAGAAGATCTCTTTTCTCGGTATGGACATCGACTCGGTCCGCCATGTGCGTGCAGCTTTCGAGCGAGCGCGCACAGTCTCTGCTGACTTGCCTCCGTCAAATCGAGAGCAAGAATTTGGTTCCACTGAAACTATTTCAGAGGCTCCTGGGGCATATGGCATCTGCAGCCACGGTGACGGCGCTCGGATTGCTTCACATGAGACCGCTTCAGCATTGGCTTCGCGATCAAGTCCCGAGATGGGCATGGCAGTCTGGCACGCTCCGGGTCCAAGTGACTCGGGCCTGCCTACAGACGCTCACCCCGTGGTCGAACCTCAGTTTTCTACGGGCCGGTGTGCCCTTAGAACGAGTTTCCAGGCATGTTGTCGTATCGACGGATGACTCTGCCACGGGCTGGGGTGCCATGTGCAATGGAAAAGCAGCCGCGGGCTCCTGGACAGGACCCCAGCGCCTTCTGCATGTCAATTGCCTCGAGTTGCTGGCAGTACGGTTCGCCCTGCACCGCTTCCGAGCGTTGCTGAAGGGTCAACATGTGCTTGTCCGGACAGACAACGCGGCCGTAGTAGCATACATCAACCACCAGGGCGGTCTACGCTCCCACTGTATGTCTCAACTCGCCCGCCATCTCGTTTTATGGAGTCAGAAGCGCCTGAGGTCCCTTCGTGCTGTCCGACGAGCTCTCGCGGTTTCAGCCTCTCCCGGGAGAATGGAGACTCCATCCCCAGACGGTCCAGCTGATTTGGGAACAGTTCGGGGACGCGCAGGTAGATCTGTTTGCCTCCCACGACTCTTCCCACTGCAGCCTGTTCTATTCCCTGACCGAGGGCACACTCGGCACGGATGCACTGGCGCACAGCTGGCCGCGGGGCCTACGCAATATGCGTTCCCCCCAGTGAGCCTACTCGCACAACTCTTGTGCAAGATCAGGGAGGACAAGGAGCAGGTCCTTCTGGTCGCCTCATACTGGCATGGCTGGACCTGGTTCCCCGAACTCATACTCCTTGCGACAGCCCCTCCCTGGCCTATTCCTCTGAGACCGGACCTCCTCACTCAGAGACGGGGCACCCTATGGCACCTGCGTCCCGATCTGTGGAACCTCCACGTGTGGCTCCTGGATGGGACGCGACAGGTTTGAGTGGCCTGCCACCTACGGTGGTCACCACCATCACTTGGGTTGGAGCGAAGGCTGTCACCCTCCACCCTCAAAGTTTATGTGGCCGCATTATCTGCCCACAATGATCTTTTGGAGAACAAAAAGGTAAGTCAGCACGACCTGATGATCAGGTTCCTGAGGGGGGCGAGGAGACTGAATCCTCCTCGCTCTCCTCTCGTACCCTCTTGGGACCTCTCAGTAGTTTTAAGTGCTCTGCAGAGGCCTCCCTTTGAGCCTTGCGGTCGGTTGATATTAAGTTCCTGTCGATGAAGACGGCTCTGCTGACCGCATTGGCCTCCGTTAAGAGGGTCGGGGACCTGCAGGCATTTTCGGTTGACGAAGCGTGCCTAGAATCCGGGCCGGATTTGTGCCCAAGGTTCCTACCACCCCAAGCGCTGCCTTTGGAGGAGGCAGACCCAGCCTTGGCATTGCTCTGTCCAGTACGCGCTCTCCGCGCCTACGTAGACATGACGCAGTGTTTCAGGACCTCAGACCAGCTCTTTGTCTGTTATGGTGGAGAGCGGAAGGGAAGTGCTCTCTCAAAGCAAAGGCTGTCTCACTGGATAGTGGACACCATTGTTTTGGCTTACCAGCAGCAAGGTCGACCATGTCCCCTTGGGGTTCGGGCTCACTCCACTCGGAGTGTCGCCTCCTCTTGGGCTTTAGCGCATGGCGCCTCGCTGACAGACATCTGCAGAGCTGCAGGCTGGGCAACACCGAACACATTCGCCAGATTCTATATCTCCGAGTGGAGCCAGTGTCCGACTATGTACTCGCCCCCCCGAGGGGCCGGTAATGGGCCAGGCTCAGGTGTCTTCGCTTGCTCGCCATTCCACTCCTCGGACTGGATACGTGCGATATTTTCCTCAGGTGAGCTCCCCGAGAGCCCTGAGTTCCTCCAGCACTGCTGACGCCGATACCTGTGTGTCTGCCCTCTAGCGAGCCTAGACCCTTGTGTCCGGCCAGGTGCCCTGTGTGCATGGTTCCCCTCCGGCGACCCCCACACATGTATTTCCACAGTAAGCCTCTGCAGTGGGCAGGTCTCTTCCCTTGGCAAGTCCCTGCCACCCCTAGGGTTAAAAATCCACCTTCGGCTGGTACCCTAGAGTTTTCCCATATGCAGCCCTTAGCGGGTCATATGTGTACTCTCAAGTCCTCCCTACGGGTAGGCATCTTGGCATTTCCTCACTGGAATATGCTTCCCAGTGTACCTTGGTATTCCTGTGATAAGTGGGAGTCCTTTGTCCGTACTAGTCTTACGACAGGGTACTCACACTTACGCAAGGCACTGGAAGACAGCTGAGTGGCGGGATTATATTGGGACCGTTACGTCGTAGTGACTGAACGAAAGGGAACGTCTCGGTTACGGATGTAACCCCCGTTCCCTGAGGAGGGAACGGAGACGTAAGGTCCCGTTGCCACATCAGCTGTGCTACCTGGAACATAGGAGTTCAGTCTTGGTTCCTCAAGCAGGTAACATAATGCGATATTGCCTCGTACTTCCTTTTATACTCACGCGGTGAGGCGGAGTTACGTATGCAAATTCCGCATGCCCCATGGCATTGGCACGCCATTGGCCGTTTTCTCTAAGCTCGAAGATGATAGGCTTCTGAGCGAAACCCCCATTCGTTAGTCACTAACGTTACGTCTCCGTTCCCTCCTCAGGGAACGAGGGTTACATCCGTAACCGAGACGATTTCAATGATGGTCAGCTTTGTTCTGTTATATGATTTCAATGGGGTTGGTTTTATTCAGTTCTGATATTTCAATGACGGACCGTTTTAATCGGTTACGAGATTTCAAACACTCTAAGTTTTATTTCGCTACAAGATCTCAATGATGGTCAGTTTTGATCCGCTACAAGATCTCAATGATGGTCAGTTTTGATCCACTACAAGATTTCAGTGATGGTCGGCTTTGTTTTCCATTACGAGATTTCAGTGACAGTCGGTTTTGTTATGATATGATATTTCAATGTTGGAAGGATTTGTTCAGTTACGAGATCTCAATGATTGACAGCTTTGTTCGGTTACAAGATTTTAATGATGTCGATTTTGTTGTTGCAAGATCTCAATGACAGTTAGTTCTGTTCCCTTACAAGATTTAAATAGTGGTCGGCTTTGTTTTATTATGAGTTTTCAATGACGGTTAGCTCAATTATAGTTGTTTTTTTGTTACAAGATCTTAAGGACAGTCGGTTTTGTTCACTTACGAGATCTCAGTGACGATCGGTTTTGTTACAATACAAGATTTCAGTGTCTGTCAGTTTTGTTCCATTACGAGATTTCTGTGACGGTTGGTTTTATTCAGTTATGAGATTTCAAATATGGACAGTTTTGTTTGGTTACAAGTTTCCAATGATAGTCAGTTTCATTACGGTATGAGATTTCAAAGACGGTTGGTTTTGTTTGGTTACGAGATCTCAATGACAGTCGGTTTTATTCGGTTATGAGATTTCAATGACAGTTAGTTTTATTCCATTATAAGATTTCATTGATGGTTGGCTTTTTTCTGTTATGAGATTTCAAAGACAATCGGCTGTTCTGTCTCAAAACTGTTCTGTTTCGAGATTTCATTGACGGTCGGTTTTATTCGGTTAGGAGATTTCAATGACAGTTAGTTTTGTTCTGTTACGAGATTTCAATGACGGACGGTTTTGTTGTGATACAAGATTTCAATGTTGGAAGGATTTGTTCCGTTAAGAGATTTCAATGACGGTTGGTTTTATTCAGTTGTGAGATTTCAATGACAGTTGATTTTATTCGGTTATGAGATTTTAATGAAAGTTAGGTTTGTTCGGTTACGAGACTTCAATGATGCTCTGCTTTGTTTTGCTATGAGATTAAAATGATGGTCAGCTTTGTTCCGTTACGTGATTTTAATGATTGTTGGTTTCATTCAGTTATGATATTTCAATGACAGACAGTTTTAATTGGTTATGAGATTTCAAACACTCTAAGTTTCATTTCGCTACAAGATCTCAATGATGGTCAGTTTTGATCCACTACAAGACTTCAGTGATGGTCGGCTTTGTTCCGTTACGAGAGTTCAAAGACAATCGGCTTTGTTCTGTTTCGAGATTTCAATGACAGTCGGTTTTGTTATGATACGATATTTCAATGATGGTCAGCTTTCTTCCGTTACGTGATTTCAATGAAGGTTGGTGTTATTCAGTTATGATATTTCAATGAGGGACAGTTTTAATCGGTTATGAGATTTCAAACACTGTAAGTTTCAATTCGCTACAAGATCTCAATGATGGTCCATTTTGATCCACTACAAGATTTCAGTGAAGGTTGGCTTATGAAATTTCAAAGAGAATTGGGTTGGTTCGGTTTCGAAATTTCAATGACAGTCGGTTTTGTTATGATATGATATTTCAATGTTGGAAGGATTTGTTCGATTACGAGATCTCAATGACGGTTGATTTTATTCAGTTAGGAGATTTCAATGATGGACAGTTTTGTTCGGTTTACAAGATTTCAATGATGTCGGTTTTGTTCTGTTATAAGATCTCAATGACGGTTAGTTCTGTTCCATAATAAGATTTCAATGTTAGTCGGTTTTGTTTGATTACGAGATTTCAATGACGATTGGTTTTATTCAGTTATGAGATTTTAATGAAAGTTAGGTTTGTTCTGTGACGAGATTTCAATGACGGTTGTTTTTTCCCCAGTTATGATATTTCAATGATGGACAGTTTTATTCTGTTTTGTTCCGTTATAAGATTTTAATAACGATCGGCTTTGGTCCGTTATGAGATTTTAAAGACGGTCGGTTTTGTTCTGTTACGAGATTTAAATAATGGCCAGTTTTATTTTATTACCAGATTTCATTGATGGTCCTTTTTGTTCAGTTACTAGATCTCAATGACTGTTGGTTTTATTCGGTTATGAGATTTCATTGATGGACAGTTTTGTTCGGTTACAAGATTTCAGTGGTAGTTGGTTTTGTTCCTTTATGACAGTGTTACTCATTGCACGGCTCGTGAGCCTCAGCTTAATTTGCGGCTCGCATGGCAGTAAATATGGTGAAATGATCATGCAGACAATACATATATTTTATAAAAACAAGCAGGGCTATAACATAACCCATTAAAAACTCAAAGTGTCTGCTTTATTACAAATAATTTATAATTTCAAAAAATACCCCAAAACAGTGGCATTATAAGATGGAAATATAGAAAGGATATTTAAACCTGCTCTGCCCTTACATCCATGACTCACTGCGGAGTTACCAGTTTTGGCTGTCTTTCCAGCTTTTAACCCCTAGAAGTCTGAGCTCTTTTGGGGCCCTTTAGAAGTTTTGACATGCTCTGACATTTGTGCTTTTTTCAGTTGCTTATAAACATATTAATGGCAAAAGTGTAATTACACTGTATTCAGCACAAACTATGCTACCATAATATCTAAGCAACATGTATGTATATGCTTGTATTTTTGAGAGAATAATGTTTGTGCATGGTTTTGGAAAAAAATAATTTAATTAAGGCCTCAAAATACAAAAGATATGTGTCCACAAGACTTTTGACTAATGGGTGTTGTTGCCTAGAGTTTTTGCTTCAAACTGTTGTGAGAATCATTGAGCCTGCTCATTCACATAAAACAATATATTAATTTACATTTTGCAAGACAATTTTCTTTACAAAGGCAGAATGCGAGGAGGCGTGAATGTCAATGAATAATGCTTGGTATCACACCTGAGAGACAAAAGAACGCAAAATGGGCTGCATAATGACCTGCATAATGAATGAGCTTTAGGTATGTGACTGAGAGGGAGCAACAGGAGCAAAGGAAATATATTTTTTTGTAATTTATTTAGAATGTAGTCAACAAAGGCCTATTATATTTTAAATGATCAAAAGATTTGACTACACTGCAAAAAATGCTCTTCTTATTTAGTATTTGTTCTTGTTTCCAGTCCAAATATTTAAAATTCTTAAATCAAGATTAATTTACTAGATAAGTACAATTTTCTGGGGGGAAAATCAAAATGAAGTGAGTTTTTGCTTAAAACAAGCTAAATTACACAACAATTTATGATTTATTAAACCATAATTTATGATATATTAAACCAATTCATTAAAACACAACAATTTATGAGATTAAAAGAATGTTTTAACTCCAAACTTTCTTTAAATCACAAGTCAAATGTTTAAAATAACCTTAATAAATAACCAAATATATAATTTTACAATATTCTGCATAATGATAAAAGCTATGTCGAATAGCATTGCATTATAAATATAATCTATAATGAATACACCCAACATGGTATAAAGAACACATATAAATTGAATAAATAATACTTCTTTGTATAGAAATTTGACACAGACATATGAGAATCTATCAATATTTCTCCTCATCTGCATACTTTTGAACTAAAAGCCCTGAGGGATGTTGTTTTGTCGCGAGTCTTCATGACGAGCATAGAGGAGTTTTTTTTATGAATGAGAGTAGCTGACGCTCATATTACACACCGGTTTTCATATTCATAACTCCTAACATATATTAACAAATTACGGTCACTATAAGACTTTGAGAATAAAACAGAGGTAGAAAATGGAAGCTTTAGTCTTAGATCTTTTTAATGATGTATAGTTTGTCAAGGTAATTACTTACATCTGACAGTAATTTTGAGCTAATTTAAACAAAGAAAGCTTCAGTGCATCCTTGTCCTCGCACAGGTTTTTGCATTTAATATTCACAGATGCTAACAGAATAAACTTAGCCTACCTTACACTCAGCTGCTGAATACGTTGCTCTCAGAAATTAACAGCTTTTCATGAGGTTAATTCCTCGACGAGATTATTCCTCAACGCGTCCAAAACGATGTAGAAGTAGGCTATAGCAGTACTTGATGTGTTTGAGTTGATGTGTGGGCATTGACGCATTTATCGTCAGTATTTGAATCTCAAAGAGCACGCGCTCCATGTGTGTGGTCGCATTAGCGGATAATGAGACGACGGACATGTCTCTCTTTTAAAACAGATTACATAAACACAGAATATTTGTTTTTGATTTGGTTTAAATTATTTAAAACCTGACATTTCAACGTTTCTTTAGACATATGTCTCATGTTTGTGCGATAAGCTTTTACTAAGCTACAGGTCATTTTCTGAAGACAATCAGATTAGACATCATTAAGAGAGAGGCTGCAGATTGGGCATCATGTTTGTTTTCTTTATTTTGAAAAAAGCACAACATTTCATTTTTATTGTGACTGTACACAAAAAAAATAGAAACTTAACAGATTATAATGATGTATAACACTTGCCTGAATTATAAAAAATGACAGAGTTATTTGAGTCTCTTTGGCACTGATAAGAAAAAATCAGTTGATCGTGGGGGTTAACACCGAATGTGATCTTATAGATCAACACATTCTCATGAAATGCGTATCTATGACACAAATTGTATTTACCGTGTGATTTATACGCCAAAATGACTTTTTATGTACATATGATACGCATTGTCAACTAGGATTAGTGGTGTGGGTTACGCGCCAGCATCATGAGTGTCACACATCTGTTCTGTGTCTTGCACGATTGGGACTTTTATGTTGAAGGTTATTTGTCACTAGGTTCTGTGTTCTATTCTGTTTCCTGTTCCTGTATAGTTTTGTAGTTCTTTGTAGTTTTTCTTGTTGATTAGTTTTCCCAGGTGTTCCCATTCACCACTCCCTGTGTTATCTTGTTAGTCTACCCTGTGTATATAAGGCCCATGTTTTCTCTGTTTCTCTGTCGGTCGTTATTCAAATGTTTGATGTCATGGTTATTTGGTATGCTGTTTCCCCATTCTCTGTTACCCGTGTTTTCTTTTGTGTTTTCCGTCAGTGTTATTTTGTTCCTGATTTTTGATTGTTTATTTTTCCATTAAAACTCTCCCCTGCATTTGGATCCTACTTCCCTGCCTGCTGTTTGTTTATTCCCCGTTTCGTGACACATGAGCACAGACAGCGTGCCAGAATCGAGTTCCCTTTCAGTAAGTACACTACGAGTTACGTCAGTTACTGATGGAATGGGGGTTTCGCTTAGAAAGCGAAATAAATCGCCTTTGAGATCTACAAAACGAGCCAATGGCATGAAAATGCCATGGGTCTGTAGAATTTGCATAACGCAGCTCCGCCCCACTGCGTGGGTATAAACAGAGTCTCACATTATGTTTTTTCTTCGGAGCCGAGTGTTACTTGCCTTCCTGAGCTTTCTCTCTTCAAGACGAGCGTCTCTCCAGAGTGTTGGTGTTACGGCGCGTTCCAGCGAATTCCGCATTCCTGTCTGATCTGTGCAGTGATCTAGATTCAGTCTTTCTCAGGAGATGGTAACATGGCCAGGGGAGAATCTTTTGTTTTCCTTCACTGAAAGAACTGACTCATTCACCTCTGAGCCCCAAGAGGGTGCAGCTGGCAGTGTGCGATGCACAGCCTCGCCACTCTCAGCTCCCGCTGTTGCCAGCCCCCTGTCAGACGAGACCCCCATGGAACGCTGGTCCTTACCTGGTCTCCTCTGTCAGGGCACGGAGTTCGACCCCGCCCACACCTCAGGATGCTCCCACACCTCCCATGTCTGGGCTGGTCATTCCACCTCGCTGCCCCATCGTGAGTATGCCTGTGGTTCGCATGACCCTGCTGGTTCAGTTTTTGGGAGCCTGGCTAGCGCTTCCCAATCTATCCAGCTGGCTCGCTCGCACCATTAGGCTCGGCTATGCGATTCAATTCGCACGGTCTCCTCCGCTATATCATGGTGGGTGGCAACGCCCTGTCATGCGTGCGGAGAGATCGACACCCTGCTGGCGAAGGGTGCGGTAGAGATCGTCCCTCCAGCCGAGATGAAGTCCGGCTTCTACAGCCTTACTTCTCTTCATTGTACCCAAGAAAAACAATGGGTTACGACCAATCCTGGACCAGCGCGTCTTGAACCAAACCCTTTACAGGCTTCCATTCAAGATGTTGACAGCCAAACACATTTTCGAATGCGTTCGTCCTTCGGATTGGTTTGCAGCATTCGACCTGAGGGACGCGTACTTTCATGTCTCCATTCTTCCTTGACACAGATTGTTTCTACAGTTTGCCTTCGAGGGGCAGGCATACCAGTACACGGTTCTCCCATTCGGGTTAGCCCTGTCTCCTTGCGTCTTCACGAAAGTCGTTGAGGTAGCCCTTGTGCCACTCAGGCAACATGGGGTTCGCATCCTGAACTATCTCGACGACTGGCTGATTCTGAGTCACTCTCGAGATCAGGTGTGCGAACACAGGGACATGGTGCTCCAGCACCTCACCCGTCTGGGCCTTCCGGTCAACTCGGAAAAGAGAAAACTCTCCCCAGTGCAGAGGATCTCTTCTATCGGTATGGAAACCGACTCGGCCGCCATGTACGCGCAGCTTACGAGCGAGCGCACGCAGTCACTGCTGACTTGTCTTCGCCAGTTCGAGGGCAGGAGTGCGGTTCCACTGAAGTTATTTCAGAGGCTCCTGTGGCATATGGCATCCGCAGCCGCGGTATTGGTCCGTTCAGACAACCGTTCAGACAACATGGCGACAGTAGCATACATCAACCAACAAGGTGGTCTGCGCTCTCACCAGATGTCGCAACTCGCCTGCCATCTCCTCCTATGGAGTCAGAAGCATCTAAGGTCGCTTCGTGCCATTCACATCCCAGGAGAACTGAATCGTGCAACCGACGAGCTCTCACGGTTTCAGCCACTTCCGGGGGAATGGAGACTCCATCCCCAGATGGTTCAGCTGATTTGGGAACAGTTCGGCGATGCACAGAAAGATCTGTTTGCCTCTCACGACTCTTCCCACTGCCGCTGGTATTACTCCCTGACCGAGGGGATCCATGGCACGGATGCACTAGCGCACAGCTGGCTGCGGAGCCCCCACAAATATGCGTTTCTCCCAGTGAGTCTTCTCGCACAGGTCCTGTGCAAGATCAGGGAGGACAGGGAGCAGGTCCTTTTGGTCGCCCCTTACTGGCCCGGCCGGACCTGGTTCTCAGAACTCGTACTCCTTGCGACAGCCCCTCCCTGGTAGATCCCTCTGAGGAAGTACCTCCTGACCCTATGGCACCCACGTGCTGTACTGCTCTGAGCTGCCAGTGTAAATCTTTATATATATTTATTTTATATTATACAATACACTAGGAATGTGCTTCCTATAATTGAAATAATTCAATTATTTTAAGTAAAATAAAGAAAGAGTATTGCAATAAAATAAAAAAAATCGTAAAAATGGAATGTCAAAAAATTGATGTGACAAGCCATCAGAACCGAACCGAAAACCGTGGTTAAAAACCGAGGTATGTATTGAACCGTGGACTAACTGTATTGTTGCTACCCCAGTGTCTACACGTTGTTACATTCTAAGCACCTGCTTGTTGAATTAAAACTTGTGTCGTTTGAAACCAACTTTCGCCTGTCTCCTTCATCTCCTGATTGTGACAGAATAACCGACCCCTCAACTATGAGATATGAATTTGATGGACTCACTTACGCTGAATCTGCTCCTCCGCCCAGAGAGCAGGCCATATCTAGGATACCTGGCATGTATGCTCCGAAACAGTGGCCTTTGTTCTCCAGTCAGCGAGCCTGAGGTGCCCACTAAGGTTAGAGCCAGAGCCGGAAATCTTCAGAGCCCCGGAGTTGTCGCAAGTGAGGAGGTCCATCGCAGAGCTTGGGCTTCCC
Source organism: Gobio gobio (assembly GCF_949357685.1). Classification (NCBI taxonomy): domain Eukaryota; kingdom Metazoa; phylum Chordata; class Actinopteri; order Cypriniformes; family Gobionidae; genus Gobio; species Gobio gobio. The sequence continues at coordinate 20,077,799 of NC_137115.1, read as the reverse complement.
TGCCACCAGCTCAGCTAGAGGAAGAGTCCCCGGCTGCACCTCGATCCTCCATCTTGTCCTATGATCCCGTCGCCTTCACCTCGACCCACCACTCCTTCATCGGATGGATGAAGATCCACTACAAGATTTCAGTGATTGACGGCTTTGTTCCGTTACGAGATTTCAAAGACAATTGGCTTTGTTCTGTTTTGAGATTTCAATGACAGTCGGTTTTGTTATGATACGATATTTCAATGTTGGAAGATTTGTTCGGTTACGAGATCTCAATCACAGTTGGTTTTATTCAGTTATGAGATTTCAATGATGGACAGATTTGTTCGGTTACAAGATTTCAATGATGGTTATGTAACCAAGGGAAAAGACATGCTCACCGGAAACAACAAAATTGCTTTTCAAAATTGGGGTTTGTTTAAGCTGACGGCTGCTCTTAAATGACAGCGGTCATAGGGAGAAAAATTTGAATAAGCAAGCTTACAGAAACAAACTTTGGATAGTTGAAGATTTTACTAATTAGATCATACAAAAGGAAAAAGAAAACTCTAATCCACATTTTAGGAAATCACAATTTGAAAAATGAAAGAAATGACTTAAAACTATTTAAGAATTTTTAGGACAATTGTTAATGTCACTTCCAAACAACTGGTTGAAATTCAGATAAATACGTGTAACCCCGACGGAGTACAGTAAAACACAAGGTAATAGAATAACAAAACAAAAAAAACACACCGGAGTCCACCGGAGATAACCAAATTACAAAAAAAAACGTAGACTTAGTTAATACAGACTGAAATACGGCAGTGACTGAGGTACAAAACATAAAATAAAAGCACATTAGCAAAGCCACATTTCTTTTGTCTCACATATTAACCATGAACCATCAGAAAATTATGTCGGAATAAATCACAAAACAGTTTTTTCACCTCTGTAACATATTATCAAATAAACATTGCATTGAAACACTTTATTACAATTTGTGAAATGTACATTCCCAATCCTTCATCAATCACCACGAGGCTCACTCATCACACATACTGTCCAAATGCTTCTATCAGAAAATGTGCACATCAAATGCTATTTCAGACATTGTTTCATAAAATATTTGTGCATATTAAAGGCATTTGAGTAATAGTTCCCGGAACTGGGAACACTTCCCATAACACCTGATGTACATGTTACATCATCAGAAGAATGGCATCTACGCTAATGATAGTCTCTCTGTTTTGAAGGAATTGAAAATAATCAAAGATATTTGATATTTGAAATCCAACAAAGAAATTTGCTTTACTGTTGTCAACCCACATTCCTTATCAATGAGAGGCCTGTAGGCCACATGGGTGTCACACCTTTACAGGGGGGAGTTTTGTCTGATTGGTCATTTTAAATTAATACATTTGGTTTCAGTCACATGGTCAAGGAGAGATAAAAAGAAGTTGTAAATGTTGCTCTGTCTCTTTTATTTTCTGGCTCTTGAGGTCTTTGGGGCTTCTCTTCCTTGCTCTCCCCCCCCCCTCTCTCTCATGTTGCATGTTGGGAGTGAGAAAGGTGCGTGTTTGAGAGCGTGTTTCTGTCGTAAGCTATTCTTTATAGCTTTTCTTTCCCTGTTTTTCTTTATTCTTTATTTTATGGTTAATTATTTGTAAATATTAATATAGGGTTTATTAAGTAGTGTGCCGTGTTTTAGCACGGCGTATCTGGCGTTACGTATGGCGTCCAGAGGTGGAAGGACGCCATTATCTCTCCGCCATGGTTTCAGGTGTGTGGCAGAGGCAAGTGCTACAGTGGAAGATATTTTGTTAGCGGTTGGTGAGCAGATGGGCTATGAAAATATTATTTCGGCGTAGAGAATGAATAAAGCCGTTGTTGTTTTTCTTAAAACGGAAGCATTAGTCAATAAAGTGATTGAAAACGGGTTGTGGGTGAAGGATATCTTCGTTAATATTACTCCGCTGTTTGCTCCGGCCACAAAAGTGATAATTTCAAACGTCCCTCCATTCATTGAAAATGAAGTCATAGTGAGAGAGCTTGCGAGATTCAGAAAAGTGGTAAGTGAGGTCAAAACGGTTTCTTTAAGAACCCTGCGCTTAGTGAAGTTACTAAATGTAATTTCGGGAGGAAGTACGCCCAGCTAATCTTCCAATTAATACCAAGGTATAAAACCAGCAGCTTACCTCTTCCCGTTGTTAGTTCTTGCAGCATTTGACCCGCCCAAACCGCATCATGACTGACTTCCAGGAAATCGAATTGTTTCCCTCCGAACTTTCTAACGTGCCAGAAACACCTGCACGCTTTTCTCCCAACTGTTTGGATCCTCCACTGCACATTTCACCTGTTGATCGTCCAGGTCGCCGGTCTCTCCGCTCCACAAACCAGCATAAAAAACCTAGCTCAAGGAGACCTCTTTCTCCTCCTCCATCTAGATCATAACGGGGCTCGGCTAATCCTGGCCGTGATTCATCTCGTCCTTCATCATCATCAGCATCACCATCATCTGAAGCAAGCCCTTCAGTCCCTCCTGTCGAGAAATGGACTGTCAACGCGCTCAGGCAAGCATTATCCAACGCGGGTATCCATTTCTCCCGGAAGAATTCAAAAGCGCAACTTCACAATCTGCTCGTGCGCTCTCACCAAAACACCCAGCGTCCTCCAAGCACCATGCAAGCCTCAACGCATGCAACTGTACGATCCATACGGTTTGCCTCCAACCCGCTACAGTTTCAGCCGGCAGCCGCAGCTGCCACAGCTTCCTCGTCCGCCGCTCATTGCGGCCGGCCGTCTATCGCGGCCGCAAACATTAGTTCCACGGTCGCCCGCGATAGTTTGGCAGCCTCTCCGACTGTGACTGTGACTCAAAGAGCCGCAACTTCAGGTTCACTTCAGGCAGACAAGTATGCAATAATTTCAATCAGTTTGGTTGTACTAGACAACACTGCAAATATCTATATGTGTGTAATTTATGTGGTGGAGCTCATGCTCGCTCTGTATGCCCTGTCTATCGCTCCTCAGCAAACTCCAATAAAGAATTGCGAAAGTATCTGTCTTCTCCCATCATTGTCTCCTCTCTAGCCCACGAACTGGCAAATCATCCAGACAAAAACTTCACACAATATCTTCTCAAAGGTTTAAAGGAAGGTTTTAATCCCGGTCTGGAAAGCCTCCCTACCAGTAGCCTTATCTGCAAAAACCTTCAGTCGGCAAATGCTGAACCTGAAGCAGTTGACACCTTAATAGCCAAAGAGCTAGAGTCTGGATTCATGATTGGCCCCTTTGATTCCCCGCCTTTCAAATTATTTCGGATAAGTCTTATCGGTGTAGCCACAAGGAAATTTTCAGGGAAAAAACGCATGATCATAGATCTCTCGGCTCCCCACAACAATACTCATCCAAGTATAAACAGCCTCATCCCGCTAAAAGAATTCTCCTTGTGTAACCATAACATAGACCAAGCCATTCACCTAATCAAAAATGCTGGTTACGGAGCCTGGTAAGCAAAAGTTGACATCGCATCAGCATTTAAAGTCATGCCCATACATCCAGACTTTTGGCACCTTTTTGGCATTCACTGGAGAGGAAAATTCCTTTTTGCAGTACGTTTAACTTTTTGGCTGCAAAAGTAGTCCAAACATTTTTGACATGCTGTCAGAAGCGCTTTGCTGGATCCTGCAAAACAACCATGCAGTCCCTTAACTGGTGCATCTTCTGTATGACTTTCTCAATGTTTCCCCCAGCTTTTTTCCTCCAGCAGCTCACCTTTCTACCGTTCAGAGTGTTTTTTCTGAATTAGGAGTTCCACTCTCTTCAGAGAAGACACTGGGCCCTACAACATCTCTAGAGTTCCTTGGAATTAACCTTGACTCTGTTACATTCCAAGCCTCCCTTCCCAAAGACAAAATCGACAGGATAATCGCCATCTCCTCCAATCTGCTCGAAGCACCTCAGTGCAGCAAACGAGATTTGCTATCCCTGCTAGGCCACTTAAATTATGCCATGCGTATAGTGCCGCAAGGACGCCCTTTCTTCTCCCACTTGCTGTCTCTTGCATCGTCCATTCAGGAATTGAATAACACCATATCTCTAACCCCATCTTGCCTCGCTGACCTGAATCTATGGATCATGTTTCTTAAACAATGGAACGGCCTTACCTTCTTTTACGATGACTTTCAATCTCAACCTTGTGATCTCCCGCTGTTTACAGATGCCGCTCCCTCAGTAGGCTTTGGAGGATTCTACAAGACTCATTGGTTCGCTTCAACCTGGCCTCCTGAGCTCTCCATGTTAAACCAACTTGTTGCATCCTCAGCTCTTTTTGAGCTTTATCCCATCGTCATAGCTGCATATTTGTGGGGTCACGAATGGTCTTCTAAAAACATAGAATAATCTGTGATAATCTAGCCACTGTACACTGCATCAACAAAGGCCGTTCAAATTCCCCTGAAATCATGCCCCTCTTGAGACGCCTCACCTGGTTATCTGCCTGTAAACAATTCATCTTCAAAGCTGTTCATATTCCAGGCCACCAAAACCAAATTGCTGACGCACTCTCTCGCTTTCTCTTTCAGAAATTCAGAGCATTAGCCCCGGAGGCGGACCCAGATCCAACCCCAGTTCCTCCCTATTCAGACTTGATATTCCAGTAACTCACCCACTCAAACACCTCCACACTTCATCTCTGGATTCGATATTTCACGCCCTCTCACCCAGAACACTGCAATCTTACTGGACAGCTTGGAGAGCTTTCAAACAATTCCATTCCTCCTACAACCAGTTTTTCCTCAATTTTTCCCTTCTATCAATTTCTTCATTCATCTCATATCTCCACCAGATCAAGTCCATCCAACCCAGTACCATCAAAGTCTATCTCAGTGGCATTCAATTTTTCTTCAAACTAATCTACGGCCATCCATGTCCACAGCAAAACTGATCAATTAAAAAAACGGTCATTTCATCCATATCTTCAATCTCCGGACACCCATCCAGCCATATCAATCTATTTCCTTCTTCCTTGCACACAGGGAGGCTCAGATCTCCTCTCAGCTCGACCCACTTTTCATTGATGAGAACAACCTTCCTGTCACCAGGCATTGGTTCCATAAAAAGTTTAAACACATCCTCACCCACTCAGGTATCCAAGCTCACTTGTATTCATCTCACTCCTTTCGTATTGGAGCAGCCACAACCGCAGGCCAAAAAGGTCTGCCAGACCATCAAATCAAACTACTGGGACGGTGGTCCTCAGACGCCTTTCAGTCTTACATTCGATCTGATCTCAGCCTCATCAAACAAGCCCATCTAAATCTCACTTCTCTTTAAGATAGCTGCCCTTCGAAACTCAATCCAACTTGTGCCTGCAAACCTTGTTTAATCGATGCTGCTGTGCTCCACCTTACTTGATACTACTGCTGGCTTAAGACTGCCGCTGCAGTGCCTGCCAATTGAGACTGCCGCTGCAGTGCCCGCCAATTCAAGACTGCCACTGCAGTGCCCCGCCAATTTGAGACTGCTGCTGCAGTGCCCTGCCAATTCGAGACTGCCGCTGCAGTGCCCCACTCTATCCCATACAGCCGCTGCAACGCCTCAGCTGTTTCATAAACTGCCACGGCAGTTACCTGCCTACCTCAATGCTGCTGCAGTGGCATCTTCCAGACGGTCGATTTTGTGCTGTTACGAGATCTCAATGATGTTAAATTTTTTTCTTTTTTAAGATTTCAATGACAGTTGGTTTTCAGAGTCAGTCAGTTCCCTTTCAGTCTGTCACGTTCGACATACGTCTCTGTTCCCTCCTTCAGGGAACGAGGGTTACATACGTAATCGAGACGTTTTGTTCAATTACGAGATTGCAATGACGGTCGGTTTGGTTTGGTTACGAGATTTCAATGATGGTCAGTTTAGTTGAATACACGTTTTCAATGACGGTGATTTTCATTACGTTATTAGATTTCAAAGACCGACGGTTTTGTTCGGTTACGAGATTTCAACGATGGTCGGCTTTGCTTAGTTATGAGTTTTCGATGAAGGTCGGTTTTGTTTTACGATACGAGATTTCAAAGATAGATTTGTTTGATTATGAGTTAATAATGATGATCAATTTCATTACGTTCCGAGATCTCAATGACAGTCGGTTTTGTTCCATTATAAGATTTCAATGATGGTCGGCTTTTTTCCGTTACGAAATTTCAAAGACAATCGGGTTTGTTCTGTTTCGAGATTTCAATGACGGTCAGTTTTATTCGGATATGAGATTTCAATGACAGTTCGTTTTGTTCTGTTACGAGGTTTCATTGATGGACAGTTTTATTTGATTACCAGATTTCAATGAAAGTTAGTTCTGTTCCATTATAAGATTTCAATGATAGTTGGCTTCGCTTCGCTATGACCTTTTCATTATTTTCTTTTTTTTTAGATTTCATTGATGGACAGTTTTTGTTTTGCTTACCAGATTTAATTGATTTCAATTGCAATGTCGGTCGGTTTTGTTCAGATACAAGTTTTCAATGGCAGTCAGTTTTGTTACATTATGAGATTTCAAAGATGGATGGTTTTGTTCAGTTATGTTCAATTACGAGATTGTCATATATTGTATAATGTCCTCAATCGTCGATCGTTTTACACCTTTGAGTGTGAGACTTAATCCTCATTATTGTTTTATCGTTATTCTTTTGTCTGTATTCAGCGATTAGCAATAGCCTTTATGATGGCACAAATGACCAATTAAGCCATTAAGCACTCTCAGTAATCCACATATTATCTGAAGTCTTTCTAAAAAAAATTATTAATAAAAATCAAAAAATAAAACACATCCTTGGAACCTTATGTGAATTATTGTAACAAAATAGACAAAGCTCCTGGTCCAACAGGTGCATTAGAGCTACAGTTAGCATCAAGCTACATAACACAATATAAAGATTAAAATTACACTTTCACTCAAAATGTCACTATAGACCACCATCGAGTGTCTGTATTAGCTTCCTGTCGCGATATAATAGGGATTTTATTCATATGGTGATGATAAAACATGTTATATTTAGCATTTTAAATGGAGCTCATCGCTACACCTGCCAGCAGTTATAATGTAAACATCCATTATTGATATAAAATAGCCGAAATTACATGAAAAATCACACAAAAACTACCATAGTTATCGTGTGTTTATTAGCTTCCAGTGTTGCCACAGTTACTTTGAAAAAGTAACTTAGTTACTTTACAGATTACTTGATTTTAAAAGTAACTAAGTTACTTTACAGATTACTTGATTTTAAAAGTAACTAAGTTAGATTACAAGTTACTTTATTAGTTACATTCATCAGTTGCCGACAACACCTCTGCAGCCTCAACATAAAAATGACAACCATTTTTGCCAACACTAAACATAAAACATGTTACACTACACTAAACATAAAACACTAAACATAAAACCCTAAACATGTTAATGAAAAGGTACAAATTACTTTGTGTTCTTATTAAATACATTTATGAAAAACAATTTATATTTAATTTTTTATATATGAATGTAAATAATTATATGGGCCTACACAAATAATATAAAATTACAAGATTTATATTTTATTGTAAACGTAATGTGCAGCCTTGTAAAGGGACAACAAATATATGATCGATCCGTGAGAACAATATATTTTTTAATAATCTTTAAGTGCACAAAACTATGAAAATATATGAAACGCTTCAAAACAGAGCGGCAACAAAGCGCTTATGCGCATCCCGGGTGCAGAATGATGCGCTTAAAGCAACATGGAATCAGAGTGTGCAGTGCAGCGCGAGTGCACATTGAAAAGTCCACGGCATAAAGAGAAGATGAGCGTCGAGCCCACAAATCCTAGTCTACTATGTAGCCTATATGGGTCCAAACATTCACTGATTATTTGTTTCTTCACAGTTTTTAATTCTGGTTATTGTGCGTGTGATGCTAATTAATAGTCCTTGTGTTGTCACCTGAGTAGCGAGCACAACATCTTTCAGAAACCGCTAGATAAACTCCAGGAAGATAAATTATTTTATCAACATATCAAGTATTATAACGGGAATATATCATATGGAGTGAGCTTTCCCGTGCAGCTGCTGACTGGAACCGAACGACGCGCAGTTTGAATGCTGAACGGAGAATGATTGACAGCTACAGCGGAGGAAAGACATTCAGCTATGGAATGGCTTTAGACGACTTTGTACTAGCAAATCATAATATACTAATAATGGTTGCTGAAGGATCATGTGACAATATATATTTCTGATGATTATTTAATTATCACGACATGCCTAATCTGAGCAAGTGACTGCCTGTCTTGAGTTTTGTCGACAGACGGAGGCGGTAAGAAATTTGACAGAGCGGCCGCCTCGTAATTCTCTATGCAGGAAAAACCCTGCTCAGACTAAACAAGAAAGCAAAAATATATATTTTTACTAAGGAAAATGACAAAAAAAAGTAACTCACAGTGACTTGGATAAGTTACTTTAATCTGATTACTGGTTTGGAAATAGTAACGCGTTAGATTACTCGTTACTGGAAAAAGTGGTCAAATTAGAGTAACGCGTTACTAAGTAACGCGTTACTGGCATCACTGTTAGCTTCTTAGTTCACGTTCACGCGTAGAAATGTAGAATTGGTTCGTTCTTCACAGAGACAGAATGAGGAAGTGTAAACACAGAGGAGCGTCATGCAGAGTGCAGGATTTAGCACATAAAATGATTGATAGCAGTAGAGAACGAATGAGCGCATGATGACTCGTATCTGACGCAAATCAGGAAGAGGAGCTGAACTAAAATCTGTTCTTTGCGAGCTATGTGAACACAACGTAACCGCTGCAGACGAGAGAGAATTAATTTGCGTGTGATATTCCATTCAAAATATTGTTCATTACAGATCGATTATTATGCACTCCTGACATAAATTAAGAAATGAATGTCACTGCAACCCAGCTTTATCATAAACAGTGGTCAAATATCGAAGCTGGAGTCTTTAATCTGTCTAATGATACTGAGTTTGTCCAGATGAAGTTAGGGTGTGATGTTTTATTGAGCAGTGAATGTTGAACGGTTTTTTTCAGATACAATTTTTCAATGACAGTCAGTTTTGTTACATTATGAGATTTCAAAAACGGGTGGTTTTGTTCGGTTATGAGATCTCAATGACGGTTGGTTTTGTTGCATTATAACATTTCAATGACAGTTTTGTTATAATACAAGATTTCAAAGACGGTTGATTTTGTTCTGTTACGAGATCTCAATGATGGTAAATTTTTTTCTTTTTTAAGATTTCAATGACAGTTGGTTTTCAGAGTCAGTCAGTTCTCTTTCAGTCGGTCACGTTCGACGTACGTCTCCATTCCCTCCTTCAGGGAACGAGGGTTACATACGTAACCGAGACGTTTTGTTCAATTACGAGATCGCAATGTCGGTCAGTTTGGTTACGAGATTTCAATGATGGTCAGTTTTGTTCTTTTATGAGATTTCATTAATGGACAGTTTAGTTAAATACAAGTTTTCAATGACAGTGATTTTCATTACGTTATTAGATTTCAAAGACGGACGTTTTTCTCGGTTCCGAGATTTCAACGATGGTCGGCTTTGTTTAGTTATGAGTTTTCGATGAAGGTCGGTTTTGTTACGATACGAGATTTCAATGTTGAAAGGATTTTTTCTTTTACAAGATCTCAATGACAGTTGTTTTTTTTGTTACATCAAGGACAGTCGGTTTTGTTCACTTATGAGATCTCAGTGACGGTCAGTTTTGTTACAATACAAGATTTCAATGTAGGTCAGTTTTGTTCCATTACGAGATTTCAATGACAGTTGGTTTGGTTTTATTCAGTTATGAGATTTCAAAGACAGATTTGTTTGGTTATGAGTTTCCAATGATGGTCAGTTTCATTACGCTATGAGATCTCAATGGCAGTCGGTTTTGTTCCATTATAAGATTTCAATGATGGTCGGATTTTTTCCATTGCGAAATTTCAAAGACAATCGGCTTTGTTCTGTTTCGAGATTTCAATGACGGTTAGTTTTATTCGGATATGAGATTTCAATGACAGTTAGTTTTGTTCTGTTACGAGATTTCATTTATGGACAGTTTTATTTGATTACCAGATTTCAATGAAAGTTAGTTCTTTTCCATTATAAGATTTCAATGATAGTTGGCTTCATTTTGCTATGACTGTAGTGTAAGCTCTTTTGGGTGTAGGAAGGAAGAAGACGGGGTCGGCGTACTGGGACTCGTGAGTACTCTCTTTTATTCTTGTTGCTCAATAAACAAACAGTGTGCACATCGCACAACATAAACTTCAATATAAACTCTCTTTTTTCGTATCACTCGTCGGTTTGGGCAGTTCCTCTCTGCATGCAGTCGTCCCTCGAGTCCCAGTCGTGCGTGTCTCTCTCTCCCTCTCTCTTGTCCCGGAGCGGCTTTTATGCGGTCTCTCACACGCCAATTACTGCAATGAGACACAGGTGTTTGTGATCTGCACTTGACCTACTTACTCACCGCTCGGTTCCGCCCTCTCTCTCCCGCTGCAGACCTCGCGAAACCACGCCCCCTCCGCCAAATACCCCCACCGCCCGACTCAGGCCGGGGAGCCATCCGGCATCCGGGAGCCATCCGGGGAGCCATCCTCCCCCCCCCCCCTCCTGAAGAGGAAGTCAGCCACTGCCATCTGTGCACCCGGCCTGTGGATCACCTTGAACTTAAAAGGCTGTAAACCTAGATACCAACGGGTGATCCGCGCGTTGGTATCCTTCATGCGGTGGAGCCACTGCAAGGGGGCGTGGTCCGAACAGAGGGTGAACTCCCGCCCCAGGAGGTAATAGCGAAGGGTGAGAACGGCCCACCTGATGGCCAAACATTCCTTCTCTATAGTGCTGTACATAGTCTCTCTCTTAGAGAGCTTACGACTAATGTACAGCACCGGCCGCTCTTCACCCTCCACCTCCTGGGACAGGACCGCGCCCAGCCCCCTGTCCGAGGCGTCAGTCTGCAGAGAAAAAGGGAGAGAAAAGTTAGGAGCCTGAAGAAGCGGCCCACCACACAGAGCAGTCTTTATCTGGGTGAAGGCCTGCTGGCACCGCTCCGTCCACTGAACCGTATCTGGTACCTCTTTTTTAGTCAGATCAGTCAGCGGGCTAGCGAGGTCCGAATAATTAGGCACAAACCTTCTATAATATCCCGCTAGCCCCAGGAACTGTCTGACCTCCTGTTTGGTCTTAGGTCTTGGACAGGTCGCAACTGCTGCGGTCTTATCAATTTGGGGACGCACCTGACCATGACCTAAGTGGAAGCCCAGATACCTTACCTCCACCCGCCCAACCGCACACTTCTTTGGGTTGGCCGTGAGCCCCGCCCTTCTCAGCGACTTCAGGACAGCACGCAGGTGCTGCATATGCCGCTGCCAGTCTGCGCTGTAGATGATGATGTCATCGAGATAGGCAGCGGCATACGCAGCATGCGGCCGGAGAATTCTGTCCATCAGACGCTGGAAGGTGGCGGGAGCCCCGAACAAGCCGAAAGGAAGGGTGACAAATTGGTGCAATCCAAACGGCGTGGTGAAGGCGGTTTTTTCTTTAGTCATTGGAGACAAGGGGATCTGCCAATAACCCTTAGTTAAGTCCAGTGTCGAGTAAAATCGAGCGGTCCCTAGCCGATCAAGCAGTTCGTCAACCCTTGGCATTGGATACGCATCAAACTTCGACACCGCGTTTACCTTTCGGTAGTCCACACAGAACCGGACCGAGCCGTCAGGTTTTGGAACCAAAACTATCGGGCTGGCCCAGTCACTGCTGGACTCTTCTATTACCCCCATCTCTAACATGGCCTCTAATTCAGACTGAACTACTTTTTTCTTGTGTTCAGGTAACCGGTAGGGCCGACTGCGAACCACCACGCCCGGCTCGGTCTCAACATGGTGCTGAATGAGGTCAGTGCGACCAGGTAGGGGTGAAAACACGTCGGCAAACTCGGCCTGTAATGTCTTTACGTCAGTGAGTTGGGACGGCGAGAGGTGATACCCCCCCGGGGCCAGAGCGAGAGATTGGGACTTTTGCACCGCCTCTGGCCCGAGATCCTCCTCTCCGCTCACCACCGTCGCCAACATCACTGACTCCACCTCTGACCACTTTTTTAGCAGGTTGAGATGGTATATTTGACGTGCCCCGCCCCTATCTGAACGCACAACCTCATAGTTGAGGTCCCCAACTAATCCAACTCGCCGTGTGACCTCAAAGGGCCCTTGCCACTTTGCGAGCAATTTAGAGCTAGAGATAGGGAGTAACACAATCACTTTATCTCCCGGTGCAAATTGACGTAATCTAGCACCTCTGTTGTACAGCTGTTTTTGTCTGTCCTGAGCCTGTAACAAATTCTCCATTGATAGCCGTCCCAAAGTGTGGAGTTTTGTTCTCAGGTCCAGGACATACTGAATTACCAGGAATACAGAAGAACCGGGCCATGAGACGGTTTAAGTGGAACCTGTTCGTTGAACGGTGTTCTTCTCACCGCGAAGACCCCCGGAAGTGTTCGATTAATGTTGTGCTTTCTTTCCTACAAGATGGGTTGGAGCGAAGGCTGTCTCCCTCCACCCTGAAAGTGTACGTCGCAGCAATAGCGGCGTATCACAATGTAGTTGAATGTTAATCCTTAGGGAAGCACAACTTAATCGTCAGGTTCCTCAGAGGTGCGAGGAGACTAAATCCTCCTCGTTCTATCTCGCTACCCTCTTGGGACTTAGCCCTGGTGCTCAGAGCACTTCAGGGCCCTCCTTTTGAGCCTTTGCAGTCCGTTGAGTTAAAAATCCTGTCTATGAAGACGGTACTCCTGACTGCATTGGCCTCAATCAAGAGGGTGGGAGACCTGGATGCGCTTTCGGTCAACGAATCGTGCCTAGAATTCGGGCCCGGTAACTCTCACGTCATCCTGAGACCCCGGCCCAGACACGTGCCCAAGGTTCCTACCACTCCCTTTCAGGACCAGGTGGTGAACCTGCAAGCGCTGCCCTCGGAGGAGGTAGACCCAGCCCTGGCTTTGTTATGTCCCGTCCGCTCTCTTCGCGCTTACGTTGACCGGACACAAGGCTTTAGGACCTCAGAGCAGCTCTTTGTCTGTTAAGGAGGCCAGCAGAAGGGAAAGGCTGTCTCCAAGCAGAGGTTAGCCCACTGGATAGTGGATGCTATCGTCTTAGCGTACCAATCGCAAGACGTGCCTTGCCCGTTCGGGTTGCGAGCGCACTCCACAAGGAGTGTTGCCTCCTCCTGGGCGCTGGCTCAAGGCGCCTCTCTGACAGACATCTGTAGAGCTGCGGGCTGGGCGGCACCTAACACGTTCGCTAGATTATATAGCCTCCGTGTGGAGCCGGTTTCTTCCCGTGTACTCGCCTCCAACGGCCGGTAGACACGAAGTGCCCGTTCCTGTGTCGGCTTGCTACGCCACTCCCGCCTATGGCCGGATACGTGCGTTATTTTTCTCCAGTTGTGTTCCCCAGAAATGGTGAACCCTGTCGAGCTCCTCCGTCACCCCTTCGGTGTCAGACGTGGCGGCCGTCTGACGCCAGGCCTGCACCCATATGCTTGTGGAACGTGTGTGTTAGGCTGGGTCCATATGTAGCGGTTCCCTCAGGGCGACCTCATATGTGTATTCCATGGTACCTGCTACCCTACTCGGCTAGCGCCGTGTCTTTCCCTTGACAGAGCCCGCTCTGTCGTCTCTGGCGGTGTTCTTTCCCCCCTGGAACCAGGTTGGATCCACCCCAGAGACTGCCATATGTTGTTACTACCCAGATAGGTTAGTCCGAATGAGTATTTCTCCCTCCTCCCCTGGAGGACGTGGCTCCACAGCGTACCATCTCCCGAGACGGGCACGCTTTCCCAGCGTTTTCCAATAGTCACACTGAGTGGGTCTTGCAGAAACAGCAGTGTCGGACCTCCCTGCTTTAAGCCCTGACTGCTGCTCCAACTAGGAGCACCCAGTGAGCTTAAGCAGGGCGCTGGAAGGGCCAGCACCCTGGCGTTTTTGTAGGGATCCCAATTCGTCGGTCAATTCCGACGTACATCAAACGTGACCGACTGAAAAGGAACGTCTCGGTTACGTATGTAACCCTCATTCCCTGAAGGAGGGAACGGAGACGTACGTCCCGTCGCCAGGTGCTGTGCTTCAGCTGCAGGCCCGAGTCACATCTCGGCTCCTCAGTTGTAAAAGCGGTATGCGTTGTTCACTTCCGTGTTTTATACCCGCGCTGCGGGGCGGTGCGTGAACCGCATGCCAATGTTTATTGGCTCGTTTCTATACACTCGAAGTAGATTGGTCTCTGAAAATAGATCCCAATTTGTCGGTCAGTTCCGACATACGTCTCCGTTCCCTCCTTCAGGGAACGAGGGTTACATACGTAACCGAGACGTTTATCATAGTCCGTGTTGCCACAGTTACTTTGAAAAAGTAACTTAGTTACTTTACAGATTACTTGATTTTAAAAGTAACTAAGTTACTTTACAGATTACTTGATTGTAAAAGTAACTTTAAGTTACTTAATTAGTTACATTCATCAGTTGCCGACAACACCTCTGCAGCCTCAACATAAATATGACAACCGTTTTTGCCAATACTTTATTGGAAGTGCATTTTTAACAGTAACATCAACAATGTATCTCCTGAAATTGTATCACCAAAAAAATCTTTTGACTAATTTTATAAAATATAAACATGTTAATGAAAAGGTACAAATTACTTTGTTTTCTTATTAAATACATTTATGAAAAACAATTTATATTTAATTTTTAATTTATATTTATATATGAATGTAAATAATTATATGGGTCTACACAAATAATATAAAATTACAAGATTTAGTTTATTGTAAACGTAATGTGCAGCTCTGTAAAGGGACAACAAATATATGATAGATACGTGAGAACAATATATTTTTTAATAATCTTTAAGTGCACAAGACTATGAAAATATATGAGACGCTTCAAAACAGAGCGGCAACAAAGCCCTTAAATGCGCATCCCGGGTGCAGAATGATGCGCTTAAAGCAACATGGAATCAGAGGGCCCAGTGCAGCGCGAGTGCACATTGAAAAGTTCACAGCATAAAGAGAAGATGAGCGTTGAGCGCACAAATCCTAGTCTACTATGTATATCGGTCCAAACATTCACTGATTATTTGTTTCTTGACAGTTTTAAATTCCGGTTATTGTGCGTGATGCTAATTAATAGTCCTTGTGTTGTCACCTGTGTAGCGAGCACAACATCTTTCAGAAACCGCAAGATAAACTCCAGGAAGATACATTATTTTATCAACATATCAAGTATCATAACGGGAATATATCATATTGGAGTGAGCTTTACCGTGCTGCTGACTGGAACCGAATGCGACGCGCAGTTTGAATGTTGAACGGAGAATGATTGACAGCGGAGGAAAGACATTCATCTAAAGCCAGCTATGGAATGGCTTTAGATGACGTTGTACTTGCAAATCATAATATACTAATAATGATTGCTGAAGGATAATGTGACAATATATATTTCTGATGATTATTTAATTATCAAGACATGCGGCCGCCTCGTAATTCTCTATGCAGGAAAAACCCTGCTGAGACTAAACAAGAAAGCAAAAATATATATTTTTACTAAGGAAAATGACAAAAATTGTAACTCACAGTGACTTGGATAAATTACTTTAATCTGATTACTGGTTTGGAAATAGTAACACGTTAGATTACTCGTTACTGGAAAAAAGTAGTCAGATTAGAGTAACGTGTTACTAAGCAACGCGTTACTGGCATCACTGATCATAGTTGATCATAACTAGAGATGAAATGGCATGAAAATTTAATTTCATGATTATAGTGACCAAAATGACCACGGTTATCACAGAATCCTGTTCAAAAAGTCCTAATGCTACACAATGAAAGTTGTATGTAGAAAACCAGCAAATAATAAAATTTAAATTATATGTACTTTTTGTTTACATAAACATTAAAAATGATGGCCAGATTTTAAAGGAGTGTCTTGCAACATGTTATCTACAATGCACAAGTTCAAATAGAGTTTTGACAAAAAAGGTTTTATAAAAGATAAAAGATAAAAAGATAAAAAGATAAAAAGATAAAAAGATAAAAAGATAAAACTCACATATGAAGAGACCATTTTAGAGACCACCGCCCGTATGGACTCGATACGTGCGGGAGACAATTGTGCCCACAACGTAGAGAATCCCATACGACTCCCAGGAACCCTGTTCTCTGAGAAGGCGTCAACACGCTACTGCTAATGATTCTCGACTACTTCCCACGCGTTCGCTGGCAGCCGCAGGTCTTTATAGTGGCGGATGGAGCAGCGTGCGTTTGCAGGAAATCGATGTGGCCCGAAGCGTACTAGATGGCGGGGGCACAGCATCGACTCCCAAAAGCTCCACAGGGGAGGTGGCCTCGATCGCTCCTTCCCGGGAGAGGGGGCTGGCCAGGGGGCCTAAGGGAGCAGCTCGACAGGGCCGCAAAAACTAGGGTGGACACTGCGATTAGCAATTGCTGGAGACTGATGTGTCCCGCAGGCCACAAGGTGGAGACAACAACATCAACTTCCTGAGGGCTCCGAGGATGAGCAGACCTCACTATGCATGAAAGCAGCCCCCTCAGGAACTGCCCATGCATGTTATGCTCCCATCTTAGATGAATATTCAGACAAGTAAAACGCGCTTGGATGACAGACTGATTTAAAGTATCTAACTTATCAAAGTCAGATAATATGACACTTAAGTCCTCAGAATGAAATGCCACCATAATCACACAACCCGTGCAACCTGGTCTGAATGATAGGCTGAAAAAAATATCTAACTCCTCAAAGTCAGATAATATTTTATTTGAATACCTCAGAATTAAATGCAGCCATAAATACCCAACCGGTGAAACATGGTCTGAATGATAGGCTGAATAAAAATATCTAACTTCTCAAAGTCAGATAATATTTGATTTTAACTCCTCAGAATTAAATGCAGCCATTATCACCAGACAATACTGTTTTAATAAGCATTAATATGGTCCCGTAATCCACACATTGCCTCAGCAACGCGCAATTCGAGCTGTTATAATACAATTGGCTTTCATCCCTCGAGAAGAAAGTCTACGGGCGCAAGGCTGAAACACCCGAAAGGTACACGGCTGTACGCGTCAAGATATTTCTCAATGAAAACAGCCAGCACCCTCAGGAGCTGACTGCATGCCTCGCACCCAACAGTATCACATGCATTCTCACGATCGCGTGTGTCACTTTAATTGCAGACCCGTAACCTATGCGCTCCCTCTGCAACGCGAGATTGAATCTTGTATTATGAAGTGGCGAGCTCTCGTTATAACTTCAACTGCCTCAATACTGAACACATCTAATTCCTCAGAATCAGACAGCTCACGCATCGGGTCTTCCGCCCCGCGGGAAGGGTCCATCTGTGAGCCCCATGATCTGTGTCGCCGTGCTGCCTCAGCAACGGCGGGCCCAGAACCAAAGGGCTCGCGAGCTTGACCGGCCTCATCAAAGACTGCCAGCCGTGAGCGCAACACTCTGAGCGGCAACTTCTAAAACTCGGGAGAGCCACCCTAGCGTGCTGCACGCCCAGACAGTGTACACATAGCTGGTGTGGGTCCGAGCCCGAAAGATATCGCGGGCACGGATGCACACACCTCTTAAATTGTTGCTCGTTTGCCATTATACACTTGCTTGTTACTTTCTTTTATATATATTTGGACAGGCAACACCAAATAGACAGACAATTCACACAGAGCGCTTCAGCTGAAGAGCAAAAAGCTAATGTGTTTGTGTTTCAGCGTCCCTTTGTATCTTCCGGTTATGCCGTCATCTACTATGTCATGACACAGCACCAATCAGGGTTGGATAGATTTCATTCATGCTTCAGACGCGCTACGCTGAGGGCATTCCCAAAGTGTAGTCACTCGACGACACAGTACGAGTTCCCTTGAAGGGGAACTTGTCTAAACAGTCTTGCGTCAATTACATTTCATGTTGCAGCAGGATTCATATTTAAACAGTCTTTTTGCATTTAACCCTCTGGACCCGAGAAACGCGCCCGCGCGTTTTGCTTGATTTTTCCTCATGGCAGTGTAAAACAACTTAAAATACTATTCACAGACATGAACGATATGTCTTTACAGAGCTTAAAATGTCTACTTTTATTTGTGTACACTCAAAATAAAAACTAAATGTTGTGCTTTTCGCTAAATAAAGAAAACAAACAGGATGCACGTTCTCCCGTCTGTCTTACTGTGATGTCCACTCTGAAATGTGTACTTTTAAATGAAGTAATTTATATAAAGAACAAATATTCTTTGTTTATGTAATCCGTATGAAAACAGCGAGAGGTACAGTTCCTCCAGCAGAGCCTCATTATCTTTAATGTGACCACATCCACATGCGCAAAGTGATTCACATGCAAATCGTCCACATGGAATGAACGCAAAACTGTAAATGCCCCCCATCAACTCAAAACAAAGAGTCAGCTTCATCATTTTCACAGAGTTTGGAAGACACGCTGAGTTTACCTTGGATTTACCTCAGAAACAGAGCATGATTTTAACATGAGAATTTTTAAGGTAAACATTTCTTCTCACTTATATTAGCGTTATTGATGCATACACTTCACATTGTAGGCTACTAGTTGAACTATTGCCAGACTAAAATGTGTGAAATCAATGGAAACATGTTGAAAATGAAATAGGTAGGCAACCTTTCAATGCTAAATATAGATACACGTACAACATGGGGATATTTTTATGATATATAAAATTAAACACAGCATGATATAAAAGTAGGGTTGCCAACTGTCCCGTATTAGCCGGGACGTCCCGTTTATTGACTGCTACGCTGATGTAACCAATGACTAAGCCGTTCACATATGTTGCGTCTTCTGCGTGCTCAAATTTGTTATTTTAAATGTAAACGTGCAACAAGTGTTTTTCCAGACGCGTCTATGCACAACGAGATCAAAAAGCTTATCAACGTCAGATGTGGCAGGAACATCTGTTTGTGTATGCATTTGTAGATTACATTGCAAACAAATCATTATGACATTCACTGAGAATTCAATGAGAAATACATTTTGAAAACAGATTTTTTTCAGGATTCTTTGATGAATAGAAAGTTAAAAAAAAACAGCATTATCTGCAATAAAAAACTTTTGTAACTTTTGACACGTAATGCATTCTTGCTGAATAAAACTATTTCTTAAAAATTATTAAGTATTGATAAAACTATTAATTTAAAACAAATTCTTAGATTAGCAAGTATATAAGGGCGCCTTGCCAACATGACAGTATCTTTTCGTCTTCAGGGACTGTTTTGCCTGTCTTCACGTGAAACGTCTACAAGAAGGATAACAATGAAGTGTGCTGAGAACGCCACTTCTGCAGGTGTGTTTTGAATGTGTATCTTGCGCTTTGGATACACACACACTTTGCGTTTACTGTCTGGGAGAAGAGCATGCATGAGAGGTTTGCGAACCTCTTGTGAAAGTACTTGTGAAAGTATTTGTGAGCGTTGTCCTCTGGAAACGCTCCGCTCTCGGTGGGACCTCTTCTCGAGGGGAGAGGTTTCAGCGTCTGGGAACGGCCACGCTCGAGCTGAGGCTGAGCGGCGTCTAAATACCAAAAGCGCTTCCCAGATGGATCGGGCTCGTCGCTTGGAGACAGTTATGGTTCTTGAGGACGATCCAGATCGCGAGAGGCGGACCTCGGAGGAAGGAGCTGGATTCATGTTCCTCCTCCTCGTCTGCTGCTCTTCCACTCGAGCAGAGGATGGGTGAGTCAGTTAAAAATGCTGAAGCTTTTCTTACCATCCTGTCCCATGTACGGGAGTTGCTGGAGGTCATGGAACGCGCTGCGGGTAGACTGCAGCTGCCTTTTGCGGCGCGTGAGGAGAAAGGTTGAGCGTCCAAAAACAGTTCGGACGATCGGTTTCTCTCCGCCCATGACCTCCCAACTCCTGGGAGTCTTCCATTCCTTCCAGATCTCCATCAGCAGATCTCGAGGGAATGGAAGAAACCATACTCGGCCCCGCATCTGTCGACATCGGCGAGCTAGATGTCGCTGATGTCGAGGGACTGCCTGGCTGGGTATGTGTCGATGCCGCCCGTGGACGAGATGTTATGTTTATCTCGCCTCTGGGCGGCCGGCGACACTGTGGCTCCCACCCTGCCGGTCTAAACGCCTGAATGGCAGGGCGTACATGTCAGTGGGTCGCGCTGCAGGCGGACCTGCTGAGGGACCTCGATCAGGGGGGAGGGACCCCCTGAGGCGGTAGTCGAGTCGCGCCGGACTGCGGTTTTCGCTCTCCGGGCCACCGTACAGAAATAGCGCCGATGGCGGCGAGGGTGGCCACGGAGAGACATCTGTGGATTAGGAGTTAAACCGTTTGGACATCAGGGGAAGGAAAAAATCCTTTCTCCCTGATGCCCCGGTTTCGCCATCTGAACTTTTCGGCACCTCCGTAGAGGCGGTGATGGGAAAGTTCGGAGAGGCGAAGGCGCGCTCGGCGGCATTCAGGACATGCATTCCGCTGAGGTCCGGGACCGCGCCCAGGCAGTCGGGTGTCCCCGGCCCGTCCCAGTCTGAGGGCTGGAGACGGGAATAGCGAGCCAGCGTCGCCTCTCGAGCGCCCCGCCGCGGAGGACTGGGGCGCAGGGGAGGCGGGACACCCGCGACAGGAAGAGGAAGGAAGCCGGGGCTGGTAACCGGAACCAGCGCAGGCAGCAGACTCCACCCCCCGAGGAGCGCGGAGATGAACGCTGCCTTTTTTCCCTTCCTCTGGTTTTTCCCCCGGGCGCTTTTACATCAGGCCGGTGGCCTATGATGAGCAGAAAATGTAAGATTCTGCCGGCTCGCCTGGCTTGCTTGGTGAAAGCGCCCCCCTCAGGATGGCGGGCGGATACTAGCCTTATGGCTGGCTGGAAGCACCGCTGGGAGCGATCGGTGAGTCCCCCTCTCTGAGGGTGAAACATTTTCAAAACTATGTTTTTCAGAACTCGTATACCTTCGCTCGCCTGAGAGGGTTTCTGGGGAAATTTGGATCACCGCTGGATCTTCGCAGGGCCTGCAGCTCCCCGTTAGTAAGCTAAGAACGATCTTCTTTGCAACATTATGTGGTTGTGTGTGAATACCTCACTTTCTGCTAGTAGAGTCTGCTGCCTCTCCGTGCTATGTTTTCCCCCACTATGTGGGTAACTGAATCGCGTTCTTGCCCGAGGGCTTGTAGTGTAAGAGGCGAGCTGTGTTTTTTCCTAGCGTAAAAGTGGGAAGTAGCTGAAGACCGGGTATGCACTAACGCACGAGCTGTAGTGAGATCTACGCCCAGCTCTGCGGGGCTTTGGGAAAAGGGTTTTGGGGCCTCATTGTGTATATTAGAGGTGATAATATTTCTTTCCCGGGCCCTGAGTGCATCTAGTGCGGACTTATGTCGCACCACTTGGCCTAGGCTTTGTCAGGAATGGGGCGTTCCCTTTTAAGGAAGTTGTTCGCCCCGGCCTGTCTTTTTATATAAGAACATGGCGTTGTTTGTGCATCCTTGTTTCAGCCTCCTCTGTTTCAGAGTCGTCCGGCCAAGGCCCGCCCCCTTTTTCTGCGTTCTGGGGTCACAAGTAATGCAGTCGAGGTGGTGCAGGAGACAGCGACTTCACCAGTGGTCGTGGGGTAGGACTAAGCGTCTTTTCGCCAGTGGCGATTAGACTTTATCCGCTGTTTTCCGCCTTTCGGAGCTTGGTGGCCGCCATCTGCTGACGGCCCCCGGCCTTTTCCTGGAGGATGGTACGGCCGGTGGATTTCACATTTCTGTGATATTGTTCCCTTGCTTTATGTCTCTGCTCCATCTCCTTTAGGGCCCGGGTCGAGCTGAACATCGGATAATCCTCTGTCAATACAGCTTGGTCGGATGCTCCCCTGAGGCCCGAGCATTGCCAATGGCTGACGCCCTCGCAATCAAGGTTGGCCGCTGCATGGAAAGAAAGCAGCCGCCCCGATGCAGGTGACGTAAGTTGTACTCCCCTCGCTTTAGAGGGTCTTTGCTTAAGCACTTCTGCTGAGTACACTGCTGTTGGCAATGTGATTAGGTCCATGTTTGTAGGCACTGCCCAAGAGACTGCGCCGTCCTGGGGGCCCTAGGACACGGCGAAGCAGGTTGTCCCTAGCTGCCTCTGGGATGGAGCCAGCCCCAGGTGCGGGCATAGGAGCCAGCTGGCTTTGAGTGGCCAGCTTGGACGGTCTGGGCAGTAGGACTTCAGGACAGGTAGTAGGCGTTAACCGGCCTCCTTGCAGGAAAGTCCCGACACTATGGCCCACGAGTGGGCCTCGGAGGCTCTTCTCCACTGGTGTCGACGTCAGCAGTGACCCGTCATTGGCCCTGGGGATGAGTCCCCAGGTGTTAACTGGATTTCCAGGCCTTCGTCAGCAGCAGACAGCTGCCGTCAGCCCAGGTAGCAGCAGCCAGTCTTCTTAGAAAGTCACGGCAGGATCCTTGGAATCTGCAGACCCCCTATTCGGGGGGGTAGGTCCTGCCAGGCCTCCCTGAGGGGTACGCTCCCGGTCTGGGTTACTTTCGCTCAGGAGTTAGGCCCTGTCTGGCCTCCCTGAGAGCCTGCTGTGGTCAGCAGGCACCGCCTGGTCTCCCCCGAGGGGGCACCATAGGCATTAAGTCCCTCGACGGCTGGTACAAGCTGCTAAATAGGTGGTAGGCGCTACTGGGCCTCCCTATGGGCCTGCTGTGGGGTAAGCAGGCCCACTTGACCTCCTCTGCGGATGGCGTTCCTGGGCCCCAGTCACTGGATGGCTAGCACGAGTGCTAGTAGGTAGTAGGCCTCATCCGGCCTCCCTGAGTGACCTCCCTGGAGGCAAACTCCCGGTTCCCAGCCACTGTGGCGGTGAGCATGAAGTGCTATGAGTAGCTCCTTCTGCTATCAGGTGGTAGGCACGGTGGCCTCCCTGACGATGAGCTCACGGTTCCCGGTCGCTGTGGTAATGAGCATGGAGCGCTATGGATAAGCACGTTCTGCCGTTGGTTGGTAGGCACTGTGGCCTCCCTGACGACGAGCTCTCGGTTCCCGGTCGCCGTGGTATGAGCATGGAATGCTACGAGTAGCATGTCCTGCTATCAGTTGGTAGGCACGGTTGCCTCCCTGAGGGCGAGCTCCCGGCTTCCGGTCGACTGTGGCACGTGAAGTGCTACGAGTAGCATGCTCCGCTATCAGGTTGGTAGGCATTGTGGCCTCCCTGAGGGCAAGCTCCCGGTTCCCAGTCACTATGGCAATGAGCGTGAAGTGCTACGAGTAGCACGTTCTGCTTTCAGTTGGTAGGCACGGTTGCCTCCCTGAAAGAGAGCTCCCGATTCTCAGGCGCTGAGACAACTAGCGAAACGAAACGCTAGGCGTGGCGTGCTCTGCTATCAGATGGTAGGCACTATTGCCTCCCTGAAAACAAGCCCCCGTTTCTCAGGCGCGAGAGTGAGACGGTTAGCGAAGCACGACGGACGGCATGCTCTGCTACCAGGCGGAGGCATTGCGCCTCCCTGGAATCGTTCCCCGGTCCCCAGTTTCGGTAACGGATTGTAGCATGGGCTGCTATCAGGCAAAGCTGCACGGGCTTCCCTGAGGGGATTCGCTTTGGAGTAGTAGGCCCACGTGGCCTCCTCTGAGGGCACGCTCTGGTCTCGTGGTTCCTGGATAAGTCCAGTCACTGAGCAGAGGCCGGCTCCCCGGCCGCTGTGGTGAGCGTAAAGTGCTATGAGTTGCACGTTTTGCTATCAGGTGGTAGGCATGGTACCTCCCTGAAAGCGAGCTCCCGGTCCCCAGCCGCTGTGGTGAGCTTGAAGTGCTATGAGTAGCACATTCAGCTTGGCTGTGAGTGCCCGATGTCTTGCAGTTGGTAGGCCCGCTTGGCCTCCCTGATTAAGCGAGTCCCTGGTCTTGCCAGCTACCTCGAGGGCTAACACGACTGCGATCAGGTATCAGGCCCGTTTGGCCTTCCTGAGGACGAGCGCTGCTTTGGATGCGCAAGCGGTCTATCAGGTTACCAGGTGGAGGCCTCTCTCGGCCTCCCTGGGGGACGAGTTCCCCAGGCGGGAACACACAACTGGCTTTATGCTGACAGCTAGTGGCCACCCGCTATCAGGCGCCGGTCTCTGGCCGTTTGCGAGACCTGAAGGCGGTGTTCTTACCCTAGCACGACGAGGTGTCACTGCGGCTATGCGGTCCCGACAGGACGGGACCTTCATAGTCTGCCTACGGCATGGTTGCCTACCGGGCAGGCTTATGAGCTCCTCTCAAACGAGGGTCTGTTATGAGCTTACGGCCGCTTGGCGCTGATCTGTTGGTGGTAGGTCCCGAGGGGCCCTCCCGATACGTTCAGCCTGTAAGGCCTTTGGCCTCCTGAGCACGTTTTAAAATAAGTGCTTGGTAGATCCGAGGATCGAGCGGCTTAACTCCCCTCGCTAGCAAGGGTTTGAAAGCACTTCGCTGAGCGCTGCTCTCCGGGATAACCCGTCTCTGAGGTCCGGCCTAGTCGGTGACGCTGCCCTTTCTTGCAGCACCCTAGCGGGATGTCTCTTCGGAGACTAGTACCAGAGGCTCTGTACTGTACAGACAGGGTTGACCGTATTACGTGTCCCATACTAGACTGGGTCACCTGGTCAGGTCTCCCTGGTGGCATTCGGTGATAATCTCCCGAATAGTGGCTGGCATAGGGTTCCCTCGTAGTTCCCTTGCCACGCTCCCTTAAAGGAACCCCTTCTAAGTCGAATGGGTTGGTTCCAGGCCTTCGAGCAAGGCCTGGGAGGGAACTCATGTGTGTGAAGGTTTCCTTCTCAGGCGATAAGCTTGGGCTTTGACCGTAGGGAGCGCTGTCACTGACAGCCTAACGTGACCAGAAGGGGAGTGGTTCAGGCATTTCAGCAGAATTTGCTTGTCTTGACAGTTGTCACTGCCATTGGGCATGCACTCCTGTCGGCATGGCGGCGTGGGTATATCGTTCCCCATAGCGTCAAACTGACGCAGCGCGAGTTCCCTTTCGAAAGGGAACGTCTCAGGTTACGAATGTAACCATTGTTCCCTGAGAACAGGGAACGAGACGCTGCGTCGCTTTGCCATGCCGCAGGGCCTGCCTGCCGAAAAACAGTCCCTTCAGACGATAGATACTGTCATGTTGGCAAGGCGCCCTTATATACTTCCTGGTCGCACCTTGATGACATCATAGGCTGTCGCCGGTCAATAGGATTGACGTGGTTCAATGTGATTTCAGGCACCAGTCACGCTGGAGGCGTTCCCCCGTAGCGTCAAACTGACGCAGCGTCTCGTTCCCTGTTCTCAGGGAACAATGGTTACATTCGTAACCTGAGACGTTTTCAATGACGGTCAGTTTCTCTACTTAACGGTTTTGTTTTGTTGTGAGATTTTAATGATGGTAGCTTTTGTTCCTTTACAAAAGTTGTTTTGTTCATTTATGAGATCTCATTGTCTGTTGCTTTTTGTTTCGAGATCTCAAAGGCAGTTGGTTTTGTTCTGTTACAAGATTTCAATGACAGTCGGTTTTGTTACAATACGAAATTTCAATGTCGGTCGGTTTTGTTCCATTATGAGATTTCAATGACGGTTTTTTATGAAGTCTGAGAGCTCTCTAATTCCTCCATAGACAGCAATTTAATTACCAATTTCAAGGCTTAGAATGGTAGTAAAGACTTTGCTAATATAGTCCATGAAACTAGAGTGGTTCAACCCTAATTTTGTGAATTTTGACAAGAAAGTTTCCTAGCAGGCACTGGATTCCAACATCATTCAGATGTCAAATTTTAGTTTAAAGAGAAAATTGGGTTGACGTCAAGCTCCATCGCCATTAAACAACTCCAAAAACAGCTTTAATTATTTCAAACAAGATTTATATTATTTTTGTCATGTGTGTACTGAAGTTTATTTTAACACTTTACAGTTTTATGGCGACTGTACTGGGACGTTTGGCGATATGTGATGTGCTGTAGGGGTTGATCCGACCTACTGGCCTCTCTAACACCTCTTCCAGCAGCTGCCCAGTCTCCCAGGAGGACTCCCATCCAGATAAAGACCGGGCTCAACTCTGCTTAGCTTCAGTGGGAGTGCATGCGAAAGCTTCAGGTTGACTGCTGCTGGCTGGTGCTGCTGGCAGGTCTGGCAGGCCTCCTTATTAACCAAACTATTGGAAACACTAATCACCATTATTGTGATTTCAAATTAAACAAACATTAAGGTTAAACCACTGTTAATTCTAAATAACATTTGTAGATGTCTAATAGAAATAAAGTCAATCTAGGTGAAGCTGGTAATGCTGTTTTTGGTGTTGTTTAATCCTCCTCTGCTGAGATCTTGAGATATTTAATGTCTTCTTAAAGGGGCAGTAGTGGCCTAATGGTTAGAGAGTCCGATTTGTAACCGGAAGGTTGCGGGTTCGAGTCTCAGGTCCGGCAGGAATTGTCGGTGGGGTAGTGAATAACCAGCACCCTCCTCCACCCTCAATTCCATGACTGAGCTGAGACCCTTGAACAAGGCACCGAACCCCCAACTGCTCCCCGGGTGCCGCAGCAATATGGCTGCCCACTGCTCCGTGTGTGTGTTCACACTACTGTGTGGTTGCACACAGTATATATTTTATAGGGTTTGATCTATGTGTTAATTCAATCTCTGTTGGATTGGTTTCAGAATTGCATACTATGGTTAACGAAAATCATGTGTATGGCATGTTTGGTGTCTACGAAGTTGAGATGTAAAAATCTGAATGATTGTGTATATGATATGTCAATCCTTGTGCAACATATTAGTATTACAAGAGTCTTAAATAGTTCATTTCTCTGCAATTGAATCATACTTGAAACAAAGGAACCAATCAATGACTTTGTCGATCGATTACTCCTGATCGATTGCTCCTGTCTCCTGTTTGCCTCCTGCCCGGTTTGCAGCTCTGTACAGCCTTGCTTGCATTTGAATCTCTATTTTGATATATCTTCTTTGTTCTACTGCTAAATGTAACTTACGTATCACCATGCATTGTTTAAATATTGCCTATCAAGTTAAATTTGACTTCGCTAGCTTTTAATCTAAATCACCATCACACGTTGGCATTTCGCTAGCCTGTTAGCTTGTCATCTCTGCACCTGGGTCTCCGGTTTTCTGAGTTCATTAGTTGGATTAGTAAATAGTGTCCAGCAAACAATTGTGGTAAGTTGGATTAATCAACAAACACGGTAAGTCATGTCATCTCCTGTCATTGTCACTTGCACTATATGCTGCATGTTCAGTATAGGCTTCTCCGCTGGCGAACAGGGCTTCACATGTGATAAATGTAAGGAGATAGTTAGTGTTGGGGTAACAGCTTAGGACCCAGGACCAGTAGTGAAAAATGAAGACCAGGAGTCAGGAGTCAGATTAATTAAAGAAAGATTTACTGAAGAATAGCTTGCAGTTTCATCAGCAGAAGCCAGCTCAAGAGGAGTTTGTAGGCCGCACTCCCTCTAACAGCCTCCCCGCCTCCGTCTAACGTACATGCAATTTTCTGAACAATTATACTGTTTTCAAGGTCTTGACACGTCATTACTGCCATGTGGAATAATTCTGATTGGTTCTAACAACATGCAACGTAAGCAACTTTCCACACGTAGACAGATAGGAGCATATATCACTAAAAATGCATGTGATGCATCCTATGATGTCGCCCAGGCCCAGATTAGTCCACAGTGACCTCGGAGGTCATAGAAAAGGCGTCTATAGGTCTGGCATCGCCTGCGGAAAGGACCATCTCCAATACTGGATCTGCACAGAATCATGAGACGCACACACAAAGCTCCACAGAATAACAGTTTTCCATCAAGGTTGGGAACATCTTAACTAACTATCAACAAAGCACTTCTCCAAAACATGCTGATACTAACTCTAGATCAGAAGTGACTTTATTCTATTCTATAAAGAAAGAAAAGTATATCAAAGAGGTACATTTCGCTGAGTCCCCAAAGAGTCCCATAGCTGTGACATAGGTGACCCCAGGGGTCCCTTTAGTAAGACATACAGTTAACACATGCTGAGCACTCTTCACTCCCTGGGGTGTTATTACAAACACCAAGGACATTTGCCTGTCAGCACGTCTTGACACAGACTCAGAACAGCACCTAAAGAATGTGGATTCAAAAGCACACAGCAACTAAAACACTTCAATCATCCAAAATCACTCATTGAATATAGAGAACTGATTTATCAAATGTAGGAAATGGTTATAACTTGATTATAATTAATTCTTATTTTAATATTGAACATAAAATCATTCTTGAAGGATATGTGTCTGATGAAGAGGCAAGTGATGTTTGGCATGACCCTTGACCCTTCATTAGGCTGACGGAGAAGATTTCAGAATTAGAAACACGCATCCATACTTTATCTGAGAGTAGTGAGGATGTAACAGCTTTAGATACTGATTTGGATGCGAATAGCTTAGTGAACTCTGTAGGGGAGAACCGGGGCGAAAGTAACACGGGACGAAAGTAACAACGCGATTTTCTCCGAGCCCTGAATACATTTGCATTTCAAGCTATGACAGCACGTTCAGCACACAACCCATGACGGATCTGCCAAATATCATGTGATTCCGCCATCGTTTCCCGCGGTTAGGTCCGAAATGCAGTTTTCAAGTATGGCAAGTAAATTAATGAAGCGGTACTTTTTTTTCTAATTACAAGTTGTGTTTCTTGTTTTATGTGTCACAGTAATGATCAATCTACGGGTTATTTAGTGCTGTTACACACCCTGAAGGTTTGTCTTTTCAGAGTTTTTCAGTATAAAAGTAAGTCGTGTTTAAATGTCAGGACTTCCTGTCGGGACGAAAGTAACACTTGTTACTTTTGTCCCGCTATTATATATATAATGCATTTTATGCACATTTAATTTAATTTAATTTTTATATTGTTCATACTGTTGAAGAAAAAACGTATCAAATATATTGACATTGCAAATAAAAAATATTCTAAACAATTCAAGTTTGTACTGTCATTACATTTGAAACATTTGATGAACTTTAACATATAAAATGAAAACGTAATTTAATATTTTTTTTGCAAAGATAAAGGACAAAATATGTTTGCAGTTACATATTAACAAGGTCATAGTCAGGTATGTTTAATAAAAACAAGAGTAGCACCAAAAAATCTAGCTTGTATTGTTGTGTTACTTTTGACCCACCTGTGTGTTACTTTCGTCCCACCTGATGGGGTCAAAAGTAACAATGTGCAGTTTATGTTCAAAGTGAAATTATACTGTAGTCGTTCTACATTTGTACAAAATACCACCTGTTATTGATAGACCACACTTGCGAGTTATTGGCCACAGCAAAAATATATCTCGGTCTAAAACATTATCTTTTAAAATTACGATTTTCTGAAAAATGGTACTTTCGTCCCTGCTCTCCCCTACATTCTTCGTTCTGGCTGCAGGGCCCCCGCAGCAGGGAAACTGGGTAACGATGAGATGGCATAGTCGCAGATCTAAAAACCGCTTTTCCGTTCCGGTTAGAACATCAAACAGGTTCTCCCCTCTCAGGGAAGCACCCACTGAGTATCCTGTTGAAAGTGCCCTAGTTATTGGTGATTCTATTACACAGAACGTGAAAATAGAGACACCAGCCACCATAGTAACATGTTTACCGGGAGCCAGAGCGCCTGACATCAAAGCAAATTTAAAAGTGCTGGCTAAAGCTAATCGTAAATTCTCCAAGATTATTATTCACGTCGGCACAAATGATGTTCGACTTCGCCAGTCGGAGATCACCAAAATTAACATTAAAGAGGTGTGTGAACTCGCTAGTACGATGTCAGAGGCTGTTCATTGTTCTGGACCGCTCCCTGTTAAAAGGAGTGATGAGATAGTTAGCAGACTATCATCACTCAATGGCTGGTTGTCTAAGTGGTGTCCGCAAAATAACATAGGGTTCATAGACAATTGGAAAAGTTTTTGGGGCAGACCTGACCTGTTGAAGAAGGATGGCATCCATCCCTCCTGGGATGGTTCCGCTCCTCTCTCTAGTAATTTGGCACATAGTCTTAGAGCTAAACCTTGACTCACTACTGCCCAGGTCAGGAAGCAGACAAACTGGCTTAACCGACCATCTGCTAGCTGTCTCACGTCACCGGAGTCAGATAAATCCCAGCACATAGAGACTCTTTCACCTAGATATTATCATATAGAGACTGTGTCTGTTCCCCGAATGAGTAAATACAAAAAAACATCAAAACAATTCAACAGTAAAAATTTTATCGATGTCCAAAAAATAAACAACAGATATAATACAGATGAACAATTGATAAAGCTTGGGTTGCTGAATATGCGATCCCTTTCCCCAAAAGCGCTTATTGTTAATGATATCATTACAGATAATAATCTAGATGTGCTGTGTTTGACAGAAAGCTGGCTAAAACCTGACGACTACATTACTTTAAAAGAGTCCACCCCCCAAGATTATTGTTATAAACATGAGCCGCGTCTGAAAGGTAAAGGGGGAGGGGTTGCTGTAATTTATAAAAATATCTTCAGTATTACTCAGAAGTCTAGCTTCAAATATAATTCCTTCGAAGTTTTGGTGCTTTATGTAACGTTATGTAGTGTACATGATAAACCCCGTTTAACATTTGTGTTAGCTACTGTATACAGGCCACCAGGGCATAATACATACTTTATCAAAGAATTTGCTGATTTTCTATTAGAGTTAGTACTGGCCGTAGATAAAGTACTAATTGTTGGTGATTTTAATATACATGTAGACAACGAAAAAGACGCATTGGGATTAGCATTTAAAGACATTCTAAACTCTATTGGAGTTAGGCAACACGTGTCAGGACCCACTCATCGCCACAGGGCCGGCCCAAGCCCTTATGGGGCCCTAAGCAGAATTTTATTTGGGGGCCCCTCGGTGCCACCAATGAGATTGACTATTGTCAGTTCTTGATAATTTGCACACCCAGTATCAATGTTATTAGTTGTAGCTGTGTTGCTTACATCATGTCTGCCTGTCATGTTTTTACCCCTTTACGGTTTTTAATTGTAACAGTAGCAAACCCACAAGAGTGGTCAGGTGTTAATATTCAAAGTCTTACAGTACTACAGTTCAGACTGGGATGTTACATTTTTTATAGTAGTGTCTTATGCTGAATATGCTCACTTTTGCCCAGGATTCTTTGATGAATAGAAGGTACAAAAGAACAGCATTTCTCTGAAATAGAAAGCTTTTTAAAAAATCCTAAAAACATTGTACACAACTGTTTTCAACACTGATAATCATACATTTTTGTTGAGCATCAAATCATCATATCAGAATGATTTCTGAAGGATCATGTGACACTGAAAACTGGATTAATGATGATAAATTCAGCTTTGATAACAGGAATAAATGACACTTTACACAAAAAAAAAAATTGTGCTATATGGCACTAAAAGTGGTTCTTTGTCGTAATCATGGGGAACCACTTTTGGTGCTATATAGCACCGTATCTTAAAAGGTTCTGTATATGGTAGCGGTGCTATATAGCCCCTCAGCCAAAGAACCGCTGAAAAACCACTGAAGATTGACCAAGATTGGTGCTATTTAGCACTTAAAGAGGTTTTCCTATGATTACGAGCCAAGAACCACTTTTAGTGCACCTTTATAGCACCTTTTTTTTTTAGAGTGTATACTATATGTTCACATAGAAAACAGCTGTTTTCCATAATAATTAATATTTTTGCTGTATTTTTGATCAACTAAGTGCAGCCTTGGTGAGCAGAAGAGACTTCTTTTAAAAACAAGAAATGTTGATTTCTTTCAAACATTAAACAGAGCTTTTATTTTGCCGGAAATAAAATAAAAATTTTTGCATTCCATTCGAATGTGTAGAAAGAACCTTTTTATTTTCTAAATATAAACTTCCAAAATTTAGGCTACACAATTTATAATTCCAAGGGGACGATATAGCACTTGCAGAAAAAACATTTACTGGGAAACTGGAAGCTATGCTGTTGCCTGCTCCGTCAAAAACATGCAGCACGTCAGACAAGATATTCACACTAAACCTCATCACATTCTCAAATCCATCCATTCATAAAAAAGGTTACCGGGCAACTGACGAGTACATTTTAGCGCCAATTTTTCTCGCACTTTGGACTTTGAACTCTGGCTAACAAGCGAATAGCGTCCGGCCGATGGCGCCGCAAGCTTGTGCAGAGCTGTCAGAATCAATCCGTGCATATATTAGAAAACGTAACATTTGGCAGTTTATTTAGTAATTGTTTAAGGCCATTTCGCGATTTCAATCATCAAAATAACATGCAGCAAAAAGTAATTTAATGTGCTCTTGGGGGCCCTCTGGTGGCCAAGGGGGCCCTAAGCAGCCGCTTAGTTCGCTTATGCCTTGGGCCGGCTCTGCATCGCCATAATCATACTTTAGACCTAATATTGTCACATCGAATAAATATTGATACCGCTAAGGTTGCAAAGCCGCCCCCTCGCTTCAAAAATGGCAGGACAATCACTGCCGCCACTAAAGATTGCTTTTTAAATAATCTTCCTCATCAGTATCATCTCCTCAGCATCCCATATAGCTTAGAAGAACTCGATGTTGCAACAGAAACCATTGACTCTCTCTTTTCCAGTACTTTAGAAAGTTGCTCCCCTGCGCTTAAAGAAGATTAAAGAAAATAGTCCAATGCCGTGGTACAACGAGCACACTCGGGCCCTTAAAACAGCAGCCAGAAAAATGGAGCGCAGCTGGAAGAAAACAAAACTAGAGGTCTTTCGTAATTCGTGGAAAAAGCACATGATCGCATACAGAAAGGCTGTAAAAACTGCTAGATCTGCTTATTTCTCGACTCTCTTGGAAGAAAACAAACACAACCCTAGGTATTTATTCGATACAGTGGCTAAATTAACCAAAACTTAAGCTTCAACTTCTGATGTTTGTAAACAGCACAGCAGTAATGACTTTATGAACTTCTTTACGTTATGTAAGATTGATAATATTAGGAAGAAAATTTTAACCATGCAGCCGTCTACTACAGTATCACGTCAGACAGAGCATTGTAGTGTCACTGAGGAAAAATAACACACATTCACTGCTATAGGAGAAGAAGAATTGGCTAAACTCGTTAAATCATCAAAATCAACATGTATGCTTGACCCTGTACCGACTAGGCTATTGAAAAAGATGCTACCAGAGGTCATAGATCCTCTTCTTAATATCATTAATTAATCTTTGTCATTAGGATATGTACCGAAAACTTTTAAGTTGGCTATTATTAAACCACTTATTAAAAAAACGCAACTTGATCCTACAGAATTAGTCAATTATAGACCAATCTCAAATCTATCGTTTCTGTCAAAAATACTTGAAAAGGCAGTGTCTTCACAATTATGTTCCTTTTTAGAAAGAAATGGTATTCTGTGAGAATTTCCAGTCAGGATTTAGACCAGGGGTGTCCAAAGTCCGGCCTGCGGGCCAAATGCGGCCCGGGGATGAATTTCAAACGGCCCGCAGCGCGTCTATTAAAATGTATTATATGTGGCCCGCCACGGATCATTTACAAATCATGCAGTTTCACGATGTCGCCGCAAGGTGGCAGTACTAGACTTTAGGCCAGGGAAACAGCGCCCAAAGCGGAACGAAACAGCGCTACTGCTTGTGCTCTGCGCAACTCGCGAGCTCTGACTCTGAACAAATGTGTTTACCTGCTGAGTGTCTCGATCACGCGCCCTCTAAACAGCCTTCCGAAGCCCGTGAGAAGCGTTCGAGTTCAGCGCTGAGGTCTCCGGTACTGAATCTCTCTGTGATTTGATTTAATTTAAATCCAGTTAAATAGCGCTGACTTAATAAACAACACTAACGTGCAAATCAGCTGAGCCGATTCAAAATCATTTTCAAACAACAATTTGCATTTCGAATGTATCATGGATTTACTGTGGTAACACCTGTAACCGTGGTAATTTGTCAGAAATGTAGGTTAATATCTATTTAATTTGTAATGTAGACATGTATTAAATGAGTAATAAAGGCCAAATTGCAGACTATTTTTTTGTCATAAACTTGCAGTTTTGTGCTTTTGTATTTATATGTCTACAGACTAAATACCATTCTAGAGATATATATATATATATATATATATATGTATGTATTACTTTTTGCCTTGTGTGCACTGCAAAAAATGCTGTCATTTAGTATTTTTGTCCTGTTTCTAGTTTAAATATATCTAAAAATTCTTAAATCAAGATGTTACGAGATAAGTTAAATGACATTATATATTTTTTCTTGTTTTCTGGAAAATAAAATTTAATTGAAGTGAGTTTTTGTTTAAAACAAGCAAATATATCTGCCAATGGGGTAAGAATAATAATGTTTCTGTTTGGAATCTTTAAGGAAGATTTTGGAAGATTATTTTTCTAATCCATTGGCAGATAATTTAGTTTGTTTCAAGCAAAAACTCAATTTTTATTTTTCCCCCCAGGAATCAAGAAAAAATATGTAATTTTCCTTAGTAAAAGCATCTTGATTTAAGAACTTTTTGATATTTGGACTGGAAAAAAGACAGACATACCAAGTCAGAAAAGCATGTTTTGTAGTGTGGTTTTACCTGTGGTGATCTAAATGGAGCAATTATTAAATTTAAATAAGAATAGAGTTCTAACTCCGTAATAATATTAAAATTTCACCCATTAAAACGTTTTGGTTGGTGAAAGTTTTACAGATATTGTTAAATATCTATATCTATCTATATCTATATCTATATCTATATCTATATATATATATATATATATTATATTTTTATATATATATATATATATATATATATATATATATATATATATATATATATATATATATATATATATATATATATAAATAAATAGAAAAGGGACCGGCCCCCGGGTATGTCCACAACATCGAATCCGGCCCCCTTTAAAAAAAGTTTGGACACCCCTGATTTAGACCGTATCACAGTACTGAGACTGTTCTCATCAGAGTTACAAATGATTTACTCTTATCATCTGATCGTGGCTGTATCTCTCTATTAGTGTTACTCGATCTTAGTGCTGCATTTGATACTATCGACCACAACATTCTTTTGAATAGACTCGAAAATTATATAGGTATTAGTGGAATTGCTTTGTCATGGTTTATATCATACCTATGTGAACGTTATCAGTTTGTAGCAGTAAATTAAGAGATGTCACACCGCTGCTCTTCACCCTGTACATGCTACCACTGGGAGATATCATTAGGAAGCGTGGCGTTAGTTTTCATTTGTTATGCTGACGATACTCAGCTCTATATTTCTTCACGCCCTGAAGAAACTTACCAATTCACAAGATTAACAGAATGCATAGCTGATATAAAACATTGGATGACCGGTAATTTCCTGCAACTCAATTTAGAAAAAAAATAATTTTTAATTATTGGACAAAAAAGCTCCACAAGTAGTAACCTAGAATGCTGTCTAACACTTGATGGCTGCTCTGTCAAGTCCTCGTCGTCAGTGAGGAACCTGGGTGTGCTCTTTGATACCAATCTTTCGTTTGAAAGCCACGTTTCTAGCATCTGTAAAACTGCATTCTATGATCTTAAAAATATATCTAAATTACGGCACATGCTCGTAATGCAAAATGCTGAACAGTTAGTTCATGCGTTCATGACCTCAAGGTTAGATTATTGTAATGCTCTACTGGGTGGTTGCCCTGCTCGCTTAATAAATAAACTCCAGCTGGTCCAAAACGCAGCAGCTCGAGTTCTTACTAGAACCAGGAAGTATGACCATATTAGCCCAGTTCTGTCAACACTGCACTGGCTGCCTATTAAACATTGCATACATTTTAAAATCTTGCTTATTACTTACAAAGCACTAAATGGTTTAGCTCCCTAATACTTGAGCGAGCTCTTAACATATTATACTCCATCACGTCTACTGTGGTCTCAAAATTCTGGCCAGTTGATAATACCGAGAATATCCAAATCAACTGCGGGCCGTATCCAGATCAGATGGACCTGGACCTGCGCCCAGAGAAGACCAACACATGACCCTGAAGTGTCTGCAGAGACCGTGTCAATTAGACTCCCCTGAAATTGCATCGTCGACACGGCATCCTCAATAAACCCGTCTCCGGTGTGATGACTCCGATTGTTCGAATATTACAATTTAATAATACTTAAATCGATATATCACCCTCAATAAACCCGTCTCCAGCGTGTTGCCTCCGATCTTTCGAATATTGCACTTTAATAATTATTTAATCAACACATCAGCCTCAATAAACCCATCTCCGGCATGTTGCCTTCGTTCCTTTGAATATTCCGATCTATTATGACCTCTGACCTGTAAAGTTGCCAGAATAATAATCACACGCTGTTTGTTAATTGGCCAGATGAGAACTGGCACCCCGACTGAGCCTGGTTTCTCCCAAGGTTTATTTTTCTCCATCAGGTCACCTGATGGGGTGTTGGTTTCCTTGCCACTGTTGCCTCTGGCTTGTCGTGTTCAGTTGGGGACACTACATTTTTCTAAATTTTTCAACTGAATATCCAAATAAATCTAATTATTAAACTAAATTAACCATATAAACTAAATTACTGATCTACACTTCCCACTGTATGATAAGCCCACACTGTCACTGTATGATAATTTAAATGAACTGATGACATAACCGTTTTCTCCAGAACGGCTAGACAGCTGAATAAAATTATGCTGCATTATTTTCCTGTTTAACACTGTAAAGCTGCTTTGAAACAATCTGCATTGTTAAAAGCGCTATATAAATAAAGTTGACTTGACTTGACTTGACAAAGAGCCATAAATTCTCCAGAGAAATTTCCCGCTTGAAAATCCCAACAATCTCATTGGTCAAGTCTACCTCAGGAGGGTGTGACCACTCCCAGAATATAAAAAGAGAGATCTCAGATTCCCTCCCTCTCTTCTCCTTCTGCCTCGCGGACACAACATGCGGTGCCTGTGGGCTACTGCCCAGCAGGGCGCCAGCATGGCAGGCCTCCACACACACAGGGGCAACTGTGTGTGTAGAACAGGGAACCTGATGGGCTCACAAGACCATGAACCAGAAGGCCCAGACTCTGCACGCCATGTGCAATTTGCTCAAACTCCACGGATTCAAAGCAACCACGCAAACTCATCATTTATTCTTCAATCGATGCAGAAGAACGTCTTGGTTACGTATGTAACCCTCGTTCCTGTACTGCTGGAACGGCCGGGAGGTCAGTCTTGACAGATAACATAATGCGATGTTGCCAGCGTACTTCCTTATATACCCACACGGTGGGGCGGAGTTACGCATGCAAATTCCACATGTCCTTGGCATTGGCACTGCCATTGGGCGTTGTTAAATTCTCGAAGATGATTGGCTTCTAAGCGAAACCCCCATTCGTTAGTCACTAACGTTACGTCGTAGTGACTGAACGAAAGGGAACTTGATCGCCAACTGCAATGCCATCGGATGGAACCATTGAAGCTTTCAACTGCGATTTCACCTCGGACAGTCTTCTACAGCTCAGGCTAAATGCAAGAAAAGTACGAAACAGAAATCACTGTGTAGTTAGTAAAACTGTACCCTCCCCTCCCCCCCTCTTTGTTCAGACAAAGGAGATTATTTATTATGGTTCTTCCCAAAGGTTCAGACTCTCTGCATAACTTAATCCATCTGTTTTGACATGTATGTATGCCCCCGGTTTCACAGACAATGCTTAAGCTAATCCTAGACTAAAATGCATGTTTGAGCTATTTTAACTGAAAGAATCTTGCACTGACAAATCTTAAAATATGTCAGTGGCATTGTTTTGTCTCAAGATGCACACCAGTAATGTTTTTTTCTTGGGCACGTTTATAAAAGTTACTTAAATGTCCTAATTGAACTAAGGCCTAATCCTGGCTTAGTCTAAGCCCTGTCTGTGAAACCGGGCCATTGTGTCCGTATGTTTAATGTTAGTTATAGTCTTGTTCCGTGATTTAGTTATTAAAGTTTGTGCACAATATATGTTGGTCCTGACTCCGTGCCTGCAAACATATTGTCCCTTAAATGATCGATCTTGCTATGCACTCTAAGCGCTTACGTAAATTCAAAGAAATAATTATTTTTCTGTAGCCATGAAAATATATTTTCTTAGAATTAATTAATAATTAATACTGAACGTTCATAGGAGGAACTGATTGTTGAAACCTATGATGCTCGTGCATTACAAAATGTAAATGGTCTAGGCTTATATGATGATTGATCGATTTATACCCTACTTGAGTGTTGTTTTTAATTAATTTAACTTTTAGAATTTAACAGGAATTTGTAACATTTTAGCTGTAGTTTTATGATACTGGATGAAATGTGTACCTCACACAGATGTTTATTACAGTTCAGAGGTATTGTGGCTTGAACGCAAGGATAAGCGCTGTTGGACATGATTTGATTGGGGTTGTGTTGTGATGTCAAATAAGAGGATGTCTTTGGATAAAGTTCATAGATACAATAGAAAACAAGTGTAGGAAGAAAAGAACTGAGGATTGTATTGAAGATGTATTAATTTTTAATACAAATGTAATAAATTAAAGTCTACGGTCATGACCACTGAATTGAATAGCATTTCACCAAAAATATATATATATATATATTTTTAAATGCCTATCTATCGATCCACATAAATAAATATATATATATATATATATATATATATATATATATATATATATATATATATATATATATATATATATATATATATATATATATATATATATATATATATAAAATTAAGCAATTTTACATGTATTCCAAAATAATAAATAAAACCTGATAACAATTTGAACAATATTTTTTTTTTGTGAACTAATGTTTAGCTTTTCTTTTCAGCAGTCAACAAGCTTTGTAGTACACACTGGTCACACACATGAAAATATACCTTTAATTTCACCATGCTGATTGCTCACTTAAAAAACCCACAGTCATCATGTTTTCAGGCTATTTCAAGAGATTTTGACGTGACATAAAGCGGAGATAATTAAGTGGCTGGGTTGTTTACTTATTAATTAGTCTCCCCATTAACGACATCCTTGTCTTCATTCAGGCCGATACCAGAACACACACGAAAACAAGAGGCGGGATTTTTCGCACAAACCAATGTAACGAATTAGCTCTGAGGGGAAATATTAATAATTATTCACAACTTTATGATTATTCATTATGATTAATTATGAATATTTGAATTAGTTAAATAGATTAACTTGATGTAGCTACATTAACATTACAATCATTCAATCAGTTCGTCCTAAGGCCGTTCAGTATTAGAGCGCATAGCAAGATCGATCATTTAAGGGACAATATGTTTGCAGGCACGGAGTCAGGACCAACATATATTGTGCACAAACTTTAATAACTAAATCATGGAACAAGACTAAAACTAACAGAAGACATACATTCACAATATATACATGACAAGAGGTAAGGTTAAAGTGGTTGGTGGGAAAAGGGTCAGAACAGATGGATGAAGTTATGCAGAGAGTCTAGAACCTCTGAACAAAGAGTTTACAGTTTTACTAACTACACAGCGATTTCTGTTTTGTACTTTACTTGCATTTAGCCTGAGCTGTAGAAGACCGTCCGTGGTGAAATCGCAGGAGAAAGTTTGGTTGGTTCCGTCCGATGGCATTGACGTGGCAATCAAGTTCTTCTGCATCAATTGAGGAAGAAATGATGAGCTTGCGTGGTTGCTTCGACTCCGTTGAGGTTGCATATGGCGTGCAGAGTCTGGACCTTCTGGTCCATGGTCTTGCAAGGCCATCAGGCACCATGTTGGCGGCCTGCTGGGCGGAAGCCCACAGGCCCATCGTGTCGTGTCCACGAGGCAGAGGGAGAAGAGAGAGAGGGAATCTGAGATCTCTCTTTTTATAGTCTGAGGGTGGTCACACCCTCCTGAAGTAGACCAATGCGATTGTTGGGATTTCAAAGCGGGAAGTTCCTCTGGAGATTTTATGGCTCTTTGTTTCAAACATGAAATCAAAGGGTCTGTGCCCATTTATTCTAATTAATGCAACAAACACATCTTGCCTCTTACGAGGACGTGACATACATGAAAGTGTAAGTCGTGAAGCGAGCACTAATTTGATAGGAAAAACGACATATATGAGGTTACATGAAATATGAGGTTACATGAAATAGTAAGTTGTTCGTAAGACATGCGTAAACGACATACAAGGAACACTTTACAAGACAGTTATACGTGTACATACACTATAAAAAAAAATAGTTGAGAAAATGTAAAAATGTAAGGCAAATTGATGCAGTAAGACTTTTGAGTTATCTCAACAATTATTTTTTAATTCTCCCCAGTAAAGATCATTTGTTAAGCCAACGAAAATTTGTTTGTTCGTGCAATATTGACAGTCGTATTTTGCTAATAAAAATATTCTTGTCACAGCAACTGAAACAACAATTACTGTTGTTGAAAGAATTATTTTTTTTCTGTTTCCT
This sequence comes from Gobio gobio, assembly GCF_949357685.1. NCBI lineage: Eukaryota > Metazoa > Chordata > Actinopteri > Cypriniformes > Gobionidae > Gobio > Gobio gobio. Next base: position 20,037,282 of record NC_137115.1, on the reverse strand, counting down.
GGATGGGAAAAAAATTAATTTGTAAAATAAAGACCTCACTATCCTTTCTACAATTAAGTGATTTTACATTATTTACAAATGACAACGTTTCAGTTTCAAATGAAAAATCTGTTTATTCAGTTGTAAAAAGCACATACATTGTAACAACTGTAGAATTTAGTGAAATGTTAAAGGCAATATTCTTAATTCTTAAAGGCATAGTTCACCCAAAATTGAAAGATTTGTCATCATTTACTTTCCCTCATATTGTTCCAAACTTGTGGGAATGTCTTTCTTCTGTTAAAAACAAATTATGATAATTAAAAGAATGTTGGTAACCAACCAATCAGTATACGGCACCCATTGACTTGCATGGTAGGAAAAACAATATGTTCATTAAGTCAACTGTGTGGTTACCAACATTGTTCAAAATATCTTCAGATTTCAACAGAAGAAAGACACTCATACAAGTTTAGAACAACATGCGGATGAGTAAATGATGACAAATGTTTCATTTTTGGCAGAATTATCCCTTAAATGAACAATGGGAACACTTGTCCAAATTTACTTTAGGACAAAGCATATACAAACAGGTCAGTCAGTGCCAGATACATTCAACAACAATAATCCTTGTTTGGAACTTGCTGACAAGAAAAAAAAAAAAGTAGTATCAATATGAGAGTGCAGAATGTTTAATAGCAAAAGAACTTGAAATCCACAACACTGCAAGGAACAGTTTTCATACAAACTGAGTAAAAAAACTGAGTGAACTGTGTAAAACCATTTAAACCGTCTTTATAAAACTTCAATGCTTTTTTGTATTTTTAATGTCTCGACAAATGTAAAGTCTCAACACTTTTCAAAGCATTTAAACTGGAAACACTGGTCCAACTATGCCTCACCAACAACAATTTTTTTAACAGAAAACAATCTTTGTTGGTGACAAGGTATCCCACCACACTGTTCTATTTTCACTTATAACAGTTTGTTTTTAAGAGAAAGCACACGTTGGGTGCATCCAGACCCAAGCTCCATGAACCGATTCTGAATCGTATCAAAAGTGTACTTGAGGTTTTTGGGATAGGAAAAGTAGAGAGCATAGAGAAGGCCAAACAGGTATGCCAGAGCAGTAGATGGATCAGGGAGATCTTCCAGAACAACAACCTCCTCCAGTACAACAGCGATGTTCTGGATCATTGGTGTTGTTGTTTGGGTGTTATCTTCTAACACATAGAGAATGCCAACAGAGACCCCTTTTTTCCCATCTTCAGTTTCCTGTGACACAAACACAATAAGAATATATTTTAGTTTAGAATTAAAGTTGTTTGTGTTTTATTTTCAAAAAAGGGGAACAAAGTAAAAAGCAAGTTATTTTAATGTTTTAAGACTATGAACAGACTACGCATAAGACTAGTTCTCAACTTTGTTGTGGTAGATAGTTTTATACCGTGAAATCCTTCAGAAGTGAAATCAAAAGTGAACATTAGATAATAATCTAGGCCTAGAACAAGTAAATAGTAAGCAGAAAACACCAAATCTGGAAACAGTTTAAACTAGGGGTCTCCAATCCTTTTCTATGGGTCACTGTGCTGCTGAGTTTTGCTTAAACTCCAATTAAACATATCTGAACCAGATAATAAAGGTCCACAGGATTACTAGAAATTTTCAGGTAGGTTGGAGCTACACTCTGCAGGACATTGGCCCTATAAGAGCAGGTTTGGACATCCCTGCTTTAAATGGTTAGTTCACCCAAAAATGTATATTCTGTCATCATTTACTCCCCCTCAATGTAAGGTTTATCTTCAAAACAGAAATTAAGATCTTTTTTATTTAATCTGAGAGATTTCTGTCCCTCCATTGACAGCCAATGCTTTCAAGGCTCATAAAGGTAGTAAAGACATCATTAAAGTAATCGTTGTGACTCCAGTGGTTCAACCTCAATTTGATAAGTGATGTGAGTGCTCTGCGTGTTAAATAACAAAAAAACACGATTTATTCTCAAACTATAAATCACCAACACACGTTTACGAGAGCAAGATATTTGTGACGCAAAGCAATTTTAAATATGAATCCTGCATGTTCCGTGCGGTTTCATTTGCAGCGCACGCAGGCATTATTGTCAGAAATATATTTTACGCAATTGTACAGTTTTAGCTATGTTATTATAATTATTATATGTATCTAGAGGGTTGCTTATTTTTCATTTGATCTTTTTATAAACAATGTTTACTTTTAAACACCATGCAACCTTTAAATGTGTATATGCATTTACTTATAATGATTATCATCCTAAATAATAAACTCATTGAATTTAATTTTAATGTTTTTCAAATAATTAAATATCATAAGAACGCAAAATGTTAATGGTATTGGTACCAACAACTGGAATTTTGGTATCGTGACATCCCTAGATGGAGATTTATTTTCATTTTGTTTTTTGCACAGAGCATTCGCATCTTTTCACAAAACAGAGGTTAAATCACTGGAGTCACATGGGCTACTTAGATGGGCTGCGTAGACTGTCAATAGAGGGACAAAAATCTCTCAGATTTAATGACAAATATCTTCATTTGCGTTCTGAAGATAGACAAAAGTCTTACATGCTTGGAATAACATGAAAATAAGTTATTCATGACAGAATTTATTTTTGGAATAACTAACCCTTTAAGCCTTTTGAAGTCTTTGATGCATACTTTACACTTCTTGAATAGCTCGGTTGGGTTCTCGCGAAGAAATACAGGCCGGCCTTCCAGAGCAGCAGTCCTCCTGTGATTAGCAATGTCTGTCGTCTTGAAAAACATACAAAAGAAACAACCAAAGAGCTAAAGTATGAGAACTGTATTTAGATAGATAGATCAAACCATCAAAACATTGAAATTGAACGTACCCTTTCTTCAAGTCTTTCTAGGAGCGCTTCCATGTCCTGTCCGAAAGCTCCTTTTCTGGCTCTGTAAAGTTTCAAGAGCTTCGGTGTGTACATGTCAATGGCTGCCATGAAGACTCCCAGAAGGTCTTTGGTGATTCTAAAAAACTCCTCACAAATCTGTTAATAAACAATTCAATTGTATAAATAAGCACACATTATGTGATCTGAACACAGATTAAGAAAGCAAAAAAATATATAATTACCTGTTCTTGATAAAAGAGTGCAGGCCACCTCTCCTGAACCTCTACAATCATCGGTTGCTCTTGGACAACTTCTTTTCTCCTGAGGGAAAATGTTAGTTCCATTTTTTCACTTATGGCTACCATGTTCCTTCTTGCCTTTTTTGTTTCTTCCACCAATAAAAGTCTTTGCTCTTCAAATGAAGTGTCAGTGTGGTTGCAAGGATGTTGACATGATTGACTTCTCCACGCTTTGCCTTCTTCAGGGTGAACAAGATCTCTGAATGGTTTTTCAAGAATGATCTGTTCTATACACAGACATACAAAACATTATATACACTGTAAAAAAAAAAATCGTAAAAAGAAGGTAAATGACTGGCAGCTACGGCTGCCAAACAAAAACCATTAAATTAAGGTAAAATATCTTAATTCAAATAAAGTGCAAAAACATTAATTTTACAGAAATTTACATTAAAAGTTTTAGTGAAAAACACTGTTATTTTACTGATTTTTCCTTGTTTAAATTAAGATATTTTACTTTAATTTTACGGTTTTTGTTTGGCAGCCGTAGCTGCCAGTCATTTACCATTTTTTATACAGTTTTAAACTGTTATTTTACTGATTTTTCCTTGTTTAAATTAAGATATTTTACTTTAATTTTAAGTTCTCTTACGAGAGGTTATCTCGTATTGCGTAAGTTCCTTACGCATCGGGAAAGTATTCTTTCTTCGAGATTTCTGAAAAACCCAAAATTATCCTTAATTTTGTAACATTGTCAACGCAGTGCGGCAGCCTGGCAGACCATAGCAGGCTATTCCAGCGTGCTATTGGCTGCTCTGCTGGCAACTGCAGCAGCCTATCGGTGAGCCCGCGTGACGTGGCGACCAATGAGGGCGCTTCGCGCCCACCTGGCTTCATTTGCCTACAGGTGGGGCGTGGCCACGTGTATATAAGCAGGGCTCACGGGCTGCATATTCGATTTTCTTTTCTTCAGCGAAGCCCTTCGCATCACTGGATCTGGAACCCGCCGCCGTGATCGTGCAGACGAGCAAGCAGAGGACAGCGCCTGAAGAAGCCGGCAGCATCGCGCCACCTTCAGCCATCCGTGCCTGCTCTGCTATCCGGCAGCCCATATCCTTTTTCTCGCTCAGTGTTGTCGCCGCTGCGTCACACTTTCTCAAAAAGAGCAGAGCGTTTGTTCCAAAATGTCTCGTTCCACCTGCGGCTCGTGTCACACGCAGCTCAGTTCCGGGGACCGCCATGTGATCTGCGCTCTCTGCCTGGGCCGTGATCACACCGCCGCCGCACTTCTCGCCGGCGGATGCCCGGAGTGCGAGGAACTGACGATGTCGACCCTGCGGGCTCGACTCGATCAGTTCGAGGACGACATCCCTCCAGTCTCTGCTAAGCCGCGCAGAAAGAAGCGCCGCTCGCAGCGCCGCTCGCAGCGCCGCTCGCAGCGGACTCCGGAGTTCGCTGAGAGAAGCTCGCCGGAACCCTTCCCGCCCGCTTCACTCTCGCCTTCCCCGCCCCCACCCCAGGCCGCCTTTTCTGTTGCCGCCTCCGGGGATGAGGCGGATGCGGCCGCGGAACGCGCCGACAGCTGCTCCATCATGGCTTCCGACAGCGAGGAATGGTCTTCCGCGACCTCTTCAGTCCGAGCCTCCGGACGCTCTCGAGCGGGTGAGGACGCCGAACTGTTGCGCCTTCTCACCCGGGCTGTCGAGCAGCTAGGCCTCGAATGGGCCCCGCCCAAGGTGGCAGCGCCGAATCGACTTGACGGATGCTTCCTAAACAGTCGCCGCCGTGCGCCCACCTCCAGGACTGCACCTTTTCTGCCAGAGCTTCACGAGGAGCTCGCAAAGTCCTGGAACACGCCATTCTCCGCGAGGGTCTCGTCTCAGGCTTCTTCGACGCTCTCACAAGTTGACGGCGCGGCTGAGAAAGGCTACAATGCTATCCCTCCGGTGGAAGAGGCGGTCGCAGCGCACCTTTGCCCGCCTTCTGGTTGGCGCTCAAAGGCTGCCCTCCCGTCTAAGGCCTGCAGAGTGACGTCATCGCTGATCGGCCGCGCTTTCGCTGCCTCCGGTCAAGCTGCATTTGCTCTGCACTCTATGGCCGTGCTGCAAATCCTCCAAGCCAATCTCCTCCGCGACCTGGACGAGAAAAGCTGTGACGCTGAGTTGATCACGGATTTGCGAAGCGCGACGGATCTCTCCCTCCACGCTACCAAGACCGCAGCACAGGCCCTCGGACGCTCCATGGCCTCCCTCACGGTAGCCGAGCGCCACCTCTGGCTCACGCTCGCGGACATGCGAGAAACAGAGCGCGCGGCCTTCCTAAACGCCCCGCTCTCCCCGTCTGGGCTCTTCGGACCAGCGGTCAAGGGGATCGTCGATCGTTTCTCTGAAGTACAGAAAACGACGCAGGCCATGAACCTCTTCCTGCCTCAACGCCCCGGCGCCAGCAATAGCTCCGTTGCTCGCCGTCCTCGCGACCAGCCAGCACCGAGCTCCGCGCAGCGCCCAGCGCGGCCCCCTTCGTCTCAGCGAAGACCGAGCGGCCGCCCCAGATTACGCTCTTCCAGCCGTGGTAAGCCGCCTCCCCCTCGGGGCCCCCGGCCTAGGATCGCGCTGAAGTCCGAGCCTCCAAAGTCCTCCTAGCCAGAGGCAAGAAACGACGGTTAAGTCCCGCCGCGGCCGGACCACCGTCAAAACTCTCTTTCCTGTCAGCCCCCACCACTGTGGCTGCTGCAGATGGATTTCACGCAGCCAACGAGCCGGCAAAAACGCCCTCTCGCCTGTCAATAACCGCCGTTTTTACGGCGAACCAGAGAAATCACAAAAGTTGCATTATTTCTGGTTGCACGGCTCACGCCGTATGTGTTTCAAATGCAGTAAATGTGCCCACTTTTCTGTGTTCACCCCTGCACACAAGCACTATAAACCCCGTGTCCCCCACTCACATAAAGCAGCTACCGGCCGCTTGAGTGCTAGAGTTAGGTCACGTGTCCGCTTGTTTGCGTCCACGCCTAGCCACCACACGCGCTGTCACACAGCCACTCTTTACCGGTCATGTCCCACGCGTAAGAGTTGTGCCCGCTCAAACGCGCTCACACATTTTCGCGAACATTATGCCTCAGGCGCTCCGCGCCGCGCCACACACCATTTGTTCTCCGCCCAGGGTGGCCGGAGCGATGAGTGTAGGGCCACACACAAGCCATTCCCCGCTCAAAGCGGCAGAGATACAGTGTGTAAGGCGGCCAGCCATCGAGAGCGATCGGCTGGCCCACAGCACAGAGAGCGCGCGCACCGCGCCCGCCCCTCCTATACAGGCCGTCAAACCCGCGAAGCGCGGCGTTTCGAGCCCGGAGGCCGTTCTATCCCATGTGGCACACGCGAAAGCGTGGGAAGCCATTCCAGGTGTATCAGAATGGGTGCTGAGAACAGTGAAGCACGGCTACACTCTGCAGTTCGCTCGCCGCCCTCCGCGCTTCTGTGCGCGTACAGAGACGAGAGTGAGCGAGGAAGTAGCACATCTACTTCGAGCGGAGATAGCCACGCTGCTGTGCAAAGGGGCTATAGAACCGGTTCCCCATTCTATGAGCGAGTCAGGCTTTTACAGCCGGTATTTTCTCGTGCCAAAAAGGGATGGGTCGCTCAGACCGATTCTGGATCTGAGGCGTCTGAACAAAGCTCTTATGAGGAGATCGTTCAAGATGCTCACGACCAAGCAGATCCTCGCGCATATTCGCCCGAGAGACTGGCTAATTTCCCTAGATTTGAAAGATGCATATTTTCAAATCAAGATAACGCCGCGTCACAGGCCATTCTTACGATTCGCCTTCGACGGCCAGGCTTATCAATACACCGTCCTTCCGTTCGGCCTGTCACTAGCACCCCGTACATTTACGAAGTGCATGGACCCGGCCCTCGCTCCCCTGAGAAATCGAGGGGTGCGAATATTGAACTACCTGGACGATTGGCTCATCCTGGCGCAATCAGAGGCCGAGCTCCTCGCCCACAGGGCAATGCTGCTCAGCCATCTGGACAGCCTGGGGCTCACGGTCAATTGGACCAAGAGCTCATTAGTGCCCACGCAATCAACCTCATTTCTGGGTTTGAATCTGGACACTGCGGCAATGTCAGCCCGCCTGTCACCCCTACGCGCGCGCCAAGTTCGGCGCATGGCTGCGTACTTCTGGCCGGGCAAAATCACACCTCTCAAGCTTTTTCAGAGGATGCTGGGACGTATGGCCTCAGCTGCAGCTGTGCTCCAGCTGGGCTTAATGCGCATGCCCCCGCTGCAACGCTGGTTAAACGCCCGAGTGCCTCACAGAGCCTGGGCGTCCGGAGGCTTCAGGATCAGAGTGACTCAGGGCTGCGTTTCAGCCCTAGAGCCCTGGTTAGTAGCCGACTGGTACCAGCGGGGAGTGACAATGGGAGCCATCTCACACCGCAAAGTCATCTCGACGGACGCCTCCACCTCGGGTTGGGGCGCCGTTTTCGAGGGCAGACCGGCCTCGGGCCTCTGGTCGAGCGGAGAAAAACTCCTACACATAAACTGTTTGGAGATGATAGCGGTAGAGAACGCGCTCAAGCAGTTTCTCCCGTTTATACGTGGACACCACGTGTTGGTCTGGTCGGACAATACCACGGTGGTGTCCTACGTGAACCGGCAGGGCGGTGTCAGGTCCAGGTGTCTGGGCAATCTGACGGAACGCCTGCTCGTGTGGGCACACAGCTCGCTACGCTCGCTGAGAGCTGCGCACGTACCGGGCCACCTCAATGTGGGCCCGGACAAGCTGTCCAGGGGCCTCATTCTCCCAGGAGAATGGTCCCTGCACCCCCAGACAGTCCAGCTGGTATGGCGCCTATTCGGCAGAGCAGAGCTCGACCTCTTTGCAACAAAAGAGAACGCCCGCTGCCCGACGTTTCTGTCCAAAAGCGAGGATGCGCTGTCCCAACCTTTGCCCAGCCTCCCGCTGTATGCTTTCCCGCCGATTTCCCTATTGACCCAGGTCATAGCGAAAATCAGGGAGACGCGCCGCCCGGTGCTCCTTATAGTGCCGCGCTGGGAGAACCAGATTTGGTACCCAGAGCTGGTGAAGCTGTCGCACTCACCCCCCTGGCCAGTTCCGCTGAGAGCAGACCTCCTCTCTCAAGCAGGAGGGTTGGTTTGGCATCCCCATCCAGAGCGATGGTCTCTGCATGTATGGGTGACCAACGGATACCCGTTGACCTGCCCGAAGGGGTTATGAACACGATTTCACACTCTAGAGCCCCCTCGACGAGGCGGTTATATAGTTCTAAGTGGTCGGTGTTCACTGAGTGGTGTGCTTCCAAGGGATTGGATCCACAGCAATGTGGGGTCCAGCGGGTGCTCTCCTTCCTCACTTACTATCTCTGCTCGGCCACTTAAACTTTGCGATGCGCATCATACCGCAAGGCCGCCCTTTCATCTCACATCTCCTCTCCCTCGCATCTTCAGTTCACGCGCTAGAGGACCAAATCTCCCTAACTAGTTTGTGCTGCAACGAGCTCAGTTTATGGATAACTTTCCTTAAACAATGGAATGGTCTGTCTTTTTTCTAATAATAATATAATCTGGTTTCTCTCCCTGTCGATATTCAACTGTTTACCGACGCAGCTCCCTCCATTGGTTTTGGGGGATTTTACCAAGGCCGTTGGTTCGTATCCACATGGCCCACCCAGCTGTCAGACTCACCACAGTCACTAACATCCTCAGCACTGTTCGAGTTTTATCCTTTAGTCGTAGCAGCCTTCCTGTGGGGTAAAGAATGGTCCACGAACAGCATTATAGTGCACTGTGACAACGAAGCAACCGTGCATTGCATTAACAAAGGACGTTCACATTCCCCCGCACTAATGCCTCTCCTGAGACGCCTCATTTGGATTTCAGCCTGTGACCAATTCATCATAATTGCAAAACATATTCCTGGGTCCAAAAATCAAATAGCTGACTCTCTCTCTCGTTTTGCTTTCCAGAAATTCAGGCTGTTGGCACCAGAGGCGGACCCATTCCCAACCCCAGTACCTCACTATTCAGAGCTGATGTTCCCATAAACCACCCATTGAAACCCCTCCTTGACGCCTCTCTGAATTTCATTCTTCAAGCCGTTTCCCCCAGAACCCTCCAATCTTACCTAACTGCATGGAAGTGTTTCAAGTCTTTCCACTCCACATACAACCTGAATTTCCCTGATTTTTCTTTGCTTACCATCACTTCATTCATATCTCATCTCAACAGTATTAAGAACCTCCAAGCCAGCTCCATCAAGGGTTATCTAAGCGGAATTCAATTTTTTCACAAACTCATTTTTGGTCTGCCCTCTTCAGAAATAGCCAATTCACAAACATCCATGCTCATCAAAGGCATCCAAAAAACCCAACCCACCCACCCAGACGCCAGACAACCAATAACTCTAGATATACTCACTAAATGTATCTCCACCCTCCGCCGAGGCTACCACTCCACCAATACCTCCCGCACCCTGGATGCAATGTTCATTTTGGCCTTCTTCGGTTTTCTCAGAAGCTCAGAACTCACCATCATGTCCACCTTCAACCCAAAGGTCCATCCTACAATTTCAGATCTATCAGCGCTAGATGACGAAACCATGTCTTATTTCATCAAACAAAGTAAGACGGATCAAATGAAAAAAGGCCATTTCATTTACATTTTCAACCTCCCATCACCAATCCAGCAGTACCAATCCCTTTTAGCTTACCTACATTTCAGAAGCTTGCAGACTAAATTCCCTTCTGACCCACTCTTCACAGACGATTCCAACCGCCCTGTCACACGTTTTTGGTTCCAAAAACACCTCAAGTCTATACTGATTCAATCCGGCATCCCAGCAGACCACTTTTCTAGCCATTCGTTCCGCATAGGTGCAGCAACCACAGCCGCTCAAAAAGGCCTCTCCCAGCATCAGATCCAAGCACTTGGTCGCTGGTCGTCAGAAGCTTTCAAGAGCTATATTCGTTCTAATCACTTCCACATCAAAGAAGCCCAACTGACTCTAATCAGCTAAATCTGTTTCCATACACCCAAACCTACAGGATCTCCGCATCTGCTTCATTTCAACATCATCAATCCAATAAGGGAAACGATCATACATTCACTGCCCCGGGCAGCATCTCCCCAGTCGCTCCCGCTGGAGCCGCCTCATTCTGTCACTGCCGCAGCAGTGTTATCAATTTCGCTCCAACAGAAGCTCAGTTTCTCCATCCAACCGGTTTTACTGCCAAAGCAGTGTCATCTCTTTCATTCTAACAAAGCCCAGTTCTCTGCCCAAAAGGTCTCCACTGCCGCAACAGTTCCATTTCCATTTCCGTTCAACTTGCCTCTACTGCCGCAGCAGTGTTATCTGCATACTGGAGCTGAGTCCTACGTCTAACCCGGCTCACCGGATATTCAAAAAAGCAAGTTTTTAAAACTGCTCGTCTCCACTGCCGCAGCAGTGTCGTCAACTCCGCTCCCGCAGGAGCTCTGTTACTCCATCCAAACTCGCTCCACTGCCGCAGCAGTGTCATCTTTTCCGCTCCCGCAGGAGCCCGATTCCCCGTACAACTGGCTCACTGGATAGTTGGAAAACAAGTTTGAAACAGCTCGTCTCCACTGCCGCAGCAGTGTCGTCAACTCCGCTCCCGCAGGAGCTCCGTTACTCCATTCCAAACTCGCTCCACTGCCGCAGCAGTGTCATCAACTCCGCTCCCGCAGGAGCTCCGTTACTCCATTCCAAATTCGCTCCACTGCCGCAGCAGTGTCATCAACTCCGCTCCCGCAGGAGCTCTGTTACTCCATTCCAAACTCGCTCCACTGCCACAGCAGTGTCATCCAATCAGGCTTCAAAAGCGGCCACTCAACTGAGACTGCCCTGCTCTCGGTTACGGAGGCACTGAGGCAGGCAAGAGCGGCTTCCAGATCCACAGTACTTATCTTACTGGATTTGTCTGCTGCTTTTGACACAGTTAACCACCAGATCCTCCTGTCAACTCTCATGAAGATGGGCATCTCAGGAACTGCTCTCCAGTGGCTCAAGTCTTACCTCTCAGGTAGGTCCTTCAGGGTGTCATGGAGAGGTGAAGTGTCTAAGTCACATCATCTAGCCACTGGAGTTCCACAGGGCTCAGTGCTTGGACCACTTCTCTTCTCCATCTACATGTCATCACTGGGATCGGTCATTCAGAAACATGGCTTTTCCTATCACTGCTATGCAGACGACACTCAACTCTACTTCTCATTTCAACCAGATGATCCCACGGTTGGTGTTCGTATTGCTGCCTGCCTAACAGACATTTCTTCCTGGATGAAGGAGCATCACCTGCAACTCAACCTTGCAAAGACTGAACTGCTTGTGGTCTCAGCCAACCCAGCACTTCATCACAATCTCTCCATTCAGCTAGGATCATCAACCATAACTCCGTCCAGGACAGCCAGGAATCTTGGAGTTGTGATCGATGATCAGCTAAAATTCACTGACCACATTACTGCAACAACCCGGTCCTGCAGATTTGCATTATACAACATTAGGAAGATTAGAGCCTTCCTATCTGAGCAGACCACACAACTCTTGGTCCAAGCTCTTGTTCTCTCCAGACTGGACTACTGTAATGCTCTTCTAGCAGGCCTTCCGGCATGCACTATCAAACCCTTGCAACTGATCCAGAATGCAGCGGCGAGGGTGATCTTTAACGAGCCGAAGAGAGCGCACGTCACGCCTCTCTTCATCAGACTCCACTGGCTACCAATAGCCGCTCGCATCAAATTCAAGGCACTGGTACTCGCCTTCAAAGCAACCACTGGCTCTGCACCAATTTACCTTAACTCGCTTGTTCAGACATACACACCCTCCAGGAGTTTGCGTTCTACCAGTGAACGACGCCTTGTGGTGCCATACCAGAGAGGCATGAAATCACTGTCACGGACCTTTTCCTGGACTGCCCCCACCTGGTGGAATGACCTGCCTATCTCAATTCGAGCAGCCGAGTCTGTAGCCATTTTCAAAAAACATCTAAAGACGCATCTCTTCCAGCAGCACCTGACCAATCAAGAATAGCACTTAACATTCTATTCATTTTTCTGTCTGTCTAATTTATTTAAAAAAATAAATAAATAAATAAAAATCCTGTGTGTTCTGTGTTAGATTAACTGAGACTTGTTACAGCACTTGCATACTGTAGCCTCTGACTGTTGTAGTTGCTTCTATTGCTCTCATTTGTAAGTCGCTTTGGATAAAAGCGTCTGCTAAATGACTAAATGTAAATGTAAATGTAATCTTTTCCGCTCCCGCAGGAGCCCGATTCCACGTACAGCTGGCTCACTAGATAGTTGGAAAGCAAGTTGGAAACGGCTCGTCTCCACTGCCGCAGCAGCGTCATCAACTTCGCTCCCGCAGGAGCTCTGTTACTCCATTCCAAACTCGCTCCACTGCCACAGCAGTGTCATCTTTTCCGCTCCCGCAAGAGCCCGATTCCCCGTACAACTGGATAGTTGGAAAGCAAGTTTTGAAACGGCTCGTCTCCACTGCCGCAGCAGTGTCGTCAACTCCTCCGCTCCTGCAGGAGCTCTGTTATTCCATCCAAACTCGCTCCACTGCCACAGAAGAGTCATCTCTTCCGCTCTGGCTGGAGCTCAATTCTCCATACAACCAGCTTATTAGACAGTTTGAAAACAAGTTGGAAAGGAAGGAGTTCGTTGCCACTGCCGCAGCAGTGCTATCTCCATCCCCAGCTGACTACCAACGAGGTTCACTTTCTGATACCACGACCATCAAAACCTCAGACGATGACAAGACCTCCCGATCCAGTGACTTACCCTTGCCTTCGATTGGCACAGCATCAGTTTCATGCTCTGCAACTTTTGGGGGGTATCAACATCATTTACCGGCTGCTGTCCCATGTTAGTTGCAATTTTTGGGGGAGTACTCTGGGTTCGGGCCAAATACCGAGCTCGGAGCCCGCTCCTCGGACAGCACGCCAAATACGCATACCATTCTTTCTATCTGACTTATTTGTAAGTGTGAACTCGTGAAATGATGTTTCAGTAACAAAGTTCGGGAGGAGCACATTCAAATGATCTATCTAATCATCATGTCATTCCAACCAGCTGTCAGCAATCAGTAATCAACATGTCTACCCAATCAGCACAAGTGGAGGATCATATAAATACCCAGTCAACTCACCAATGTTTCTCGACAAGTTTTGCAGCATCCCTCCACCACCCCATCTTCCTCACACTCACCTGGTTACTTCCTAAACCAGACATACGGGGGGAGTACTCTGGGTTCGGGCCAAATACCGAGCTCGGAGCCCTCTCCTCGGACAGCACGCCAAATACGCATACCATTCTTTCTATCTGACTTATTTGTAAGTGTGAACTCGTGAAATGGCGGCAGGCTGGGCCTCCCCGTCTACGTTCGTGAGATTTTACAATCTGGAAGTTCCTGCCTTACAGGCGAAAGTGTTATCAGTTCAATAAGGCTGTTGGTTCTGCCCAGTGATTCTGCGCAGACATAGCTCACACACTGGTAGTAAGTTCGGTACGAGGCTTATGTAAATTTGAAGGAGACCGGCGGTGCCGTTCCCTCATTTACGAAAAGAGCTGTTGTGAGTTTGAAGGTGACCAGCGGTGCCGTTACCTCACTCATATGACAAGATATTGTGAATTTGAAGGCGACCGGCGTTGCCGTTCCCTCATTCATGAGACAAGGTGTGGTGAATTTGAAGGCGACCGGCAGGTGCCGTTCCCTCATTCATAAGACAGGGTGTTGTAACCACCCGTTGTAACCACCCGTCAGTTCGAACGAAGTGTCTGTATATGTGGTGGCCCGTTTTCCTTACCGGCCACCCTGCCCGAGCAGTGTTATGGTCCCCGGTTCCCTGGGATACATATCAAAGTCAAAGAGTCAAAGAGTCAAAGAGTTTTATTTGTCACATACACAGTTATATACAAGTATACAGCTGGCAGTGAAATGTATTTGATGTTGTGCGAGTCACACCGAGTCGCCATTCTGCGGCGCCATCTTAAGTTGGACAGAAAATACAGCATAACATGAGGATAGGTAGGTAGGGGTGAGGAGATGAAAAAAAAACAACCCCCAGACTATGCTCCTACGGGAGCACAGTTTGAGAACAGTAAAAAAACATCTCAGCAACATAAGCACACATTACGACATGAAACACGACTTGCAACAGGGGAGAGGAATTGGGGGGTTGAGGTGTCCCAGCACAGCCAGGCGTCCCGGTCCTGCAGCCATCTTAGGCGCTGGTCACAGACCCGCTTGTCAGACTGGGGGTACAAAGCGGCGAAGGTGAGAGATGGGTGTGTGCATAAGTGTGTGTGTGTCTGTAAAGTTCATGTGCATGTTTGTGTAGGCCTGAAGAGTCACGCCTGGCACCATAATCTCGGTGCTCCCGTTGTTATGGAGACAACCTTGATCAGATCCCAGTCCGAGTCAGCAGGTGGTTGGGGGATGAATGCAAGAGCGTCTTCCTGCAGTGCTCTTCTGGAGGAGTTGTTGTCTCAGCAGCGGCCTTGGCCAAGGCCGTGCTGGTTGAGGGAGCCGAAAGCAGATAAGATTGGAATTTGTTTGGTCTGGGAGCGAGTAGCCACAATTTATGACTACTCTCTTAGTTCGTTCTGGTCTCTGAAACCATTTTGCAAAGCAGTGAGCTTTTCCGTGATGATATCCATCTTGCGTTGCAACTCCATGATGTTATCCATGTTGCGGTTAGTAGTCCCAGTTTGGGAGATGACCGCTCTGCCCACTGCTTCAATCATGACGGGCAGCCTTGTGGAGCTTTGAACAGCTGTCACCGCTTTCTGAATTTTTCGATATCCCAGGGCAATGCCTGAACCAATCAGCAGAAACCCTGTTACCATGAATCCGAATAGGTAGATGTCTTCAATGTCCTCTACGGAAAGTGCCGCTAGACACACAACATGCCACCTCTCCCACGCGTCCATCGTGTAGCCAGCAGCAAACGTTCCGGCAGGGCAGTCAGGTTCCCCCGAACCCAAGCTTCTCGTCGAGAAGATGGTGTCAATTGCGTTGAGAGACCAGTTGATCAAATCCATAATTTTTAGTTTGAGAGCAGTGCGTGGAGAGTCTCCCAAAGTTTAAGACAGTAGACTAGACGAGACGAGAGAAGCAAGCAGGAGAGGAGGGAGTAAGGAGACGAGAGGAGAGAGGAGAGAATGCGACCGCCTTCGCTGAGAGCCAGAGGGGAAAGGTGCGAGGTGCGCACGGCGTTGACAATGTGTTCACGATGCGTAAGGAACTTACGCAATATGAGAGAACCTCTCGTAAGAGAACGATACTCGGTTACTTAACGTAACCTCGGTTCTCTCTAGAAGAGGGAACGAGTATTGCGTTCCTTGCCGTGCGCCCCGCGGGCTTTTACGCTTCAGAACTACGAAAACCGAATATGCAGCCCGTGAGCCCTGCTTATATACACGTGGCCACGCCCCACCTGTAGGCAAATGAAGCCAGGTGGGCGCGAAGCCATTGGTCGCCACGTCACGCGGGCTCACCGATAGGCTGCTGCAGTTGCCAGCAGAGCAGCCAATAGCACGCTGGAATAGCCTGCTATGGTCTGCCAGGCTGCCGCACTGCGTTGACAATGTTACAAAATTAAGGATAATTTTGGGTTTTTCAGAAATCTCGAAGAAAGAATACTTTCCCGATGCGTAAGGAACTTACGCAATACTCGTTCCCTCTTCTAGAGAGAACCGAGGTTACGTTAAGTAACCGAGTATCGTTTTTTGTTTGGCAGCCGTAGCTGCCAGTCATTTACCATTTTTTAACAGTGTAAAACTGTTATTTTACTGATTTTTTCTAGATTATTATGACCAAACACCTTCAATAAAGTGACAGTACTAAAAATTCTGCAGAAAAACAGTTATTTTACAGATTATTACAATAAAAAAAACATTCAATAAAGTGTTAAATTTACAGTTTTATTTTGGAAGACAAAATACAGTCTGTAAACAATACAATACATAATACATTTCAAATACAGATAACAGCGGAACAGTTTCATCACATTTTTAAAGTTGAATAAAATTTCAAACTGAAAAAAAAAAGTACAAAACTGATACATTTACAAGATTGTCATGGATTCACTATTGATTCTAAAACTTGTATTATTCAGATGTAAATTTATGTAAACAAATTCTTCAGAGCCCCCAGGAGGAATTGAAAAACAAAAAATTGCATTTATCTTGTAAGTTAGGGTTACTAATATCATGATGAGGTCATGATTTCACCTTATAACAAAATAACAAATTGTGCCATTTACTGTTTTGTATTTACTTTGTATTTTCCAAATAAGTTTAATGTTCTTTTCCTCTATATTCAACTGACCCCCGAGGGCTCCATATAGCTCTGATGATATATGTGGACAAACATTTACCTTTTAATTCAGAATCCAAGATATATAGTGTAATAAGAAATATAAATCAAAACATACAACAGGTCCATGATTCTACACCAGAAGGGACAGACACAGCAGCAGATAATGAGCAATCCTCTTCCAAATCTCCAATAATCAGCTGGATCTGTAAAAGAAAGAAAGAAAAAGACAATGATTCACTGAAAAGTCCTTAAAAAGGGAGGATTTTGTTTTTGTACCTTTCCTTTAAACCAGGGCCGGCTCTAGCTCTTTGGTTGCCCTAGGCGAGATTGAGTTTTGTCCCCCCCCCCCCCCTCTAATTGTTAAGCCCACCGGCAACTATAGTTGCCAGTGTATATTTGTCATTTTCCTTCTGTAAGTATTTTTCTATATATTATCCATGTTTTATATCTTAATGACACACAAGCAGACAACCAAATAAAGGATTGCAAGAAAAAAAAATTATATTAACTTCCTTCCTGTCACATGAGACTGCCAACTTCCTACCCCTACTTCCAGGGAGCACAACGAAGGCAAACCCTCCCAAAGAAAGGTCATTTTCATGTTACTAATAAGTATTTTTTGTTGACATATATATATCAACATAATCATGAAGGTCTCTAGAATCATCCAAACAAAACACATCTTACAACAGATCTATAGTTTTTAGTATACTTAGTCAAACATAATAAATTTGATTATGAATAAAGATTGATCTGTTGAAAGCAGTTATTTTGAGTTAGATGCTAAATGTTCTCCTCTTAATCATATTTGACATTGAAGGGGTGCATACAACATATTTGCCCACCGGCAACTAAAGTTGCCACAGATTCAAATACGATTTTCAAGAAAAAATACAAAAACCTGGGGAAAAGAAATGCAGAACATGCCATTCAGAAAAAATTGGGCACAAATGGGTTAAGTATTTATAAAAACTATATAAACAAACATGCTCCTATTGTTACTCCAAGACTTAAAAAGCTAATTATGACTTAAATTATACACTCTAATAAATTGCACATACAAAAATGCTACAAAGAAAGTTGGAGGATATTTAACAAATTATGACTCAAACTATGGATGAACAAACAAAAATGCTTTTATAGTCACTCCAACACTTAATCAAGAAAGTTAAGACTTGAAGGATCAACTGCAATAAATTGGTCATACACAAATGCTAGAAAGAATGTTGAAGGATATTTACCAAATATTAACTCCATAAACTGTGCAAAAACTCTCTTAAGCACCTGTAAAGACACTTAAGCAAATTATGACCCATAAACTGGATTAACTATACCCTCTACAAACAAAAGTGCTATTATGGATACAATGTACTTACCACTACAAAATTAAAATATATAAGTTCTTGTAGCTCTATCCCTATCTTAAATAATAAAAGATGAACAGTTGTTTCTGGCATTTCTATTCACCTTCAAAATTGACGCAGCATTAAAATTTGGCTCGTCTGGATTTCCTTATTGTCAGTGAAATGCGTAGTAAAATGTAGATAACTAGCTAGCTAGTGATAGCTTAGTGACAGCAATAAAACGTCCAATGCCGTCCAATATTAGTTGATAATATCGATAATACGAAGTAAATTTTTTCGTTTGACACCTTTATGGCTGAGATGAGAAGACTTACCTCTATACTGGGCTTTCTTTTGATCGTCTGCCTTTCTCTTTTTCCGTCCCTGTGTACTCGAGGGTTTAGACCTCTTCATTTTTGAAGAACGCGCCAGTGCTGAGCACTTGCCTGACATAACGCCTGTGCTAGACAATATTCACTTTCAATTCAATCTAATAATCAGGTTAAGTAATTAAACGTGCGGCTGAGGGGGCGCCCAAGGATGATCATGTTTAATATGTTTTATTTCGCTTGTTTTAATTCTATGCTTAATGGGAAGTAAGTTTAAGGGCGCCACTAGAGGGCACCTGGCTGCGCCCCCAACACATTTGTCGCCCTAGGCAACCGCCTAGCTCGCCTATAGCAAACGCCGGCCCTGCTTTAAACAACATTTGACATAGAGACATTCTGGCTATATGAACACAGAGTCCGCTCAGCTTTGAGATGGTTATTGGTAATTATTATGCATAAAATTTGGTCCAATGTAGCTTGGTTAACAACATTATTCAAAATATTGTGTTTCACAGAAGAAAGTCATACAAGTTTGATAAGATATGAGAGTGAGAAAACGATGAGGGAGTTTTCATTTTGAGTGAGCTATGCTTTTAAACTCAAGAAGGTACGTTTGAACCAGAGCTCAAGTGCCTTGAGTTGCCTGTGTTCACATTTCCACACACATAAGGGTACCGTAATAGTATTAATGTTGGATATGACATGAATACTCACTTCCTCTGAAGATCATGTGGCAGATTTTCATTCCCAAAACTTCAGGATTATGAGGGGGGAAGAAACAAACACACACACACACACACACACACACACACACACACACACACACACACACACACACACACACACACACACACACACACACACACACACACACACACACACACAAATGAATATTAATTTAAAACATTCATATTAATTATCAACTTACTGACAGAGACATGGACTTGCAAAATGTACTCACCAGGTCCATACAAAAACTTGACAGTAGATCCAAACTCCTGGTTTGCCTATAATTCTTCAGAGTCCAAGGATGGTGGTTTCCTGTCCTCTCTGCTGAATGAGTACATGACAGTGTTCTCCGATTACTCATTCCAATACTCCTTGATCTTAAAACTAGCTGACAGTAGGGATGGGCATTATGACCATATTATACTTCATACATGAGAAATTTTATTTCACAATAACAATATCACAGTATAGTTATTTTATAGATATTTTATTAAGAAATACTACAGAATAATACTGCTTAGTCTTCACTGCATGATATTCTATGCATTAATATCACTTGATTCTTAAAAACGTAGAAGGTATTCTCTAGTCTTTTGTTGTTTGATTCAAATTAATGGACGGCAGTTTATTAAGCTGCTGCCCCTTTAAGAACGAAAGCACAATGACACGCATCCGGGATTCCCCACGTTAACTTGAACTCTTTAACTCTAACGTTACTTCAAACATAACTGACTGTTTAAATCAAGCGAATACCTCACATGACAGGGATTTTGAGATAATTGTGTGCAATATTGGATAGTCACTATCATCGTCATAGTGCCCAGTCCTAGCTTAACAGTATTACAACATAACAAAACACAGAAACAGAATATGCAAGTTATTCGCGATTAGCATATAACTTTAATACACTATATATGTTGATGTGACAGTAGAAAAAATATAAAGGGATTTATTTACCTTCTGCCGTCTGTTGTCCGCCATTGCTAACTTAAATGTCTGTTCATATCCATGTTTTTCTTTCTCAGTCGACATCCCACAATCAAAATTCGTCCAAAATAAGATTTTAACAGATGTAAAATGATCCATGTGATGCCATTAATGGACCGACGAAGCAGTCCTGTTGTAGATTAGAATTGCCACGCCCGCGAGCACTCCAACGACAACGGGTGTATTTTCAAATTTGATCGGTAGAAGGCGCGCACAGTTGTCATTGGCCAGATTTCTAGATGACGTTCATATTTACCAATCACGCTCAAGTGAACACGTAAAGACAGCAAATAACCTTACAAATAATAATGTTTGTTTTAAACTACAGTTAGCAAATGTGTATATTTATTTTTATTTGCTGTTATATTTAATTAATTGGTCAAGTGGTGTTTTGTGGTGTGGGCAGAGGCTTGAAAGTTTCAACCTGGAGAGCAGTGCAGATATGTACTCTTTAAAAACAGATTATTGTTTGATATTTAGTTTCCTATATAGTTTGTTATATTTGTATCCAGAATTACAGTTTGAATGTAAAAATACACCTACACTGTAAACAAAAAAAATAATTAAAAAAATCAAATGACTGGCAGCAACGGCTGCCAAACAAAAACATAAAATGAACGTAAATTATCTTAATTTATATAAGGAAAAATCTGTAAAATAACAGTTTTCTCTCAAACTTTTAATTTAAATTTACGTAATGTTTTTGCACTTTATTTGAATTAAGATATTTTACTTTAATTTTACAGATTTTGTTTGGCAGCCGTAGCTGCCAGTCATTTACCATTTTTTTACGATTTTATTTTTACAGTGAAACTAATAAGATTTACTTTAAAATTACAAAGAATAATGTTAAATTGTTAGTATGGACATAAACCTTTAATATAATGAGCTAAATATTTTATTACAGATTAGCTCTGTAATTTTACATACATTTGTATGTAATTTAAGAAAACAGAAAAATACTGTATAAATAATACAGTAATTTTCCTTTATAAAAATGAGAATTACTGTAATTTGTCATTAATGATAAAATAATGGTCAAGTTGTTAATTTACAGATATTTTTTGTAATTTTACATGAATTTGTATGTAATTTATGAAAACAGAAAAATACTGTATAAATAATACAGTAATTTTCCTTTATAAAAATGAGAATTACTGTAATTTGTCATTAATAGGGTTGGGAATCGTGAGAAATTTTCCGGTTCCGGTTCCGGTTTCGGTTCCGCCTAACGATTCCGGTTCCGATTCCGGTTCCATTAAAATTATTACACAAATAGTGGTAAAGGAAAAAGGCACAATACGCAACTCAAACAATCCATTTTGTGTTTATTACTTGCTCTAAAATTAATTTACAGGTTGGCAATGTCAAAAAAGTCCTGTACTGTACATATATTACAGTATTAATTAAGCCATTCTTGCAACACATAGTTTTTCAAATGAACACCTCTGAAATTGTCTTATTACATTTTATCTCTCTGTCTCTGAATAAAACCAAGTTATAAATTATATTTATTAGTTATATTTATTAATTAGTTGTATATTAATTTAATAGTAATTCAGTTATTCAGTGAACTTGTAAATAATAAATTGCAATTCAGCATTACAAAGGTAATTGTGCCTAAACGCTTACCTAAACCATGGTGACTCAACGGTTGACATACATATATATATATATATATATATATATATATATATATATATATATATATATATATATATATATATATATATATATATATATATATATATATATATATATAGGCCTTACACTATAAATCTGGTATAAGCCCTGAGGCACTCTGTGCTGTAGCAAATGTTTTGTCAAATTGCTAGTGCAGCCTCCTTTGCATGTTATTAACTTTTCACATTTTGCTTCATTATCATTCATTCTTTGGAAATGAATCCATACTTGTGACTTTCTCTTCGCCATGCTGGTGGTCAACGAGAAAATATCTGACGCAAAACCGTAAATGTGTAGCGCGAGGGCTTTCAGGCTGAACTGCGTTGCACTCCTGGAAGCGGCAGGCAACGTCATTAATATTCATGATGAGGTGAGCCAGAGTTGCCAGGTTTTCACAACAAAACCCGCACAATTGCACAATCGCTTCAACCCGCGGACATGAAACACAGCCCGCGGCAACAGTGGAAAACGGGAAAGCGGGAAAACCACGGACTTGGCAACACTGGCTGTCACTCGCTATGAAAGGATACGCTTCCAGCGCTTCGCACACACATTGCACCAGAACCGTTTTCGGAACCGAAACTTCTGAATAAGAACCGGTTCTCGGTTCCCAACCCTAGTCATTAATGATATAATCCTTAAAATAACAGTCAAGTTGTTTATTTACAGATATTGTTTGTAATTTTACATAGTTTTAAACATAATTCAAAATTACAGGAAAATACTGTAAACAATTTAGAGTTATTTTCCGTAAAATTAGGATTTTTTTTTACAGTGTACATACATATGCGTCTGAGAAATGTTAACGATGAATGGCTATATGTAACTTTTATCATGTGTACAATTATTTTATTATTTACTTGACAAGTAGGCTATTACCACGTAATCAGTGTTGCCAAGTCAATTGGGCTACTTCAACACTGTTGCCGTGGGCTGTTTTCATGTCCGCGGGTTTGAATTATGCGATATTTAGCAACGGGAATGCCAATTTTAGTAGGCAACGCTACCAAAAAGACACATATTTTACCCCCAAACGCAATTTTTACCGGAGAACCTCCCCTGAAACGAGATTGGGCTTGTTTTGTCTAGCAATTGGGCGGGTTTTTTTGTGAAAACCTGGCAACCCTGCAGGTAATGTTAGAGGGATAAATTACTGCATTTGCGCTGCGAAATGCTTAAAATAAATTATCTAATTTACCATAATCTGTGTCTAGAGAACTTTAATGAGCTATTTTCTGACCAGTGACAAACTTTAAAACTACACAAGGCTACACAGCAATTTTTTTTGTTCATTTAGCCTTCACAAAACATTTTTGTTGATGGCAAAGGTGCTTCAATGATAGGAATTTTAATGTATACGTATAATCACGCCAACATATGAGTATCTGCGGTTTAACAATTAGTATTTTTAACCTCACACAACAAGTATTATGTCTAATAACACACTGTCAGCTTGGGAGTATGAAATTCATTGCATGCATAAAAGTAAAAGTAATATTATTACTTACCTACAGGAGTATGGCAATATTAGATCGTCAAAGGATGAGCAAACTTCCACATGGCACAGAGAAAATGAGGCGCAACCCCCAAAAAATGGTGAAGGAAACCCTGTGCATTCGGCGCGATTTTCTGCCTCATCACGCATGCGCAAAATATAGATCTTGTGGTTGCTGCTCAACATAAAAAATTTTGTCCAGAAAATTTTGTTTAACATGTTGTAGTGACATTTTGGCGAATTTTGTTGGACCAACATGTTTTTTTATGTAGATTCACAGTTATTCACAATTCCTAATAAATGTGACTCAAAAACCACAGTATGCTGGACAAATGGTAATTTCATTTTTTACAGTGTACAATGTCCTGGGATGCATGTTCATTTATAGATGGTTTGTCTATAACTTGAGGCAAAAGCGTGTGTTTTACAGGCTTTGTGTCTTTCCCATGTGGACTTTTCCTGTGGCCACATTCTTTTGGGTCGTAAAACATCTTATCTGATTGTTTCCAGTGTAACCGAGGATCCTTCTCTGTTGTGTTGGGGAGAGAGTCTGTTACTAAGCACAAACATTTAAAACATATTAGTAGATGTAACCGGCGATTATGTGTCTGATTTCGCCTCATATTGATTTCTACACCAATCATATCCAATCATAGCGCAATGGAGCCAATGTAAAATTTACGCAATTTTACATTTATTCCAAAATAATAAATAAAACCTCATAACAATTTAAACAATACATTTTATTTGTGAATTAATGTTCAGCTTTTCTTTTCAGCAGTCAACAAGCTTTGTAGTACACACTCTCACATGTAGCAACTCATAATGTAATAACTGCACATAATGTAAAATCTACACATAATGTAAAATCTACACATAATGTAATTATTCAATTATTATTGTAATAAAATGTTCACAATGTAAAATATTTCTCAAAATATAATAAAATCTTGAGCTCGTAATGTAATAACAAATTTTACATTGTGAGAAAATGATCAACTCAACAAAAACGTGTCATATTTTCATTATTGTAATAGCTTTTAAAACATAAAAAAATATTAGTATTCCCTAAAAATCTAAAGCCAGTCTTACCTGTGAAATGCAGCATTTAAATATTCATGCAATTATTATTATTATTATTATTATTATTATTATTATTATTATTATTATTATTATTATTATTATTATTATTATATGTTTATTAAACATAAAGCATTGGTATTCCTTGCGAGTACATTTTAAAAATCTAAATCTAAGTCTTAACCTGCCTACAAAATCCACCAGATTACTGTTATAGCTACTATTATTATTACTTCTACTACTACTACTGCTACTATTTCTACTTCATAATGGTATACTTGCTGTTAAATGTAAGTTGTATAATTTTTTTTATAATAAAAAATTATAATAGTAATAATAATAATAATAATTGCATGAATATTTAAATCTGTTGCATTTCGCAGGTAGGTTAAGACAGTAGTAGTTTATTAGATTTTTAAAAATGTACTGTAAGGGAACACTAATATGTTTTATACTAATATGTTTTACTTATTACATTATGTGCAGTTATTACATTATAAGATGCTACACATGTGACTTTTCCCCATTCATTTCATGTCGCTGTTGGACATGGTTACTTAATAAAAACTTATAATGTCACATTTTGTAATATTTGCGATGTTTTATTTTTCTTAAATAGATTATTTTCTATATAATATCCAGTTTATTTTGAGGAGGCACTGCCTCCCTTGCCTACTCAGAAAAAAAACGCCCCTGGTGTGTATATATTGTTAAAGTATTGCACTAGCGTTAGTGGTAGTGCAATACTTTAACAATATATACACACCAGGGGCGTTTTTTTCAGAGTCCTATTGTTTTATTTGAAGGCATTACGGTTCGAACGTGATGACTTTACATTGTGACGAAATTAAGATAATGCTTGTTCAAATTGTGCTGAATAAAGCTTTTGAAGAGATGAATAAGCAAAGAGCAACGTTTTGTTTGTTTTCCATAACATGTTATGGTGAATTGCGCACTCAAACTTAACATTTATGATTGTGTTTTGCACTGTAAAAGGGAGCATCTTAATGTTCCACATACAGCTATGGTCGTGATTTGCAGTGTAATGAATTGTAATGAGACAGAAGAGCATCATCTTTCTCATTTTAGACAATCCACAAGTCCCTTAAAATGAACACACTGAAATCCGTTTTTTCTATTCCACATCTTACATCCCAATTCTAATCGGCTCTCTTCAAACTGTTTTCTTGCTTCAAATGATAAAGTACATGAGCTCAGCAATGCACAAGGCTATTTATTCTTGTGTGGTCCGACTGCTTTCAGTTACTGTACAACTTTGACTTGAAATTTTTGCCCAATTTTCCTACATGCATTCATCTCAGGCTTTTGATTAACATGAGGAGCTCTAGACATACAGAAGTTCAGTTATAATGACACTGAACTTTTGGGCCGCTTGAGTTTCCATCACTTTGCGTCACTGGCGTCACTTTGTTTGGTCTCATTAGGAGAGGTTTGAAGTAGGTCATTGACTAAACATCTTCATCTGACATAAATGGCAGGTTGGTGAAAATAGCGCACATAAACACATTGCTCAGATGGATTGATCATCATAGTGAGGTTTGCGTGCAAACGGTCTGGCGAGTGGCAGTGCATAAAATCGGCGACTGTGACGTGGGCGTGATTTGTGAACGCATTTGTATAATCATCCTCATGTGCGTGTTTGAAGGTATGCAAGCTCTCCTGCTTGTTTGTGTGTGTTCATCGGTGGTGGTAAATGAGCACACACAAAGCTTTTGAGACTCACAAACATCCACATACACATGCAATGAGAAGGTTCTCATTAGCTTGATCAATATGAATATCTAATCCCATTGCTTGTGTTTCTCTGCCAAATTGTTGAACATGCTATTTACATCTGTCCCGTCAGCACTCAATCAATCTCATACATCAGAGATCCATCCAATCAGAGTGCTGTATGAGAAATGTGTCTCACACTCATCATCACGCTGATTGATTCATCATGTCCTGCTGGCCAAAGGGTTACTGGCAGAATTCAGGAAGGCCCTGTGGACCAGATCAGAGGTCAGACTGCTTATGAAAAGTCAGATAAGCAGCATTTCTAGAGGTTCTCCACAGAGCGGGTCTCACAGAGTCCTGTCAATAATAATATCCAGCATTCCTGTTAACCTCAATACCACCCTCCTCCTCTGCTCTTTCAATGTTATGCTTTTTTCTCTTTGTAATTGCTTGTAATTTGCTTGTTGACAGAGTCCCCAGCTTGTCTGGCCTCTGATGCGGCTGTAACCGGAGCCTCCTGGAGGAGGATGAGAACACATTTGGCTAATGCACCAACACACACACATACACACACACACACACACACACACACACACACACACACACACACACACACACACACACACACACACACACACACACACACACACACACACACTGCTCGTGCTTAATTATGGTGACTGTGTGGCTAACCAATGCAGCACCAACTAAATGGGGCTGAACTCCTCTATGGTGAAGACAGGGGCTACACAGTTCATTATTTTTTGCTTTACAGCAATCAAGGTCAAATTATGGCTTGCATGCCAAATAATGCAAAGACGACCTGCTAGCTGCAGAGGAGAGAGGGCTCTGGTGCTGATGAAAGAATGTTAGAGCAGAAAAAGGAGGGGATGGGATGGGGGGGTTTCTTCATCTCTGCTGACGTCCAGTGAGAGAATTTATGACGCTGTCACCTGAAAGCAAACATCATCTTACTCATACATACTTTCTCTCATGGAGTTTTCTTCCCTCTGTTCTACTTCTCATCTTTATGACGATATGTGCTGTTTTCCACATATACCCTGTTAATTACTTAACGTAATATGCTTATTTTTTCAAGGAAAATTCTCCCACAGTGGACAATAATTAACCATTAATTATGAATGAGTTACTGTTAAGAGAAGTTAAGGGTATCATCACAATAAAATAAGAATAAGAATACCATCTAATACATTATTATTGTCACCATTCTGTTTTGTTAATTGACTTTCAGGTTGTTTTCATTTGTCATGTTTCTTTGTTCAGTTTCCCACCACTCTTCTGTCCCCATAGTTACCATCATTATTAGTTCATATGTGTCAGCTTTGTGTCATCTATTTCTCTCGTTAGTGTTGCTACTTAAGTTCTTCCCTTTTCACTCAGTCTTTGTCCGGTCACTGTTGTGTCTAGATGTGTTGTGCTGTTGCCTGTCTGCCTTGAGAATGTTTGTGATTAAACTACATTTTGAACTTGATTAATCTGTATTTGTCTTCCTGCCTGCATGTGACAGATGACCGGACCAGAAATGGATTATGCAGCAAGATTTGCTGTTGTGGCTCAGGATGCCCATGATATATTTTTTATTTTTTATGCATGTCTTGCCGTCATTAGCCACTAAAACAGCGAGACACTGAAGTCACTGTTCTGGATCGTGGCAAATTACCATCACCCTGCTGACCTCCCAGACACCACCGGTCTGAACTGGAAGGAAGTCCTCGTCCGGTGTCTGGAGAGCATCCGGTCCCTATCCAGGACACAACCAGACTCAGAGCCTGAATCACCTCCATTGACCACAGGGTACCAACACTGAATCATCGTTGAATCAATGTTAATGCATTAATCAAATTATCATTGAAACAATGTTGATATTTAACATTGATTTTTTTTTTAATCAGGTTTACACCTTGAAATAATGTTATTTCAACGATGAAAAATAGATCAAGATGGCCATAAAATCTATATTTTTTCAACTTAAATTAAATCACTTATTTAACACTGAATCAACATAGAAACACTATAAAATCAATTTTGCTTTATGTACAGCAGGATTCTATGCCAGTTAATTTTCATGTATGGCTGCAATTGATATGAATTTGTATCAAAAAGTCACTCAAAGTAAACAACATCCTTCAGTTTACATGCAAATGTATTTATTTATGCCCCCACAGTTTCAACAGGAAATCTCACATTGACTTAAAACAATTACATCTGAATTTATAACACAAGTGAAAAACATGACAACCTGCATCTGCAAAATGAAAGTAAATACAAATGGAAACTTGCCAATAAAGACAGAAATGGGACCGTACTACTGAAAGAAAGAAGATGGAAGAAAGAATTAAATACTCTGAATACTCTAAACTCAGCGGTTTCCACCACGAGTAATGCCACCAAGCCTTTCAGGAGTGTAACAGAGCCATTTTTGCACCATCCCAGCAAAGATAAACTCTGATGCCTCCTTTTTATCAGCATTCACTTGTAATGCACCTAAAACAACAAGATGTTAGTAAATATTTGAAATGTTACTAATTATACATTACACATGTACTACAAAATGAAGTGAAACTTGAAATGTGATCAAAATCTTTACATTCCAGTTAAAACACGCTGAATTTAAATTCAAGACTATTTAATGAATTTTAGTATAGACTTTTCCCTTTAAACACCTGCAGACACACAGAAGAAATGAATGGAAAAGCAAGGTGAAAATACACTCACCTAAAGGATTATTAGGAACACCATACTAATACTGTGTTTGACCCCCTTTCGCCTTCAGAACTGCCTTAATTCTACGTGGCATTGATTCAACAAGGTGCTGAAAGCATTCTTTAGAAATGTTGGCCCATATTGATAGGATAGCATCTTGCAGTTGATGGAGATTTGTGGGATGCACATCCAGGGCACGAAGCTCCCGTTCCACCACATCCCAAAGATGCTCTATTGCAGCATTATACTGCTGGAAGTAGCCATCAGAGGATGGGTACAATGGGTACATGGTGGTCATAAAGGGATGGACATGGTCAGAAACAATGCTCAGGTAGGCTGTGGCATTTAAACAATGCCCAGTTGGCACTAAGGGGCCTAAAGTGTGCCAAGAAAACATCCCCCACATCAATACACCATTACCAGCAGCCTGCACAGTGGTAACAAGGCATGATGGATCCATGTTCTCATTTTGTTTACGCCAAATTCTGACTCTACCATCTGAATGTCTCAACAGAAATCGAGACTCATCAGACCAGGCAACATTTTTCCAGTCTTCACCTGTCCAATTTTGGTGAGCTCGTGCAAATTGTAGCCTCTTTTTCCTATTTGTAGTGGAGATGAGTGGTACCCGGTGGGGTCTTCTGCTGTTGTAGCCCATCCGCCTCAAGGTTGTGCGTGTTGTGGCTTCACAAATGCTTTGCTGCATACCTCGGTTGTAATGAGTGGTTATTTCAGTCAAAGTTGCTGTGACGACTCCTCTGTTGAGTGGGGTTTCCCCAGGCTCAGGTGGATGATTGGCTGGCTCCGCCCTTTCAAGTGGTTATTCCGTACACCTGTGGTGGACTTCCTGTCGAGCGTGTTGAAAAGGAGCATGAGGAAAATGCTAAGGAGGGTGACAGACTGGACATGATTTTCATTTACGTTTGGGTTCCTTTAAAGTTGTTTTCCTTTGACAAATCCAACACTAGCAACAGCACATTACCTTTCCATGCATTCATTACACTACACCACTGATTCCTGACTGTTACATTTATATTCTGTTTTCTTAATGTATAGGTCTATTTTTGTCAATAAATTTGGGTATTTTTCGGCTTTCTTGTGTCCCTCTTTTTGTTGCGTCCCTTTTTGAGCTACGGGACGTAACAAATGGGGGCTCGTCCTTTGTTGATACTTGGAGATCTTTGATAAATTTGTTCGTTTCATCGTGTTTTGCGAAAATAAATTTGTACGCGTTACAAAAGTTAAAGTTTTTCCCTGTTAGGTTTAGCGACTTGTTTCCTTTGAGACATGTCGTTTTTCTTTTCGTAGTGTTGTGGTGAAAGCGGGTAGCAGCAGTTTTCTCGGGAGCACTTCCATGGTGTGTGAATTGTCGCTGTTTAATCAGTTGCAGTCCCACCCACTGGGTTTGCGTGCTTAATTTCCCCCAGCCAGTATCTGCATGAAGATTAGGTTTTAGGTAGGCAGATAGACGTATTTTAAAGAGTTAGAGAGTGGGGAAGGTTTCAAGTGTTTGATTGCACATTTGGTAATGGGCAGTCTGTGGGTTATTTGCTTATGGCTGATGTTGAGAAGTTTTTTGAATCACCTTCACATGTTCTGTTAGGTAAATGCACAAAAGAGCAACTTTTAATAATCGCTGAGTATTATGAAATATCCCTTAGTGATAAGAGAATAAAAGAAAGTAGAATTAAAAGTAAGTTGAAAAATAAATTGATTGACAAGGCAATTTTGGAAGCTGAGATGGATGAAATTCAGGACGTACAAACAGCTACGCGGTCTGCTTTGACTTTTGACAAACAAAAGAGTTGTTATTGTTACAAATGGAACATGAAAAAATGAAGCAGATGTCTGAGCAAGGTAGAATTGAGTTAGAAAAGGCAAAAATGGACTTGGAGTATTTAAAACTTAAACTCATGAAAGAAGGTAAAGTTAGTCAAGATGGTTTCGAGGAGAGTGGTGTGCGTGGAAGTTTTCCGCTGCATCAAAGTCTAAAACTTGTTCCTAAATTTAATGAGAATGATCCGGATGTTTTTTTTACTCTGTTTGAGCGCGTTGCTGAGTTACAGGGTTGGTCTAGGACAAATTGTGTGCTGTTGCTGCAGTGTGTGTTAGTTGGTAAAGCGCAGTTAGCCTTTTCTGCTTTAAGTATAGAGGAGTGTAAAGATTATGAAGCTGTTAAATTTGCAGTGTTGAAAGTTTACGAATGCGTACCGGAAACATATCGACAACGTTTTAGGTTGTGTAAAAAGGTTCAGGGACAGACACATTTGGAGTTTGTGAGGGATTTAAGACGACATGTTACACATTGGTGTGCATCGCTTTATGTTAAAACGTTTGAAGATTTACTTGAGTTGATCATAATTGTGCATTTTAAAGGTTCGGTTTCCGATCAAATTGCGACGTATATCAGTGAACACAAAGTTCAGTCTCCTGAGGAGGCAGCATCATTGGCTGATGATTTCGTGCTCACTCATAAAAGTATTGGCGGGCACGGGAGGAAGTGAGCGCAAGCCGTTTTACAAATAATACTCCACAGAGTGGTCGCATTTCTCCATGGAGATTTGATCCGTCTAAAACGTGTAACTACTGTCGTGGAAAAGGACATTGGAAAGCTGACTGTTCTATTCTTATAAATAAATTCTTATAAAAGCCGCAAATTCTGTTCAGTTGAGTGATGCTGAGACAAATTAATTCCAACTGTTTAATGATGTTTTTTCCACTTATGCTCCTTTCATTACAGAAGGTCGAGTGTCATTAGTGGATGGAGTTGAAGAGATTCCTGTTAAGATTTTACGAGATACAGGAGAGATGGATTCTTTTATTTCAGAGTCCATTTTGCCATTTTCCTCTCAATCGGAAACCGGTGACAGTGTTTTGGTTCAAGGAATGGGTTTGAATACGTTAACAGTTCCTCTGCATAAAGTCAAGCTTTACTCTGATTTAGTGACTGGCGAAGTGGTAGTAGGGTTGCGCCCTGCTTTGCCGATCGAAGGTGTTCATCTCATTTTGGGAAACAAACTAGCAGGTGATCGGGTGTGGGCTAATGTAACTACTTCTTCCTTTGGTTGCCTCTAGTTGAGAGCTGGTTCAACAGACAGTGGTTGTCGACCCTGTGGGGGCTGTAACCCGTGCCATGGGAAAAAACTTTGAGGGTTTAGAGACGCAAGATAAAAATGAGTTAAGTTCACCAGGTGCTGTACTGCTTATACCTGACTTGTCTGCTCTGTCTTTTCCTCTGTCTACAGATGAGCTGAGTAAAGAACAACATTCAGACTCCTCGTTGGCTGAGCTCCTCACTGCTGCGCTTCATGACAGTGATGTGTCAGATAAGGCCAGAGGTTATTTTGTACAGGATGGATTGCTGTTAAGGAAATGGAGTCCTCATGGTGAGAATTTTGTGGGGGACCCGATTGTCCAAGTAGTGGTTCCCACAAAATTTTGTGATACCGTGTTGGAAGTTGCACATGACAAGTCTGGTCATCCTGGGGTGCGAAAGACTTATGATCGCGTTTTGCAACATTTTTTTTGGCCACGCTTAAAGCATGACATTTCTGTATACATAAAAAAAGTCACACTTGTCAACTGACTAGTAAGCCAAATCAGAAATTAAAGCCTGTTCCATTGCATCCGATTCCAAAACATTGTGACCCATTTGAACATATTATTGTAGATTGTGTGGGTCCTCTGCCATGTTCAAAGTCTGGGAGCAAAAATTTGCTTACTGTTATGTGTTTGGCCACACGTTTTCCTTCTGCCTATCCGTTGCGTATGATTACCTCACGCTTAATTGTAAAAGCTTTGGGGCAGTTTATCGGCATTCCTAAAATCATTCAGAGTGATCAGGGTAGTAACCTTACCTCTCATCTTTTCCAACAAGTCTTGAAACAACTAAGAATTAAGCACAACCTTTCTATTGCATATCATGCACAAAGTCAGGGAGCATTGGAGAGGTTTCATCAGACTTTGAAGTCTCTCCTTCGTGCTTATTATGTGCAGTTGGATAGAGATTGGGAGGAGGGGTTGCCCTGGTTGTTGCTGGCTGCGCGTGAGGTGGTGCAAGAAAGAACCGGATTTAGTCCAAATGACTTAGTTTTTGGTCACAAGGTTTGTGGGCTTTTGACTGTGCTTCAGGAGTCAATTAAAAGTTCTGATTCGCCTAAAAACTTGCTGTCGTATGTATAGGGTTTTCGTCAGAGGCTGTTACAGGCAAAAGAGCTGGCTGGTGCTAAACTTGAAAAACGGCAGGAAGGAATGAAGCATTGTATGACCGTAAAGTAGAACCTCGGGTATTTGAGCCTGGAGACCAGGTTCTGGTGTCACGACTGTTGCTTTCTTCTCCTTTTGAAGCAAAATTTGAGGGCCCATTTGTGGTAAAAAGTAGGTTGAGTGATGAAAATTATGTAGTTGTAACTCTGCATTGGAGGAAGTCCACCCAGCTATATCATGCAAATCTACTGAAACCATATTATGAAAAGTCTAAAGTGGATGATGAAAGCTCTGTTCATTCAGCACTTTGTGCGGTGTCCAATACTAGGAATAATTTTTGCTCTGACAATAAGGGAATGGAGGGTAATGAGCATGATGATGGCGTTTTGCGTGGACGACTAAATAATTCTGAGTCTTTGAAAAAGCTTGACGTTATTCTTGCTCATTTACCTACTTCACAGTCTAACGAGTTGGTTACTCTTATACAGAGTTTTCCAGAATTGTTTGGAGATGCGCTGTCTCGAACCAGTTGGGCTGAACATGATATTGATGTTGGTAATGCTTCTCCCATCAAACAGCCTTATTATCGCGTGTCACCAGAAAAACGGAAGCTGATGGAAGGAGAAATCCAATACATGCTGGACAATGATATTGCGGTCCCTTACGGTTCAGATTGGGCATCTCCTTGCCTGCTGGTTGCGAAGCCTGATGGCTCCGTAAGGTTTTGTACAGACTTTCGCGAACTCAATAGTGTGACAAAACCTGATTGTTTTCCACTCCCGCGAATGGAAGACTGTATTGACCAGGTAGGTTCTGTAACCAAACTTGATTTGTTGAGAGGCTATTGGCAGGTGCCTTTGAGTCAGAGAGCTCAAGAAATGTCTTTATTTGTTACTCCATCAGGCCTCTATTCTTACAACGTTATGAGTTTTGGGCTGAGAAACGCCCCTGCCACTTTTCAATGTCTAATGAACCGTGTAGTTGCAGGCCTTGAAGGGTGTGCGGCGTATTTAGACGATCTTGTAGTGTTCAGCGATAGCTGGGACTTGCATTTAAAACGTTTGAGTGCAGTTCTGAGGCGTTTGTCAGAGGCAGAACTGATGGTGAATCTGGCAAAGTGTGACTTTGCTCGTGCTACAATAACTTACCTTGGTAAGGTTGTGGCGAATGGTGAGGTTCACCCAGTAAATGCTAAAGTTCAGGCCATTCATGATTATCCTGCACCTACTACGAAAAAATAGCTTATGCGTTTTTTAGGGTTAGTGGGTTATTATCGTTCTTTTTGTTGTAACTACTCCTCCGTTGTTGCACCACTTACTGATTTGTTGAAGGCCAAGGTAAAATTTGTTTGGTCGTCAAGTTGTGCGTTGGCTTTTGAAAATGTTAAGTCCCTACTGTGCTCCTCCGTTGTCCTTGCTGCCCCTTGCTTTGAAAGGCCTTTTTCTCTACAGGTGGACGCGAGTAAAGTTGGTGCTCAACATTTTGATGTCTATGTTGGTTCGAGTCAACCTGTTGTAATTTATACTGATCACAACCCGTTGACGTTCTTGAATTCACTTCATTGCCCGAATCAAAGGCTCATACGTTGGTCTTTATTTCTGCAGGCCTATGCCCTGGACATTCGACATGTTAGAGGATCTGAAAATCTTGTAGCTGACGAGCTGTCACGCACCCCTGTGAATCATTAGATTTTATTTTTGTTTTGTCTTTTTCCTCTTTTGGCCTTTCCTAGGACCTGAAGTATTGTGTGGTAAATCTTGTTTATTACAGGGATTCTTGACAGACCCCTGTCTTAAGGGGAGGAGTGTGACGACTCCTCTGTTGACTGGGGTTTCCCCAGGCTCAGGTGGATGATTGGCTGGCTCCACTGAAAATGCCAAGGAGTGCGACAGACTGGACATGATTTTCATTTACGTTTGGGTTCCTTTAAAGTTGTTTTTCCTTAGACACATCCAACACTAGCAACAGCACATTACCTTTCCATGCATTCATTACAATACATCACTGATTCCTGACTGTTACATTTATATACTGTTTTCTTTCTGTATAGGTGTCACAGACACGTCAGGTTCCAACCTCCACCAATCACAACGCACACTATCCCCTGAGTACTGATCACCATCACCTGCACCTCATCACGGCACTCATCACCAGCACTATAATACACACACTCACACAGCACTCCATGTCCGGTCTCGTTCGCATATACCCTGTGCTATGCTTACCTCAAGGACTTCTCTTCACATACTTACCTGTCTCCAGCGTGTCTCCTTCCCTTTGTGTTCCTCGTCTGCTGTGTGGGTGTGTTCCAGTCAGCTCCTCAGCTCTCCAGCGAACTCCAAGCTCCAACGTTCATCTATCTGCAAAGCAAAGGACAGTAACTATCTCTATCATATCCATTCAACGTCCATCTACAACCAGTTTACTCACCTGTGTTACTTCATCTGCTCTACTGTGGTCAAATAAGCAACCATTACCTGTTACGTCTGTGTCTGCCTCCTGTGTACTGTAACAGAAGACCGGACCACAACAGAAGACCCAGTATGAGCCAGCCGGATCCCTTTCAAGAACTGGTTGATGCGCTTCGGTGCACATTTCCTCCACCACCCACTCCAGTTACTGTTCCTTCACCTGCACCAGCGAACACCAGCAACTCTGTCAACAGTCCTCCTTCACTACCTCCGTATGCATGTCCCATGGCCAAAACGGCGCCCTACTCAGGATCCTACTGCAATGCACACTGGTCCTGGAGATGCAGCCGCACCTGTACCCGAGCAACACATCTAAAATTGCATTCATCATCTCTCAGCTCAGCGGGGAAAGCATTGATGTGGGCCGATTCCATCTGGTCACAACAGGGCGCAGTAACGCAATCCTACTCAGCGTTTATTTCCCACTTCCGGGAAGTGTTTGGGAAACCGATCACAGATTCTTCTGCTGGTGAGAAACTTTATAATTTAAAACAAGGATCCATGTCTATTTACGATTATGCTTTGCAATTCAGAACGCTTGCAGCAGTCAGCGGATGGAATGAACAGGCGTTGATAACGACGTATCGACAAGGATTAGAACCTCGGGTACGGCTGCATCTCGCTGCATGCGAGGACTCCATCGGCCTTGAGAAACTCATCCAGCTCTCCATTCGCTGTGCCACTCGCATGCAAGCGTGCATCCAAGAGCACCAGGACCAGTATTCCATCAATGTGCCCTTCCGCCAATCCGAACCCGTCAGCACCCCAGAACCAGCCCAAGAACCCATGGAAATAGAAAATTCCCGTTTGTCTTCTGAAGAACGCCGCCGTCAGCTGACCCTTTGTCTTTGTCTCTATTGTGGTGAACCTGGGCATGTCATTGCTGCATGCCCCACATGACCCCCGCGACCCATGGTGAGTGCAATTATTCCTGCTACTCATAAGATGAAACCACTCACCACTGTCGTCCTCCTTACTGCCGCTAATGTCTCCCTTTCAGTGGTCGCGCTCCTTCGACTCGGGGTCAGCCGGCAACTTCCTCTCCGGTGCCATCTGCCGCCAACTACACCTCAAGACCACTCCGTCTCCAACCATCTACAGGATCAGTTCCATAACCGGCAGACCCCTCAGTCGCAAGCGCGTCCGCACCGTGGCTGGACCAGTTACACTACAAGTGGGTTTATTACACCGTGAAGAGGCTCATATGCTGGTTCTGGAGGATTCAACTGCTGACGTGGTTCTGGGGCGCCCCTGGTTGGAGCAGCACAACCCTACCATCTCCTGGAAGACAGGCGAAATCCTGAAGTGGGGCGACACTTCCACCTCTTCCTCTTCCACCATCGTCTCCACCTGATTTAACTCTCTGTGCCACATCCATTGAAAGTCCAGTTGAACAACGCTCAGTTGACGTCCCCAAGTGTTACGCCCCCTTCAGAGATGTCTTCTGCCCGCAACGGGCTTCCAAGCTGCCTCCACACCGGCCATGGGACTGTGCCATCGACCTGCTTCCGGGTGAACCAGTACCAAGGGGTAAGATATACCCATTATCCATCCCGGAGGAGAAGGCCATGGAGGATTACATCAAGGAAGCCCTCGCCCAAGGTTACATCAGGCCGTCTACTTCCCCTGCTGCTTCCAGCTTCTTCTTTGTGGCAAAAAAGGACAGAGGCTTGCGGCCATGTATCGATTATCGTTCTCTCAATAAAATCACAGTCAAGTTTCGATATCCCCTTCCTCTCGTCCCAGCGGCCCTGGAACATCTCCGTGGTGCCACTGTGTTTACCAAGCTGGACCTCCGCAGCGCTTACAACTTCATCCGGATACGTGAGGGGGACGAGTGGAAGACTGCCTTTATTACCCCTACAGGACACTATGAGTATCTCGTCATGCCGTATGGATAGGTAAACGCCCCCTCCGTATTCCAGGATTTCATCCATGAGGTGCTCCGGGAGTTTCTCCATCGATTCGTCCTAGTCTACATCGACGACATACTCATATACTCCCGGAGCCAGGCCGAACATCGCCAACACGTTGCGGAGGTCCTCAAACGTCTACGTCAATTCCACCTGTTCCTCAAGGCAGAAAAGTGTTCATTCCACCAAACATCAGTTTCCTTCCTGGGTTATCACATAGACCACAGTGGCATCCGGATGGACAAGAGGAAGGTGGAATCCATCACCAACTGGCCAGAACCCACAACCATCAAAGAACTCCAACACTTCCTCAGATTCTCCAACTTCTACAGACGTTTCATTAAAGGTTACAGTTCGATCACTCATCCACTCACCAGTATGCTACGCAATAAGCCCAAGTCTCTGTCCTGGAGCCCGGCAGCCACCAACGCCTTTGAACAACTTAAGAAAGCCTTCACCACCGCTCCCTTACTCGTCCATCCAGATCCAGAAAAGCCTTTCATCGTGGAAGGGGATGCCTCCACAACTGGAGTGGGAGCGGTGTTGTCCCAGCAAAAGGGGACGCCTAGTAGACTCCATCCATGCGCCTTCTTCTCCCGCAAGCTCAGCCCGGCGGAAGTCAACTACTCCATCGGTGACAGGGAATTCCTTGCTGTTAAGCTTGCCTTGGAAGAGTGGAGGCATTGGCTGGAGGGAGCCAAACATGCGTTCCTGGTGCTAACGGA
This sequence comes from Gobio gobio, assembly GCF_949357685.1. Classification (NCBI taxonomy): domain Eukaryota; kingdom Metazoa; phylum Chordata; class Actinopteri; order Cypriniformes; family Gobionidae; genus Gobio; species Gobio gobio. The sequence continues at coordinate 19,999,392 of NC_137115.1, read as the reverse complement.
TCACAAGAACTTAGAATATCTTCGATCAGCCAAAGACTAAACCCAAGACAAGCCCGTTGGGCTATGTTTTTCTCCCGCTTCAATTATACCATCTCTTATCGCCCAGGTACAAAAAATATTAAGGCTGATGCTCTCTCCCGTCTTCATGCTCCTGATGAACAAACCGAAGAACCAGAACCCATTATTCCAAGTTCCCTCATCGTAAGTCCTATTACCTGGTCTGAAGAAACTATCCCCTCCTCCAATGCCTCCACGAACCCTCCGCCGGGCTGTCCACCAGGCTTGTTGTACATCCCACGGACACGACGCACTCCCACTATTCACTCGGCTCACACGTCACTTGGTACTGGTCACCCGGGGGTCAATGAAACCCTCTCGTTGCTTAAAGAACGCTTCTGGTGGCCAGGGATGGCTTCGGATGTCAGAAGGTACGTGCAGGGCTGTAGGGAGTGTGCCATTTCCAAATCTCCTCGTCATCTGCCAGCTGGGAAACTCCTTCCTCTGCCCGTTCCAGAACGCCCATGGTCACACCTAGGAGTGGACTTCATCACTGACCTTCCGGCCTCAGACAGTAATACCACCATCCTAGTAGTTGTTGATCGTTTTTCTAAATCCTGCCGTCTGATCCCACTTCCAGGATTGCCTACTGCCATGGAGACAGCCGAAACACTCTTCAACCAAGTTTTCAGATACTTCGGAGTACCAGAAGACATTGTCTCAGACCGAGGTCCCCAGTTCATATCCAGAGTATGGAAATCGTTCTTCTCCCTCCTAGGTGTGGCCGTTAGCCTGACGTCGGGATATCATCCACAATCGAATGGGCAGACGGAAAGGAAGGTACAGGAAATTGGCCGCTTCCTACCTACCTTCTGTCATGACCACCAGGACTCTTGGAACCAGTTCCTGGGTTGGGCCGAGTACGCCCAAAACTCGCTGAAACAGTCAACCACAGGACTCACCCCGTTCCAGTGCGTACTCGGCTTCCAACCTCCACTGTTCCCCTGGGATGGGGAACCCTCCAACGTTCCAGCAGTGGACTACTGGTTCCGAGAGAGGATCTGGGACTCAGCACACCATCAATTGCAACGGGCCCTGCGCAGACGCAGGATGGTAGCCGACCTCCGACGGTCTGACACTCCTGTCTTCCAGCCTGGTCAGATGGTTTGGCTATCTACCAGAGACATCAGAATGCATCTGCCTTGCAAAAAGCTGAGACCTAGGTTCATTGGCCCATTCCCCATCATCAAGCAGGTCAATCCAGTCCCCTACCAACTCCGTCTTCCACAAGGGTATCGTATACACCCCACTTTCCATGTGTCACTTCTTAAAGCTCACCATCCCTCTGTTTCACCCACAGGACCTGACGTGGTTCCCGCCGAACCCCCCCTTCCACTCATCCTGGAGGACGGAACTGCCTACAAGGTTCATGAGATCTTGAACTCCCGACGTCGTGGTGGTCAGCTGGAATACTTGGTGGATTGGGAAGGATATGGCCCGAGGAACGCTCCTGGGTCCCGAGGAACGACATCTTAGACCCCAGTTTACTCCAGACCAGGGGTGTCCAATCCTGCTCCTGGAGGGCCACTGTCCTGCAGAGTTTAGCTCCAACCCCAATTAAACACACCTGTACCTGATAATCAAGGTCTTATTAGGCATATTAGAAACTTCCAGACAGGTGTTGAGGCAAGTAAGAGCTAAACTCTGCAGGACAGTGGCCCTCCAGGACCGACTTTGGACAGCCCTGCTCCAGACCTTTCACGACAGTCACCCTGAGAAACCGGCACCGCGGGGTAGAGGACGTCCACCACGGCGTCGGGGTTCTCGGCCCTCTGGAGCGGGCCGTGGAGGGGGGGGTACTGTCACAGACACGTCAGGTTCCAACCTCCACCAATCACAACGCACACCATCCCCTGAGTACTGATCACCATCACCTGCACCTCATCACGGCACTCATCACCAGCACTATAATACACACACTCACACAGCACTCCATGTCCGGTCTCGTTCGCATATACCCTGTGCTATGCTTACCTCAAGGACTTCTCTTCACATACTTACCTGTCTCCAGGGTGTCTCCTTCCCTTTGTGTTCCTCGTTTGCTGTGTGGGTGTCTTCCAGTCAGCTCCTCAGTTCTCCAGCGATCTCCAAGCTCCAACGTTCATCTATCTGCAAAGCAAAGGACAGTAACTATCTCTATCATATCCATTCAACGTCCATCTACAACCAGTTTACTCACCTGTGTTACTTCATCTGCTCTACTGTGGTCAAATAAACAACCATTACCTGTTACGTCTGTGTCTGCCTCCTGTGTACTGTAACAATAGGTCTATTTTTGTTAATAAATTTGGGTATTTTTCGGCTTTCTTGTGTCCCTCTTTTTGTTGCGTCCCTTTTTGAGCTACGGGACGTAACAGTTGCTCTTCTATCAGCTTGAATCAGTCGGCCCATTCTCCTCTGACCTCTAGCATCAACAAGGCATTTTCGCCCACAGGACTGCCGCATACTGGATGTTTTTCCCATTTCACACCATTCTTTGTAAACCCTAGAAATGGTTGTGCGTGAAAATCCCAGTAACTGAGCAGATTGTGAAATACTCAGACCGGCCCGTCTGGCACCAACAACCATGCCACGCTTAAAATCGCTTAAATCACCTTTCTTTCCCATTCTGACATTCAGTTTGAATGGTGAGTGTATATTCAAATATCTATCTTGTTTTATCTAATATTAATACTGTATTTAATAGTAAATAATAGTAAGTGAAACAAGTAAATTAATAATCGAGTAGCTAAATTAATAAAAGAGGAGCTAATAGGCTACACAGTGGTTTGGAAGAGATTATCGCAGCAGTTTGCTAAATGTCTGCAGTTTGATATAGCTGCCTACAGACCTTAAAGATCTCACTCTTCTTTCGTTTTCTTTCTAGCTGCAATAACCCATAGGAGTCTGAGCTGTTTTGGGGCCCTTTAAAAGTTTTGACATGCTCTGACATTTGTGCATTTTTCAGTTGCTCATAAACACATTAATGGCAAAAGTGTAATTACACTGTATTCAGCACAAACTGGGCTACCATAATATGTGAGCAACATGTATGTACATGGTTGTATTTTTGAGAGAATAATGTTTATTCATAATTGTTGAAAAAAAAAAAAAAAAAAAAAATAAGGCTTCAAAACACACAATAGATATGTGTTCACAAGCCCTTTGATTGTTGGGTGTTTTTGTTTAGAGTTTTTGCTTTAAACTGATGTGAGAATCATTGAGCCTACTCATTCACATAAAACAATATATTAATTTACATTTTGTAAAACACTTTTTCTTTACTCAGGCCTTATGCGAGTAGGCGTGAACCCCCCATGAATAATAATGTGATCATTCCTGAGAAACAAAGACCTGCATAATAATGAGCTGCATAATAAATGAGCTTTAGGTAGGCCTACTAGATTTTAGGTTTACTATATAAGTACAGTAACAGTAAAAAAAAAAAAAAACAGTTTTCTAAGGGGAAAAATCTAAGTTTTTTTTACTTAAAGTTTTTACTTAAAGCAAGCTAAATTATCTGCCAAAAAAGAAACAAGATTTCAATCAGAAATTTTTTTGAAAGAAGAGCTAAAAAAAATATAATATACAGTAATTTTGTGACAATTAGTAATGATGAATGTTATAAGTAAAATATTTGGGATTTAAAACAACATAATGCAATGCAATTATGATTTCAAATAGTATCTGGTGAATTTAGGTTGATTGGGACACTTATGAAGTAAATGAAGTAAAAATACTTTGTTACTTTACTTAAGTATTTTTTTCGGGGATCTGTACTTTACTTGAGTATAATTTGTTTGCATCTACTTTCACTCTTACTCCACTACAATATTAAAGACAAAGTTTACTTTTTACTCCAATACATTTCCCCATGCCCACTCCAAGTATGTATTACACTTGCTTTCCAAACCAACAAAAAACGTGGGTGCAGGAGAAAACCAAGCTAGTAAGCTGGTTATCTCCCTGCATGCTCGGTCATGGATTTTCTTTCGCAGCACACTATTTACTATGAAAACATCGGTAACACTTTACAATAAGGGGTGCACTAATATGCATTAATTCATGCTTGACTAATGCACAGATAATCATGAGTTAATGTGTGACTCATGAAGAACTAAATAATGTATTAATGATCACTGCATCAGCAACTAATGAACATTATATATGATTAATAGATTAAGTAATACATTAATTTCTATTAATTAAATATGACAATGTATTAATTCCCTAATAACATAACAGATTAATTAGTTAATATAATAATTATAACAATGGGTCAAAGCCATGCATTTCAACTTGTCTGCTTTAATTAATCATTAGATAACGATTTGCAAAGGTTTCATTATGTCATGACTTTACTTGTTGAGGCACATGACTAATTGTTAAGTAATATGTCATTGTGGTTATGGCTTTTGAATGCATTTTAAATTAGTTAATAGTATCTCGCACATCTTCTGTTTGATGCAGCTAATGTTATGGAGCATGTCTATTTTAAGTTCAACCCCTATACTGTGTTAAGGTATTTCATTGTCTCTTATGATTGCAAATCTAACAGATTCTTAATTGCAGTATCTAATCTTATCATTTGTTCAATTAAAGCATTGCATATCACTCCCAAAACAATTGATCTGCATAAGTATTGATATTTACAGTTAATTTGAATATTTACTTTTTACTTTCGGTACTTGAGTATGTTTTAAATTGGATACTTCTGTACTTTTACTCAAGTGATGTTTGAATGGAGGACTTTCTACTTTTACTGGAGTCATTTTTTATTTAGTTATATATACTTTTACTCGAGTATAACTTTTGAGTACTTTTACCACCCCTGCTTTTTTCCCAGTCATTTCAATGGCAAATATTTTCTGAATCATTTGTAACCGATCAAATACACAAAATACACAAAATATCATTTTGAGCTTCAGTCAGAAACAGGTGAAATGCATGAGCCAGCGCTAAGGCTATTGTCTGCTATATTGGTATCAAATATACTAATATATTTATTATACCAGTCTGTTATATTATATAAAATATATTAAAAACATTGATTAAAATTAAGATACAATTTATACAAAACGAAATTCAGTTTAAAGAAAGCAATTAACTTTCTAAAAAACAAACAAAAAAAACAACAACATAGGGTATAATATTTAAACATCAATATGAAGCCAAATTCGTTTTAAAAACATTGATTAATATTAAGATACAATTTATACAAAACGAAATTCAGTTTAAAGAAAGCAATTCACTTTCTAAAAAACAAACAAAAAAACAACAACATAGGGTATCATATTTAAACATCAATATGAAGCAAAATTCGTTTTAAAAACATTGATTAATATTGAGATACAATTTATACAAAATGAAATTCAGTTTAAAGAAAGCAATTAACCTTCTAAAAATAACAACAACAACAACAACATCGGGTATAATATTTAAACATCAATATGAAGCAAAATTCGTTTTAAAAACATTGATTAAAATTAAGATACAATTTATATAAAACGAAATTCACTTTAAAAAGGACAATGAATACTCAAATATCATTTCCATCTTAAAGGTCCCATGGCATGGCATTTTTCCATTATTTTATAATGTTTCCTGAGGTGTACTTATATTGTTAGTATGATTTTTACATCAAAAAATTTCATAATTTAGAAATAAAAGGCATTTTTTCTATACTGATGCCCTGTGGCTGAATGTCCTGTTTCAAGGGGCGTGTCTGCTGTGAGACTTCAGTGAAAACGCCCGCTGTTGTGATTGGCTGACATCTTTGCATTTGAAATGTTGCTGAAGGGCCGTGGTTTAGCGAGGCACTGCAGGCACTGCATGCATGAGAGAGAGAGACTGATTGACTGGGCACTCCTGAACCATGGACAGCTGGAGGAAGTTTTATTGTAACAGACTTCATTGTAATATATCTTATAATTCGTTTTTTGTGTACATTTTTGACATTTCTGTGTATTTAAATAGGTTTTAGGTCTGTATTATCTGTGCAAACAAGTAGGGACTTTTATTTTGACGGGTGTTGCAGTCTAGGAGAGATATGAAAAAAGAGGGAGCGCTCGTGAGAGCTCGCGGGTCATCATTCAGTGGGTTTAAGCAGATGTTTACTGTCATTTGTAATGAGTATGTTTGTGTATCGTCACCTTCCTAAAATAATTGCCTAAGTCATTTTTTGACAAAAATTGTTTTTTTTGCTTAAGTCATCTCCTCATGATGCTGGCCACCTCTGGTAAAATCCTCCACATCCTCAGTTGAATAGATCATACAATTCTACCCCTGTAGTATAATGGCCTATGTCAAGTGTGTGACTTAGGCCGTTTTATTTTGCCTAAGTCAAAAGGTAATTTGACTTAGGCAATTTGACAAGCTTTTCAAGATGGCAGGTGCATCAAGAAGACCAAAAAGCTACTCAACCTCTGAAGTTATTTCCATGATTCAGGGCTCACCCCCCAGATAGCAAACTGACATTGAATCAACATAGAATCAACGTTTCTCGTGACATCGAAACGACGTTGATCTCCGATGTCGATCCGGCATCGTTTTGCTCATCGAAGTAATGTTGAACCAACGTCAGAAATGCCATTCAAAACTAACATAAAATCGATGCAACTGGTTTGCTTACCTAACGTTGAAACGATGTTGATTTCCATTAGTTGAAACGACGTAATAGAATTAACACATATTCAACATAAAATCTATATAATTGATTTGCCTACCTACCATTGAAATGACGTTATAAATAGGCTACAAAAACACATTTTCTATACATGATTTAAAAAATCTCATAGTACTTAATTACAATAAATAAATTAGTCTGTATAGGTAATAATTTATTAAACACATCACATTCAGTAAAAATTGCTTTATTATTCATACAAAATACATTTACGAATACCATTTTAGAGCATAAAAATACACAGAAAGTATAAAAGTTAATTATAGTAATATACTAGAATGTACATTTCCTGAAGAAAATGTGAGTGGTGCTTGCCGTGGCAAAACTCGCCACCCGGATGCTACTGGGATGCTAAAAAGTCAACCCCCATGTCTGTACGATGTTCTGAGGCAGAGATATAGGTCTTGGTAAACGGTTGCTAGGGTACTCTGTTTGGTTGCTATGGAGTGGCTTGGCAGCATCCAATGATGATACTGCTTGTCAATATGAATGATATAAACCAATCCCCATGTCTCTATGATGTTCTGAGGCAGAGATATAGGTATTGGTAAACGGTTGCTAGGGTACTCTGTTTGGTTGCTATGGAGTGGCTTGGCAGCATCCAATGAATACTGCTTGTCAGTATGAATGATATAAACCAAACCCCATGTCTGTATGATGTTCTGATGCAGAGATATAGGTCTTGGTAAACGGTTGCTAGGGTACTCTGTTTGGTTGCTATGGAGTAGCTTGGCACCATCCAATGATGATACTGCTTGTTAGTATGAATTATATAAACCAACCCCCATGTCTGTATGATGTTCTGATGCAGAGATATAGGTCTTGGTAAACGGTTGCTAGGGTACTCTGTTTGGTTGCTATGGAGTAGCTTGGCACCATCCAATGATGATACTGCTTGTCAGTATGAATGATATAAACCAACCCCAATGTCTGTATGATGTTCTGATGCAGAGATATAGGTATTGGTAAACGGTTGCTAGGGTACTATGTTTGTTTGCTATGGAGTAGCTTGGCAGCATCCAATGATGATCCTCCAAAGGCTGCTTGTCAGTATGAATGATATAAACCAACCCCCATGCCTCTAAGACATTCAGATGTGGAGATATCCCTCTGTGGATTTGAGTTGCTAGGGTGCTTTATAATGGTTGCTAGGGCGTGGCTAGGAAGTGTTGAATGTGATTTGTGATTGGCTGTTGATGCCCCGAGTCAAACAAACTCACCCTCATGTTTCTATGACACTTCTATCAAAAGATATCCCTTTGATATCATTCAATGGAAGTCTATGGGATCAGTTGCTAGGGAGCTCTAAATGGTTGCTAGGGCGTGGCTTCATAGGTTGACAATCATCCTGAGATAGTGATTGGCTGTCTGAGTAAATTGAGCCCACCCCCTTGTCTTTGAGACACTGTGAGCCAGAGCTATGGTCAATACAAAATCCCATAGTAAGAGAAACACATGAGTTTAATGGGACGTCCTTCTCCATTATAAGTCAATGGGCAAATTTGGGCAGCTCCTGCACCCCAGGGGTACAACTCACACCCCATTGCGATGTATGTTCTGACAGGGCCTGCCAGCCTCTTCAAATGTGGTGACCCACGAGTTTCTACGAAATCCTCGCTCGGAGCTACGAGGCGTCAAAGTTGGTCGCAATGCAAAGCGCATGGGATTTTTTCGGCTACTTTTTGGCCCCTGGGGCGAACACCGTACCCCCGATCCCTTAGAAAAGTCATAGCACACCATTCCCGAATAAGCCGGTCGATTTGACACCTCATTCATGGGTCTAGGACAAACGGTGCGGGACGAGTAGCGTGCCGAAATTCACGCGGAAGAATAATAAAGAATAAAGAATAAAGATTTAGAATGTACATTTCCTGAAGAAAATGTGAGTGGTGCTTGCCGTGGCAAAACTCGCCACCCGGATAATGCAAAAAAACCAAGCAACATGTCTGTAGGATGTTCTGGGGCTGAGATATAGGTCTTGGTAAACGGTTGCTAGGGTACTCTGTTTGGTTGCTATGGACTGGCATGGCAGCATCCAATGATGATACTGTTTGTCAGTATGAATGATATAAACCAACCCCCATGTCTCTATGATGTTCTGAGGCAGAGGTATACAGTAGGTCTTGGTGAACGGTTGCTAGGGTACTCTGTTTGGTTGCTATGGAGTGGCTTGGCAGCATCCAATGATGATACTGCTTGTCAGTATGAATGATATAAACCAACCCCCATGTCTCTATGATGTTCTGAGGCAGAGATATAGGTCTGGGTAAACGGTTGCTATGGTACTCTGTTTGGTTGCTATGGAGTGGCATGGCAGCATTCAATGATGATACTGCTTGTCAGTATGAATGATATAAACCAACCCCCATGTCTCTATGATGTTCTAATGCAGAGATATAAGTCTTGCTATACGGTTGCTAGGGTACTCTGTTTGGTTGCTATGGAGTTGCTTGGCAGCATCCAATGATGATACTGCTTGTCAGTATGAATGATATAAACCAATCCCCATGTCTCTATGATGTTCTGATGCAGAGATATAGGTCTTGCTAAATGGTTGCTAGGGTACTATGTTTGGTTGCTATGGTGTGACTTGGCAGCATCCGATGATGATACTCCAAAGGCTGCTTGTCAGTATGAATGATTTAAACCAACCCCCATGTCTCTGTGATATTCAGATGTGAAGATATCCCTCTGTGGATGTGGGTTGCTAGGGTGCTTGATAATGGTTGCTAGGGCGTGGCTAGGAAGTGTTGAATGTGATTTGTGATTGGCTGTTGATGCCCAGAGTCAAACAAACCCACCCTCATGTTTCTATGACACTTCTATCCAAAGATATCCCTTTGATCTCTTTCAATGGAAGTCTATGGGATCAGTTGCTAGGGAGCTCTAAATGGTTGCTAGGGCGTGGCTTGATAGGTTCACAGTGATCGTGAGACAGTGATTGGTTGGCTGAGTAAATTGAGCCCACCCCCTTGTCTCTGAGACACTGTGATCCAGAGCTATGGTCAATACAAAATCCCATAGTAAGAGAAACGCATGAGTTTAATGTGACGTCCCTCCCCATTATAAGTCAATGGAATGAGGAATTTTTTTGAGGAATTTTGGGGAGCTCTAGCGCCCCAGGGGTACAACTCACACCCCATTGCAATGTGTCATCTTACAGGGCCTGCCAGCCTCTTCAAATGTGGTGACCCACGAGTTTCTACGAAATCCTCGCTCGGAGCTAAGAGGGGTCAAATTTCGTCCCAATGCAAAGCGCATGGGATTTTTTCGGCTACTTTTTTGGCCCCTGGGGCGAACACTGTACCCCCGATCCCTTAGAAAAGTCATAGCACACCATTCCCGAATAAGCCGGTCGATTTGACACCTCATTCATGGGTCTGTGACAAACGGTGCGGGAGGAGTAGCGTGCCGAAATTTCTACGGAAGAATAAGTTACTATATAAATGATAAGCCCACAGAATAGTAATAGTGTGCTTCGCCTTTACAGGCAAGCACCACTAATAATCTAATGTCTCAAGTTACAATTTAAAAGCGATATTTACTCGTGTTATTTTGAAAATAGGTGTGAAGCCATCATGAATATGCCCCCCGCACTTTTAATAAAACGTACATTCGTCCCCCGCACTTTCACCAGGTCGCACCGGTCCTAGTCGACCCGCTCCGTGCGGGATTCGAACCGACGTCTAGTCGCACCGCTCTTACTGGCCTACGTCTGTTACACAAGCAAGTTCGTTTACGTAGAAGCCAACGTAAATAAATCTAGATTTAAATTCAAAGACACAAAATAATCTTTACATGACCTGTCATTTTATTCGTATCCAAAAATGAGACGATCTGAACACTATGGAGTGCTAACACTCTCGTGCAACACTCCAATTCATACTCGAAGCCGGAGGGCGCGCTCTCAAAGAAAAAAACAAAACTGTTTCGTAGAAGTAAAACCCTGTCACGTTCCAAAGGCATTCAGCGCTGTAGCAGCAGCTGAATAAAAATAATCGCAATGACTGACGAAACGTGACAACAAACACGATTGCGACAATATATAGTTTGTGTTTTTCCAGCCATTTCAAGGTATTTATTGACAATAAAGAATATGAATAATGCAGTGTTAACTGACAGCCTTTTAAATGTTTAGTATCTTCTGCTTGCCAAGGCTGCATTTATTTAATAAAAAATACAGTTAAAACATTAATATTGCGAAATATATTCACAGTTGTTTTAATTTGTAATGATATATTAAAGTGTAATTTATTCCTGTGATCAAAGTTGAATTTTCAGCATCATTAATCCAGTCTTCAGTATCACATGATCCTTCTGAAATCATTCTAATATGATTATTTGATGAAAAGGAAACATTTATGATTATAATCATTGTTGAAAACACTGCATGAAAAGTGGGATTTTCGACCCCGTAAACGCCTGTATACTCCTGGAAATCTCCCTAATTTTCGGCAGTTTTCGACAATTTAGAGGCAGCGAACGTCGCGTTCGTCTGTGCCACAAATTGTCGTAAACGAACCATGACGTAGGTGGAGAGCCCCCCGCTGAGAGACCGCGCGGAGGTGCGACGCCTCTAATTTGCATATGAATAGCAGCGAAACCAGAGAGTCAACGGCCAGACTTGAATTTACTCACTCACTATTGGCTGAAGCCACTACATTTAAAAAAGAAAAATCCCTCGTGATTGGTTGGCAGATCACTGCAAACCAATCATTATTGGTCCCCCTGGCTCATTATAAATGTAAACCCCAATAATAATAATAAATATATAATTTATGTTGTAATAATTTGTTTCATATTAATGTTATTGTGCTATGAAGTATTCATACCATCAAGGAATATATGGGAAAATTATACGGACCGTGCCGTTTATTCAAACAAGGGGCTTCATTTATAAGCATACAGCTGTTCATTCAAAGAAAGGGCTTCATTTATAAAACACAGCGGTTTACTCAAAGAAAGAGCTTTATTGTTAAACACACAACTATGTACAGTGCAGCAGTAATGTCTCGTAATGTAATGTAAAGTTCGTCGAGCTCCAGGCTGCGAGAGGGCGGTGGCCGCACAATCCATCCATCCAGACACCCCGTCAACAAAGCCGTCTTCCTCGTCAAACATGAGTTCAATGGTCGCGGACTTCCAAACGTCCACCTCATCCAGCACACTCTTGCTTCCAGCAACTGTAATACAATCCATAAAGACAATAAGCAACCTGAAAAATACTCACATTGACAAAAAACGGATCTAATATAATAAATCTTACCCTTTTTCTTCTTGATCGACTCCGAGCTAAACTTCGCAGTTTCAGGTTGTTTGTATCTGAAGCTCCGGCGTGTCGATTCATAATACGTCTTACAGGCAGCTGGAAAACAATTACATGAGACTGGTATTAATAAAAACAGTCACGGTAAAATTAAACAAGGAATGAGAAACACATTAGAAGTTACTTACACACAATTTCGTCATGATCAGCGGTTAAATCTGGACTCGCGGAAATCGCTCCAAGCAGATAAGAGCTCACGGCTTCGTTATGAGGCGAGGATAGTCTGTGTAAACAAAATGTGCAGTTTTAAGCTCAGATCTATTAACGCATCCATTTCCTTATACAGCTGAATAAAAGCATATTCTTTAAATCGTAACGTTACATTACCCATGCTGTGGTTCATAGCGCCTGCAGTTTGCCTCAGAGTTATGAATACGAAGACAGCCTCCTGAAAATGAGTCCAAAAAGTTCGTCGCGTCCATGCAGAGATTGAGTTGAAGACGGTGTCCTGTCATTGTTGATCACGAAAAAGGAAAGCAGCAAAAAACATAAAAAAATAGTTTAAAGCTCGTCTTCTACGTGTCATGGCCATGACCTCGACCTCGCACCTCATTGGACTAGGGCTCTGATATGAAACGCGCCCGGGGCCAAATCTCTTTATAAGAAACGCGTGACTTATGATCGTTTCAACCTTCAACACGCCCTGTTTTCCGCTTCAACGCAGCAATTTTTTACGTGTTTCTTTTGTATGTGTAGACACGCACTTTCTGGTCGTGTAACAGGCATACACACACAGTCGACGCACAGTTTTAACATGTTAAGAAGACACATTTGAACGTGTTTCTTAACGCGCACATTCTGTACATGTCGAAGTGTAATATTTTTTTTTTAAACCAGACTTACCTTTAGATGTAGCCTAGGCTACATACATATTAATATAAGATATTAATTAATTGCTTAACTGACTACTGTGCTAGAGTAAAGTAGCCTAATGTTACAATGTATATTAAGTAAATGCTTAATATTATACAATTATTATAATTTATCTATATGGGTTATTGTTTGTTTTTTAAAGTTAGGCTATATATAATTTCTAAAAGTATAGGCTAATTTACACAGCACATATTTATAACTGAAAACACACACAACTTTATTCACTTTCACATAATAATGTTTTTGTAATTTGGTGTTTAGTTTGTTGTATAGTTTGTTTATACTGTTCTGTCTCTGTTTTGTTTCCAGGAACATCTGATGAGTGCTATAATAAAATGACTTCATTATATTTAAAATACGTTTTGATATTCATTTTATTTATATTATTAATATTTTATTTACCCATAAACGTGTCTTTAGGAAGCCATAAGTTATAGAGACAAGAATAACTTTTGCCATTTAAATGCCACATTCATTTACTGAGGACCCATACAGCCAATGATCATGTGTGAAAACACTTATACATAAATTGATCACTTAGAAATCAAAACTAAGGTTTGAGAAAGAAAGAATATGCATACAACAAAATATATTGTTTCATAGCAGCTTCAGTAACAAGTTCAAAACAAATTCTGCTGTAAACCGGCTCTAACAAGCCAATATAGTGTCAATATTCAGCTCAAGTGACTTCAGTGTTGATTCAGTTCAGTTGATTTCAGTTCAACTGTAAATTCCTCAGTTGTGCATTGTGTGTAGTTAGATATATGCAAAAACAACATTTTTGGAAATAGTTCAAATAGTTTTGCACAAAGTGTTGCTTTTGCAAGAGATGTCTGATGTTTTGTGTGTAGAGTTACAAGAAATGGAGCCATATTTTCAGAAATTGTGTGTAAGCAATTAGATAAAACTGTAAATGAATCCAGTTTATTTTAGTTCAGGACTCATAGTCCAGGTGTTAGTAATCTGTGCTTAATCTTTGTTCCAGGCAACAATTTTTTAACTCACGATTAAATAGATTAAGGCCTACTCTTGGCATAATTTAAACCCTGTCCAGGAAACCACCTCTTGAAAATCTGCATTGATAATTCATAAAATGTGGTGTGAGCTCAATTTAAATGACAATTACAGAAAAACACAATCTGACTTAACTATAAACAAACAAACTTGTACTTTTCACATTTATGATTAATAGCCATTTAAAAAACCATTCACAGTGCAGGGTGGAAAAATTAATGTTGGTATGTAAACTGTATGCTTTACTTGATTTATTTGTGTGCTTTGGTTCATTGTCTTGTTGCATCACATAACCTCTCTAAAGGTTGAAGACATGAACTGCTGTCCTGTATTTTTTTATTTTTTTTTACATAACATTGGTTATTGCTAATGACATACAGAGTAATTAATCTACACTGTGAGCCCGGACAAGTTGAATCTACTTAAAAAATTGGAGCAAACTGGTTGCCCTAAAAATTTAGTAATGTGTACTAAAACGAGTACATTTAACTTAAATTTAAGTTAACATTTTAACTTAAACTTTAAACTTGTTTTAGTCAAAAAAATTCAGAACCTAGATAAAACTCCCCCTGCTGCTACTCTGATTTGCATTTGTGTAGCTCACAGCATCTTCATTTACATGATAAAGCCTCCCCTAGAATTAAGGGGAGGGGGGGTCATGGGGGGACAACTGCCAAGCAAGGCCCACGTCAATTTCCGACATTTCCGGTGTTGCCTGCAAATTGCCGTGCACAGTCGTAAACCTGAAGTTTCACGGCAATCTACAGTGTCACATACTGACGAAAATCCCACTTTTCATGCAGTGAAACAGCTGTGGAAACCATGATGCATTTTATTTTTCAGGATTTTTAATGAATAGACAGTTAAATGAACAGCATTTATTTGCATTGAATAAAGCATGTATAAATCTTTTGTTATATTATAAATGCCACTTGATCAATTTAATGCTTGTTTGATAAATAAAAGTATGAATTTCTCTTTTTTTTATCTTACCACAAATGTTTGAATAGTTCATGATTTCCACAACAATGAAGCAGCACAACTGTTTTCAACATTGATAATAATCATAAATGTTTCTTGAGCATCAAATGAACATATTAGAGTGATTTCTGAAAGATCATGTGACACTGAAGACTGGAGTAATGATGATGATAAATTCAGCTTTGATCACAGGAATAAATTACAAAGATTTTTTTCTTTTTTACTATATATATTCACACAGCTGCTTTACATTGGGATAATATTTCACTGTATTACTTTTTTACCCCATTTTTTATTAAATAAATGCAGCCTTGGTGAGCAGAAGACTTCTTTCAAAAACATTTAACAATTGTAATGTTTCCAAATTTTTGATAGGTACTGTATATTTTCTGCCTTTTCAGTGATATTTTTTTTTACAAAGCATAAAATCCATGGGGACTTAATGCACAAGTGTTTGTAGTACATAAACCAATCATAAAATTGGTATAACATATAGGGAAAACATTATAGATATTAGTGGTTATTGTTCAGCAGTGTATGTGATATATTACTAAATTAAAAGCAAGAGATGAGATCAATTAAATCTGTCAATTAGACAAAGGTCAGAAAAAAACTGGTATTACACCTGACATTTCTGTCGCCCTGATCGTCTTTGTATAGCCATTCACCATTTCATAGATGTCACGTTTATAAACGCACTACATTGGCTGGAACTTTACTTGATAAAGTTTTAAATATAGATATTTTTCTTACACAAGCGCGTCGATTCGCTTCAGAAGGCCTTTCTTAACCCCCCAGAGCCGCGTGGAGCAGTTATATGATGGACAGATGCACTTTTTATGGACTTCAAAAACAGAGCAACTATTACTGCTATAATAATGCTTGGATTAGCCAGGACTTTTGTAATATAACTTTTTAGATTTTATTTGTCTGAAAGAAGAATTATGACCATTCTTCTAATGATGTAAACGAGTACATCAGGTGTTATAGGAAGTGTTCCTGGTTCCGGCTGAACTAGTTAATGCAGCCTAACAGGCTAAAGGGGAGGACTGTGAACCAGACTGTGCACACTCAGCAACAACAACCTCTACTTGATGCACTGACACACGAACACATGAACAGGAACCCTCTTGTTCTGCTACACAGGAACGATGATTGGAGAGATTGAAGATTGAGTGAAGATGATTTTTTTTATTTATACAATGTCCATTTAATTTCCTGTTATCACTGTAAAGCTGCTTTAAAACAATCTGCCTTATAAAAAGCGCTGTATAAATAAAGGTGATTTGACTTGAAGGTGGCGGTTAATTTCACCTTAGGAATCCCCTAGTTTTGATTAGGGCTCCGAACCGGTTCAAGGAACGAAAACGAAAACCAGAAACAAACAAAATTTTAAGAGGAACAAAAACGAAAACGAAATCAAAATCGATTTGAATCGTTCTGAACAGAAACGTTAATTTGAAATGACCATTAACCGGTTAATAACGTTATTTTATCGTTCTCTTTAATATTTTTATTTGGCAGTGACCAATCATGAAATGAGTAGTACAGCATGTGACGTTGACGGATCAAGCGTGAGTGAAATGCCCGCGCACCAGTCATCTATGAATATACCGTCAGTGCAGACTCACAGCGCGCATTTTCATGCCTCAAGTAGGCCTACATTTCTTTCCCCGCTGAGGTCTACAATGAAAGCGCAGGTATTGGAGGACATTCTTTTCGAACGTTTAAATAAGCAGTTCGGACTTTAAGCTCAAACAGACTGATTTAGGGTAGTTTATAGATTCCGTTTAAGCCTATCCAAGTAGGCTATAGCATCTATCAAACATTTTTCCTATAGTCTTTCAGATTGCCAATACAGGACAGGTCAATGTTTTCTATACGGTTGATGCTTCGTATTAAATGGTATGTTATATTGCATTAAATGATCAAGCTTTATTAGCTGACTGAATTTGATTATGTGATGCAAGGACGTGTTGCGCAGTGTTTGCTTTGAAATTACCAGTTGACGGTGCATTAATGGTTATCCAGTTTATTTATTCTTTATTTATACATTTTTTAAAACAAGTCGTGTTGATAAAAAGTTATGTAACGTTACAAAGAATGTTATCACTCTTCTGAAATGAATTAGGCATAAGAGGCCACTTTCGATTGTCTAACGCTCCAAAACAGGTCCGTTGTTTATGCTTTGTAATTAAGTTTATTCATTTGTTTATGTTAAAATTATGTAATCCAAATGCATGGAAAATGTATATGCAATTCAAATACATATCTATGTTTAGACATATCTATGATTTTTTTTATTTTTTGAGTGCATAAACTTGTAAAGTGACTTACATACTTTATTTGTATTTTTAAGAACAACTGACTAAAACTTTAGTTCCCATTCAGTCGGTCACGTTCGACGTACGTCGGACGTACCGACGAATTGGGATCACTTCTGGGAGCCCCTATCAGCTTCGAGCTATCTAGAACCGGCCAATGAACAATTGGCGTGCGAGATTTGCATCTCGCGCTCCGCAGCGCGCCGCAGGTATAAACAGGAAGCGAGAGCGAATGCACGCTGTCATTCACTTCGGAGCCAAACGGCAATCGAAGACCACTCAATATTGAGTTCGCTGCTATCAGCAAAGACAACGAGTTTGAAGGAACCGGAGAAGAGGAGAAACGCGTGTTGGAGAGACGGCACATTCCAGCGGGATCGCGGAAGACTCATCTGCTGCCTCTGTGGTACAGAGAAAACTGCTGTTTTCACAGCAACAAATTTCTGTTGGTCTGGTTGGGCGTTTTCCCTGTTTGAGTACAGGCACGGGCTGCACACAATCCCGTGCGCTGTCGCGTTTCCCCCTGAGTGCTTCAGCACAGAGCGTTTCCTCACAAAAGAGTTCACGGGTGACGTGCCGTCCTTTTCAGGATGTCTTACCACCCGTGTGTTTCTGGATGCGGTCGTTCCCTGTCCCCTGCTGACGGTCACAATCGCTGTCTCACGTGTTTGGGCACACAGCACGCTGACTCTCCTACCTCCGGGCTGGGGGAGTCCCCTTACCCATCCCACGAACCAGGGCTGCCCCTAACCCGGGCGGACCTGCTTCTTTGGATGGCCAGGGTGATCTGAGGATTACGTTTAGGGCAAACCCGCCGAGCGACCCTCCGCAGGCCCCTAATCCCTCAGCTCCGCAGCCGGTAGAGCCTCCAAGAGAACCCGCTGGACCCTCCCACGGGAGACCAGTGGTGACTTTTGGAGCTCCAGCGGACGAACAGATGTTGATCGCTGCATCGGAGGGGGAGTTTCAGTCCTCAGAGGATGAAGGGTCAGCTGTACTGCCTCCCTCTGGGAGAGTGGCAACGGCTGCCCCGGACCCTGAGATGGCTGCTATGCTTGCCCGGGCCGCCGAAAGGGTTGGGCTCGAGTGGAACCCTCCACCGTGTCCCGAACCCTCTAGGTTGGACGATTGGTTCCTCGGGGTGGGTCGCGCTGGTTCTCAGCGTCCCGCCCCGACACCTTTCTTCCCGGAGGTGCATGAGGAGCTCACGAGGTCGTGGACGGCACCTTTTTTTGCCAGAAACCGGCCGAGTGACTCCTCCCCCCTCACTACCCTCGACGGCGGGCCAGCCAAGGGTTACGTGGGGATCCCGCCAGTGGAGCGCGCCGTCGCGATGCAACTGTGTCCGGCGACCGCCTCTGACTGGCGCGGTGACCCGCGTCTCCCGTCCCGGGCCTGTAAGTTCTCTTCCGGTCTGACCGGGAAGGCTTACAAGGCCTGCGGGCAGGCTGCGTCCGCCTTGCATGGCATGGCGTTGCTTCAGGTCCACCAGGCCCAAGCACTCCTTGACATGCACGAGGGTAGGCCTGACCCAGAGCTCCTCCGGGAGCTCCGGACGGCGACGGACCTCGCCCTCCGGGCGACGAAAGTCACCGCCCGTGCCATCGGTCAGGCGATATCCACACTTGTGGTCCAGGAGCGGCATCTCTGGCTTAACCTGGCTGACATGAGGGAGACCGATAAATATCGGTTCCTGGACCCCCACATCTCGTCAGCTGGGTCATTCGGCGACGCGGTCGAGAGCTTCGCCCAACAGTTCTCGGCCGCCCAGAAGCAGACGGAGGCGATCAAGCACATCCTGCCCCGGCGGCCCGCTGCTGCCTCCACCCCGCCACCGGCGGCAGCGCCTCCGACTACTCGTCGCCGAGGACGTCCACCCGCCGCCGCCTCCGCCCCCGCCAAGGCACCGCAGCAGCCTTCCACCAGCCGACGGCGTGGGGCCGGCCGTGGGAAGGATGTCCAGCCCGCTCAGGCCGCTGCCAAGCCAGGTGGCAAGCGTCGTCGCAAGCGACCCTGAGACGGGCCGCCCAGAGATGGAGGAGACTGCTCTGAGGGAGATGGCTGCAGCATCACTCCTTCCCCCGGAGGAGGGCCAAGGGAAAATCTTTTGTTTTTCTGTTTTCTGCTCTTTTATTGATGTTTTGAAAACATCAATAAAAACATCAATAAAAGAGCAGTTTCCAATATCTCTGGGTGCCAAGAGAGCGCACTTGGCGGTGGTCGACGCTCCCATGCCTCGCCACCCTCAAGTACCTCTCCCTTCGCCAGCAGGGGACGCCGGCTGTCGGGACGCACACAAGCGGCCTCCCCACACTCGCACGTCCCCTCCGCGGATGCAGGTAAGTGTTGCACAGCACACTCAGATCCCGCTGCGGGCCGCTCCCATGCCGTCCGAGCCGGATCCCTGCGTTCCGCCTCGCTGCCCCGCTGCGGGTACGTCTGTGGTGCCGATGGTCCCCCTTGCTCGGAGTCTGGGAGCCTGGCTAGCGCTTCCCAGCCCGTCTCGGTGGCTCATCCGTACCATCAGACTCGGCTATGCGATTCAGTTCGTCCAGCGTCCCCCCAAGTTCAGGGGCGTTCACTTCACGACTGTAGTGGAGGCGAACGCCCCCGTGCTCAGGGCGGAGATCACTGTCCTACTGGCGAAGGACGCGATAGAGCCGGTCCCTCAAGCCGATATGAGGTCCGGGTTCTACAGCCCGTACTTCATTGTACCCAAGAAAGGCGGCGGGTTACGACCGATCTTGGACCTGCGATTCCTGAACCGGTCCCTTCACAGGCTGCCGTTCACGATGTTAACGCAGAAGCGCATCTTCAGGTGCATCCGTCCCCGAGATTGGTTTGCAGCGATCGACCTGAAGGACGCGTACTTTCATGTCTCGATTCTCCCTCGACACCGGCCCTTTCTGCGCTTCGCGTTCGAGGGACGGGCATATCAGTACCGCGTCTTACCCTTCGGCCTGTCCCTGTCGCCCCGCGTCTTTACGAAGGTTGCGGAGGCGGCCATTGCTCACATGAGAGAGCATGGTGTTCGCATCCTCAACTACCTCGACGACTGGCTGATTCTTGCCCAGTCGCGAGAGCAGTTGTGCGAACACAGGGACAAGGTGCTCAGTCACCTCAGCCAGTTGGGACTTCGGGTCAACTGGGAGAAGAGCAAACTCTGCCCCACGCAGAGGATCTCTTTTCTCGGTATGGAGATAGACTCGGTCGCCATGACTGCGCGCCTCACGAGGAGCGCGTCCAGTCGGTGTTGAACTGCCTGAATTCGTTCAAAGGCAGGACAGCGGTTCCACTGAAACAATTTCAGGAGCTCCTGGGGCATTTGGCATCCGCAGCCGCAGTAACGCAGCTCGGATTGCTTCATATGAGACCGCTTCAACGCTGGCTACACGATCGAGTCCCGAGATAGGCGTGGCACAGCGGTTCCCTCCGTGTCCAAGTGACTCCGAGGTGCCGCCAAACCTTCGGCCCGTGGTCGGACCCTCTGTTTCTCCGGGCGGGAGTTCCCCTAGAACAAGTGTCCAGGCACTCCGTTGTCTCCACGGATGCCTCATCCACGGGTTGGGGTGCCACGTACAACGGGCTTGCAGTTTCGGGTCTGTGGACGGGGCCTCAACTGCAATGGCATATCAATTGCCTCGAGTTGTTAGCAGTTCGTCTTGCACTCAGCCACTTCAAAGTGCCGCTCAGAGGCAAGCACGTTCTGGTCCGGACGGACAACACTGCGGCCGTAGCGTACATCAACAAACAGGGTGGTCTACGCTCCCGTCGCATGTCGCAACTCGCCCGCCATCTCCTCTTATGGAGTCAGAAGCATCTGAGGTCGCTTCGTGCCGTTCACATTCCGGGCCTGCTCAATCGTGCGGCCGACGAGCTGTCACGTCAGCAGGTACTTCCGGGAGAATGGCGACTCCATCCCCAGGCGGTCCAGCTAATCTGGAGTCGTTTCGGGGCTGCACAGGTAGACCTGTTTGCCTCCCCAGAGAAGACCCACTGTCAGTGGTTCTATTCCTTGACCGAGGGGACCCTCGGGTCGGATGCCCTGGCCCACAGCTGGCCCCGGGAAGAACGCAAGTATGCGTTTCCCCCAGTGAGCCTTCTTGCGCAGACTCTGTGCAAAGTCAGGGAGGACGAGGAGCAGGTCCTGTTGGTCGCTCCGTATTGGCCCAACCGGACTTGGTTCCCGGAACTAGTGCTCCTTGCGACAGCACCTCCTTGGCCCATTCCTCTGAGACTGCGTTGGCCTCCATCAAGAGGGTAGGGGACCTGCAGCCATTTTCGGTCGACGAATCGTGCCTGGAATTCGGTCCCGGTAACTCTCATGTGATCATGAGACCCCGGCCTGGATATGTGCCCAAGGTTCCCACTACTCCCTTCCGGGACCAAGTGGTGAGCCTGCAAGCGCTGCCTTCGGAGGAGGCAGACCCAGCCCTAGCTTTTCTCTGTCCCGTCCGTGCTCTCCGGACTTACGTGGACAGAACGCAAAGCTTCAGGACCTCAGAGCAGCTCTTCGTCTGTTACGGAGGACAGCAGAAGGGAAAGGCTGTCTCCAAGCAGAGGATGGCCCACTGGATAGTGGATGCCATCGTCTTGGCTTATCAGTCCCAAGACGTGCCCTGCCCGCTCGGGTTAAGAGCCCACTCCACTAGGGGTGTTGCCTCTTCCTGGGCGCTGGCTCGTGGCGCCTCGCTGACAGATATTTGTAGAGCTGCAGGCTGGGCGACACCTAACACGTTCGCTAGATTCTATAGCCTCCGAGTAGAGCCGGTGTCTTCCTGTGTGCTCACTTCCCATAGTCAGTAACACCGAAGTACCCGTTCTAGTGTCGGCTTGCTGCGCCATTCCCTCCCCTATGGTAGACGGATGCGTGCGCTTATTCTGCTCCAGTCGAGTTCCCCGGAACGGCGAACCCTGTTGAGTCCTCCGCAACCCGCGGCAGTCGGACGTGGCGGAGCGTTCGACGCCAGGTCTAACACTCGTATGCATGGGTGGAACTTGTGTTAGGCTGGGTTCCGTATGTAGTGACCCCCACGGCGGTCCCTTATGTGTATTCTTCCACGGTACGGCTCCCTACGGCGAGCCCGTGTCTTTCCCTCGGCAGAGTACGTGTTGTCTCACTCCTAATTGGCCGGGGCCACCCCTGGGACTTCCGTATGTTGTGCTGCCCACGGCCAGCCCATACGTGTATTCTCCACATGTTAACTCCCTCTGGGCATGATGTGGCTTCCGCAGCTGCCTTCACAGGCACGCTTTCCCAGCGTTATCCAATACAGTCAGCTGAATGGGTCTTGCGGAACAGCAGCTTTGACTCTCCCTGCGTGAACCTACCCGCCCGCATCAGATCGGGGTCTGTGGGGCTCATCGCTGGGCGCTGGAAGTGGTAGTAACTATGCCGTTTTCCATAGGGGATCCCAATTCGTCGGTACGTCCGACGTACGTCGAACGTGACCGACTGAATGGGAACGTCTCGGTTACGTATGGTAACCCTCGTTCCCTGAAGGAGGGAACGGAGACGTACGTCCCGTCGCCACAGTTGCTGTACCATCACTGCAGGTCGAGCCACTACGTTTGGCTCCTCAGTGAAAAACAGCGTGCATTCGCTCTCGCTTCCTATTTATACCCGCGGCGCGGGGCGGAGCGTGAGATGCAAATCTCGCACGCAAATTGTTCATTGGCCGGTTCTAGATAGCTCGAAGCTGATAGGGGCTCCCAGAAGTGATCACAATTCGTCGGTACGTCCGACGTACGTCTCCGTTCCCGCCTTCAGGGAACGAGGGTTACCATACGTAACCGAGACGTTTTTACAATTAATGTAAAATTAACAAAATTGTTTTGTTATGAGTATTACAGTATTTCTCTGTTTTTGATATCAATATTTGGTAATATCTATACAAATTTGATTATAATCACATGTTATTGTAAATATTACAAAACATTCTGTTTAATAGTTTACAAAAGTTCACTGTGATTTAAACAAAAAAAAAATGTTTTTTCTGTAGGGATTTTACATTGTTTTTCTGTAAATTTCACAGTCATTTTTTACAGTGAAGGTTAGATCTATAAGAGTTATTCACTGTATATAGTACAGAAACATTCTGTTAACCAATTAACTGTTTTTAACGGTAGCATTTTTACAGCCTTTTACCGTTAAAAATCACAATATTTTTTTTACTGTGTAGAGAGCATTGATAAGAAGTTGGCAGTGCCTATGAAAACAAAAATAAAAAACTTGGTTAACCAACTTTACATTGACGAAAAACAAAAATTCAGAGAACAACTTGCCATAGCTCGCAAAATAAACTTAGGGCTGGACATATGGGCGAAAAGAGGGCTTACAGCATAATTTTTGGTAGGGCATGCTACTTTTGTACTCAGGAGGATATTTAGCTAAGCATATATTTCTGAACCTGGTTCAGCTTTCCCACCCCCACACAGCAGACTGTATAAAAACTTGTGTCGACAGGTGCACACAGGAGTGGGGAATACCAAAAACAAGATTCTAACGGTAATAACTGATAAATGGAAGCAACATGGTTGCAGCATTACAAAATAATGAACAGGATGACCACAGTAGCACAAAGGAAGAATCCCAGGAGGACAGTGAAGAAGACTCAGAGGATGCTGAAGACCAAAGGTAAGTTTTTTTTGTTTGTATAAAATGTACCAGCCTACATTCTGTCTGTCAGTGAGCTATGCTTAATATATTACTTATTACATTATGTTGCTCATGGAATAAGAATTTCCAGTAGAATATTAATAAAGTCTCTGTGCTTTTCTCTGTGTTTCTTTTTACTTGTTAGGCTCTTCTGCAAGTCACTCATGGCAACAGAGCAACTGCTGCAGCTGTCTGGACTCACTCTGATCAAAGACTGCCCCACTAGATGGTCCAGCACCTACCTGATGATAACACGTCTTATTGATGCGAAGGACTCACTTACTCAAGTAGCTGATAAGATGGGCTGGGATTGTCTGCTGCCAAGTGAGTGGCAAAGAATAACTACACTCAGAGATCTGCTCCTCCCCTTTGCTGAGCACACTCAGATGCTCCAGAGTGACACAATGTATTTATGTCTGGTTGTCCTTGACCTGAGTGCTCACCTATCTGAGTTTCCCCAGGCCCAAGGTTCTAGCCACAAGGACATAACTTCTCTGGCAAAGAAGATGAAGGCAAACCTAGACCAACGCGTTTGCTGCTTCCTTAATCCTAGTGATTCAAAGTTCTCACCCCTCGCTACTGCTGCATGCTTCCTTGAGCTGACGGTCTCAGCTGATGAACTCATTGAAAATGATGACGAACAAATTCAGGAGCTTTTGAGTAGTGCAGAACATTATAGCCTTGGTGGTTAGGCCAGGAAGATTTGTCTGCAAGGGTACTGTTTAAACGCAGTTACATGACAAATATTTTTAAACCGAAATCCCTCCAGCGCGAGGACGATCCGTTTAGATCTGCTCTGACGGATAGGTCTGTATAGCCTTGGTGGGTCCAGGAAGATTTGTCTGCAAGGGTACTGTTTAAATGCACAGTGACCTGACAAATATTTTTAAAGTTAGCCCTGGAGTTAGACCAGGAAGATTTGTCTGCAAGAGTACTGTTTAAACGCACAGTTACCTGACAAATATTTTATTCTGAAATCCCTCCAATGCGAGGACGATCCGTTTAGATCTGCTCTGACGGATAAATATGTATAGCCCTGGTGATTCCAAGAATATTTGTCTGAAGGGTACTGTTTAAACGCACAGTTACCTGACAAATATAAATAGTAAAATCATAAACCTGACTCTCCATTTTCTTCCACTCCAGATAGGGGTGATTCAGGATATACTATATATATATATATATATATATATATATATATATATATATATATATATATATATATATATATATATATATACATATATATATATATTTTTTTTTTTTTTTTTTATTCTCTTATGAATATGTTAATTCCATTTCTGTAAAGCACTTTGAATTGCCACTGTGTATGAAATGTGCTATATAAATAAACTTGCCTTGCCTTGCTTTGCCTAAGACTAATAAGCATTTACGAAGACTAAATAAAAAATGGCTGTCAAAATTAACACTGCTCTTAGGGGACAGAGATGGGAGAAGCCGTTGCTCAGGCTAGGGACGCAGTTCCGGGACGCGATATTTTTTTTCCCAGGATGGTAGGGGAAGGTACCGCCTTTTTCGTCTATGATTGGCTAGAAGGGCTCTCCTCCGATTGGTTATATATCTCACGTTCATGGCAGGCTGTCAGTCTGTTTTGATCGTCGTTAAACGAAGTCAATCCAACATAGCCTACTAAGAAAAGCGCTATATGTGCGTGTCTTCAGATTTATTTTTCAAGTTCACAATTTCATAGCCTGTTTAGATTAGTCTTAGCTGTTTCCTAACCCTAACCTCTCAATACCTGCGCCAAAACCATTTATTACTGGAGCTGTTCTCCCTGTCCGTTGATTTATACCTAATCCTAACCTCAAGATGATACGGTATGATGTTCTCCTATGCACAAATATGACACCAGCGACACTTAACTTTCATGGCTACACACACACACACACATGGGCGTCGGAACCATTGTATGTGTGTGGGACAAGAACCACCCACTTTTTACGATCAATGATATTGGACCCACTCACTTTTATCGTCTCTAACATTCAGCACATGTCTGTTTACCTAACCCTAATCGATAAACACATATTAGACGCTTTATTTCCACTTTTCTAATATTTTCTTAATTTGTATTGAAAATAAATGCCTTTCCGATTTGATATGTGATGGGAAAACATAGAAGATTGATTTCGGCGAAAGCTGGACTCGAACCGCGGGTCGATTTGTGTCAAAACTAGATGCCGTGCGTCTTACCCCTACACTACTGTCGCTCTCAATGAATTGGCGATTGATTTACGTAAATTTGTCTTTCCGACCTATACGTTTACCAAGTAAAGCGGTATATTTGTACTTAATGTAATTGGCATCTACTCCAGTAAAAAATTTCTGTGGACCCACCCACATTTTTTTGCTTCCGACGCCCATGCACACACACACACACACACACACACACACACACACACACACACACACACACACACACACACACACACACACACACACACACAATAATTACTAGTAATGTTTAACATACAGTTAATGTTGATGCACTAATATTGTGTAATCCTTACCTTGAAATGGCTAACAAATGTTATTTGTTTTGGAAAGAGATTGTTTCTATAGAAGATTGTTTCTAAGGACGAATCAGTACATTAGCATGACAAAAAACTCTGCTAGCTATTGAAGAAGATGGGACGAATCAACACATTGGCATGACACAGTGGCCCTTAACCACCACATTTCTGTGTGGCTTTAAAGTTACTGTACAGTCGATTTACCCATAGTGTTTGCCTCACCTAGATACACCATGTGAACTTGGAATATAAATCTGACTGCACGCACACGACAGCCTGGCCTGTCATGAACGTGAGATGACGTTTCACGGCCAAATCAAATAACCAATCGGAGGAGAGCCCTTCTAGCCAATCATAGACGAAAAAGGCGGTACCTTCCCCTACCATCCTGGGAAAAAAAATATCGCTTCCGGGACCATCATAGACTGCCTCAGGGGAAACAAGAACTGGGTCAGAACTAATTAGATTACTTTTCTTTTGGAGCTGTTTTGTGGTGAATTGCTCAAAAATGTGTTCAATTGGGTCCGTACAATCTACGGACTGTTGCTCCAGCCTGTTCTTGGCTAGCTAGCATGTTAGCTTAGCACACAATCAAAATACAATAAAGATTAAAACCATGTTTTTTCTCCAAAATGACTTTATATCACAAGTTGAATGTTTTAAATAACCTTCTGTGGTCTCATTTGGCTTCGGATCAAAAAATCAGACAGAAAATATATCATTTTACAATATTCTGCATAATGATTAAAGCTATGTCGAATAGCATTGCATTATAAATATAATCTATTATGAATACACCCAACATGGTATAAAGAACACAGACAAACCATACATCGTCGCGATTGTGTGTTTGTCTTCAAATGTCTCTATTTGCATCTTTAGCGATCTCAGGAAGCTTTTATTATGGACTTCTATTATGGCACATGGTATCTTCTTCGTCTGTCTGTACCATATATGGACTACATGTGCACAGAGCGCCCTCCGGCTGCCAGTATGAATTGAAAACAACACATAAGAGTCTCCAGCGCTCATGATTAGGCTACATCTGCGCATTTTGAGGAAGTATTGAATAAAAAATACTCCTCTGTTTAGAAATTTGACACAGACATATGAGAATCTATCAATATTTCTCCTCATCTGCACACTTTTGAACTAAAAGCCCTGAGAGATGTTGTTTTGTCGTGAGCCTTCATGAGGAGAATAGAGGTGTTTTTTTTATGAATGAGAGCAGCTGAGGCTCATATTAGAATCAAACGGTACCAACCGTGTTTTTCATATTCATAATTCCTGACACATATTAACAAATTACGATCACTATAAGACTTTGAGAATAAAACAGAGGTAAAAAATGGAAGCTTGACTCTTAGATCTTTTTAATGATGTATAGTTTGTCAAGGTAATTACTTACATCTGAGAGTCATTTGAGCTAATTTAAACAAATAAAGCTTAAGGACGAATGCGCCCTCAATCAGGTTAAGAGGTTTTAACTAACTAAGCAGAAACTCACTTCATTTTGATTTCCCCCCCAGAAATTTGTACTTATCTAGTAAATTAATCTTGATTTAAGAATTTTAAAAATTTGGACTGGAAATAAGAAAAAATACCAAATAAGAAGAGCCTTTTTTGGAGTGTAGTCAAATCTTCTGATCATTTAAAATATAAAAGGCCTTTGTTGATTACATTCCAAATAAAATAAACTACAAAAATATATATTTCCTTTGCTCTGTTGCTCTCTGTCACAGGCCTACCTGAAGCTCATTCATTATGCAGCTCATTAACCCTCGTGCACTGTTCGATTTCTGGTTACACCCCTTATGGTCCGGGTCAAATTGACCCTAATTGGATTCAATACAATTCCCCAAAAATCACACTATGAAAAAACACATATAATCAGGTACAAACAATTAACTTTTAATATCAATACTTTTCACACATTACAAAGAATAAATATCTGAATTTACGATTTATAAAAATACTTTTAACCATTTTTATTTTTATTTTTATTTTTAATATTGGCCCTTTGGACACTTGCCTTTATACATTTAGAACAATACTATCTTAGTCTAAACCTAAAGTAATCTTGACCAACTATATAGCATTTTTAAGCTTTCAGACTCTAATTTTCATATTTGGTGACTGATTTTCAAAAGAGATGACAGAGCAGGAGATAAATAGCGATAGATTCGTAATTTGTGATGCGGTACCAAACTATAACGCACGTTTTGACTCTTTCCATATGTTTTTTATATGCATTTTAGAGATTGAATTCAAATCAAATATTAACATTACTGCCCAAACTACTTCTCAATAGGATGTCTACTTCATAGATATTTTGAAAAGTATGAAAATATAACGTTCAGATCACTCAAACCATACATGGAAATCGAAGAGTCTACATGTCATCTAGTGGAAAACGTTGGTACTGCACAAAAACTTTCCTTTTTTTTTGAGATATCAACCTAAAATTTGGTACAGAATTTGTTCAGATATTTAGCTTTGATTTTCTTGAGGTTTTAGAATTTAACATGTTTTGTAAAATGTATATTTTATATAAAATATAAAAATATATATCTTATATATTTTCACGTTCATAAACTTCTATAACTTGTTTTAAACTTTACTTTAACGACTTATACAGTGATGGCCGATTTCAAAACACTACTTCATGAAGTTGTTAATAGTTGAAGAGCTCTGAGATACAACAAAGTGTTTTGTATTTTGTGTCTGTACAGTTGCTTTTGAATAGCTGTCCTATATGGGTCAAATTGACCCACAAACAGAAGGAGTGTATAAAATTTTGATATGCACATTTCACAACACATTATCAAGTTGAAACTTTGTATGCATGTTAATGACCCTAAATGAGAAAAGGTCACACAATTTCAAGAAAAACAATGTAGGTTAGATAGTATTTCAGATAGATTTAAAAAATAAATTATAGCTAATTTTTACCATTTGTGGCATACAAAAAATATTTCTGAATTGAAAAAATGGGGAAAAGCTTTTTTTTTTTTGCTTTATAGGTTAGTAAAAAACTAAAATAACAAAATATAACCAAGAAATGTTATTATTTTGGGTCTCTACAATTGCCATAGAACATTAAAATATGCGGGTCAAATTGACCCGTGAACATCACAAACGTAACAGTAAATGTGTGTGTATATGTCAAAACACATTAGCGTGTTGAAACTTTGCATGCATGTTCATGACCCTAAATGAGAAAAAGTCACAAAATTTAAAGAAAAAAAAACATAGGTTAACTGATATTTCTGACAACTTAAAAATCAAAACGGGTCAAATTGACCCGCAACATAACACAAGGGTTAATGCGAGTCCTTTGTTATCTCAGGTGCTATCTCATCATTATTCATTAGATATCACGCCTCCTCGCATATTGGCAAATTTTAAATCAGTGTATTGTTCTATGTGAATGAGTAGGCTCAATGATTCTCACATCAGTTTAAAGAAAAAACTCATTAAACACATTAATGTGTTTATAAGCAACTGAAAAAAACACAAATGTCAGAGCATGTCAAAACTTCTAAAGGGCCCCAAAACAGCTCAGACTCCTAGGGGTTAAACAGGGGTTCAAATCTTAAGGCGCATCTAAATTTCTATAGAATTGATACTTGCATGGTTTCTTTGTGTGGTGTAAAGTAAGATGCGTGCGTTGGTGTTACTCAGAGTGTTCGTCCGCTGAAGCTCTCTCTCCGTTTGGTCCTTCCGGAGCTTGGTCGGTCCGCGGAGATTTAAAGGTGTTTAGGAGCGAGTGTCTTTGCCAAAAAGGCAGGAAGGGAAAGTTCATCTCGTCCGAGCTGGGAAATTTCCTCAAGCACTGCATGGTTGGAACGCTGATGGAGCGCACTGCCGGCCGTGTCGCGGAGCGCGCCGTGTCGCGGAGCGCGTCGATCTTCAAAGGAAGCAACCAGCTTGGCTGGGCCTCCCGAGCCCAGGGCCGAAGCCCTGCGAGCCGCGCTGATGTGACGGGAGGAAGATGTGAAGACAAGAGCGATGCGAAGACGAGAGAACGAGCCCAAAGTCCTGTCCTGTGGTTTTAAGGCTCATTAACATACGCCCATGTTTCCTGAACTGGCCAATCATAGGTGTGGACTTTCGGCGGGACAAGGTTTTCTTTGTCTCTGTTTAAAGACCCACTTTGCATGTTTTATGATGTGTCAGAGTTAATGCAGTTTTACTTCCAAGTTTGCTAACTGTATTAATCCATGGGATTCCTGCTCCTACTGAAGGCGGGTGTGGCATGCAACGTTTTTTTCCAGCAAACAAGGCGTTTCTCAACATATTCATCCGCTCTAAGAATATGTTGTTTCTGGAGTCTACACTTTGTGCGATGTCCATGATGATTACTAGTACGGCAATCTTGATCATGTTGATGGATGACTGAATTTCCCGTATGTGATTCTCTGCATTGTTTTTTTTTGTTTGTTTTTTTGTGACAGTTGGCTCTGTAGTGGGTCTAGTTGTCCTTTAGAGGTTGTGGCTTCATACGCAGATGAGGAGGTCGGTGCGTATGTGTCTGGGGACAGCCATCAAGTGGTATCTGCACAGAGTAAGAAAGAAAACAAAATACAACAGAGCAGTATTTGTTCTAAAAGGCTTTCCTGTAGCTCAAACACTAGAGCGTGGCGCTAGCAACGCCAAGGTCATGGATTCAATTCCCAGGGAAAGCAAGAACTGACAAAATGTAAAATGTGTACCTTGAATGCAATGTAAGTCGCTTTGGATAAAAGCATCTGCCAAATGCATAAATGTAAAAGTAAAAAGACTGCAAACACTAGGGTTGTCTCCTCTGTTCAATCGGAGTCTGCTATTGTTGTTCGTTCTTTCCCTATTTCTTAATTCCTGCGACACCTAAAGAACAGTGAGGTAAGGATGGACTAGTGGGTGGGGGAAGGCCTATGAGGGAATCTTCACTGCGAGATTGGCCCCAAGACCTGTTGCATTCGGTTCTTTCCCGGGCTCCTCAATGATCCGTGTGTCCTACCCTATCCCTGTAGGTGGGGGAACAACTTTACAGTGTGACACATGAGTCCAGGTTTTCCTTTTCAGCCACAAGACTGCAGCTGCTGTAATCAACATCACTTGATGTGGTCTGTGCCACTTAGGCTCTAATGGCTTGTTTCTGAATGACTTTATCATCACCCACTGACCTGGGATGATCATGTGTCCACCTTCTGGTGGCAT
This sequence comes from Gobio gobio, assembly GCF_949357685.1. NCBI lineage: Eukaryota > Metazoa > Chordata > Actinopteri > Cypriniformes > Gobionidae > Gobio > Gobio gobio. The sequence continues at coordinate 19,967,759 of NC_137115.1, read as the reverse complement.
CTGCCAACATGATTCAACTCTCTCTCTGGCACTCTGTACTGCCTTTGTGAGGTTTTCACAGTAAGTAATCAGGGCATCTGAGGCAATGTGTACATCAGCACTTCTAAGAGCAATCACACCTGGCATCTGCATTGGGCGTCCTGTAATAACCTCATGAGGGCTCAGTCCTACGGATCTGTTAGGTGATGGTCTCATACTACACAGTACCGCTGGCAGCGCCTCAACCCATGATACTCCTTCCTGATGTATTTTGCTTAGCCTAGTTTTGATGGTTCTGTTCGCCCGTTCAACCTGTCCTGATGCTTGTGGCCTGTAGGGGCAGTGAACATTCCACTTAATTTTCAACATTTTAGACACTTCTTTGACTACCTGTCCTATGAAGTGTGTACCCTGATCTGAGTCAATAAAATCTGGTAATCCCCATCTGGGAATGAGATCAGTGACAAGACATTTAACAGTATGTGCAGCTGTAGCACGCCCTGTTGGATAAGCTTCTATCCATCTCGAGAACTTTTCTATTACTACCAAAATGTCAGTTTTTCCCTTACAAGGAGGCAACGATATGTAATCAACTTGCAGGTGAAGAAATGGTCCTGGTGGAGCTGGGGTATGTGCTGCTGCTGTAGTTGCTCCTGGCACATCATTATTTTTCTGACATGTAACGCATCTTTCGACTGTTTCGGTGGCTACATTTCTGAATTTTGGATTCCACCTTTGATTTGAGAACCTGTGATTCATTGTTGCTGGACCACTGTGACCCAAATTGTGTATTTGTTGAGCCAAATATGGCAGCAGTTATTCTGGGGCGACAAACTTCCCCCTTCTTGTCCAGCAACCGAATGAATCCACTGTGGCTCCTTTGTCTAACCATGTCCATGCTTCATATAGAGGAACATCTTTGTACAGATCAATGATTGATTCAGGAGGCAGAATTGTCTTCTGCGCTGCACTACCTGAACACACTTGTATAGTTGCATAGGAACAAACTTGTTTAGCAGCTACATCAGCAAGAGCATTACCTTAAGCTTCCATAGTATTAGTTGTGAGATGTGCTTTCACTTTGATCACCGCTAATTTCTTTGGAAGTTTCATGGCAAACATTAGATTTTTTACTAATCCAGCAGGCTTAATGGGGGATCCAGCAGAAGTTAGAAACTGTCTTCTTTGCCAAATGACACCAAAATCATGAATTATCCCAAAAGCATACCTGGAATCAGTGTAGATATTGGCAACCAATCCTGAAGCTAGCGTGCATGCCCTAGTTAAGGCTACAAGTTCTGCAGCTTGAGCTGAAAAATTATCTGTAAAATGACCTGAAGCTACCACTTCAGTGGTGGAAGTGACAGCATAACCTGCTCATCTGTTACCTTCAATCACTTGAGCTGAACCATCAACAAACAACTCCAATTCTGCTTTCTCAATGGGAGTTTCTGCTGTTTCACTCGTAGCTGCGTATGTAAGCGTAACACAACCGTGAGTCATTTCTCCTTCATCCTCTAACACAACTTAAGTCATTGCAGACATCATACATGAGGATGGGTTCGTGACTGGCGCACGCTGTAAAACAATGTTCGGGGCTGTGAGGGTTGTTAACCAATTTCCCCAACGAGAGGAGGTGACAGAAGTGACTTTTTCTTGATTCATTAGTGCGGAAACTGCATGAGGGCATCTTACATTTACATTCTGTCCTAACACCATTCCTGATGAAGCCTGAAGAGCTAGATGAACTGCTTGCACTGCTCTAAGACAAGGGCCCATCCCTTGAGCGACTTGGTCAAGTTTACCAGAAGAGTAATGAATTGGGCGTAAACTGCCCCCATGATCTTGCATTAGACATGCAGTCATAAAGCCTAAGTGTTCATGGACATAAAGCACAAAGGTGCATAAAGCCTGACATAGTGCTCTCTTCAAATCCTTGAAAGCTTTGAGCTGAAATTCTTCCATACAAACAGTATCAGAATCTTTAACTTGGTATATCAACAAGTCATAGAGGGGCTGAGCAATAGATGCATATCCTTCAATCCAAGGTCTAAAGTAACCTGCTGTTCCTAAAAATGACCGGAGTGTTTTAATTGTATTAGGCGGAGGTATAGCTTTGACAGAAGCGGCTTGATTCAAATTTAGTACTTTCAGGCAGAATTGACTAGCTTAACTGAACAGTTAAGTTCTCAGACTGATGATGCTGAAAGGGAAAGATTAGAGTCACTCATAAGGGATATTCAAGCTAAAATACAGTCACTTCAAATAGCAATGATAGAACCTACTGCTTCCACTTCAAAAAGCTATGAACCCAGAAAATCATTACGAGAGAGAAAGTTAACACCCAAAATGCAGGAGCTTAAGCAGCAAGAAGTTTCTCAGAAGGAGAGTAAATTCATCAAGCTGTATGAAAGCAGGAGAGAACAAGTGAGAACTACTCGTACCAAACTAAAGGATGAGTGCTCCGACCAAGACTTAGGTGACATGATGGATAGTGTTGAAGGGCTGGAAACTCAAGTGAAAAATGTGTGTGAACTTATATGATCTCAAACAGTACCTTCTACTGGGATTAGAAGAAAAATGGATTCCTGTACAGCAGTAACAACAGATTTGATGGATGAAATCAAATGGCTGATGAAAGTACGAATGAGTGAAGTGGGGCAAGAGGAGTTTGATGCTAATGCAGAAGATGCAAGAATTTGTATGGTGCTTGATAAGGAGTATGCTCAGTCAATATTTGGGTCTACACATTCCAAATCGTCTCGGGTTATGACTATAACCCTTGTTCCCCGAGAAGGGAATGAGACACTGCGTCGTCGAGTGACAACACTCTGGGAACGCCCACAGCGTTACGCATCTGAAGTATGAATGAAATCAAGCCAATCTGATTGGTGGTGCGTCGTGACGTAGTAGATGACGGCATACCTGGAAGATACAAAAAAGAAGCTGATGCACACACACATTAGCCCTTTTGCGATGAAGCAAGCGCTCTAATCGTGATAGGTGTGGCGACGAGACGCAGTGTCTCGTTCCCTTCTCGGGGAACAAGGGTTATAGTCATAACCCGAGACGTTCCCCTTCGAGGGAACTCGAACTGCGTCGTCGAGTGACAACACTCTGGGAACGTTAATACCCACTAGGCCACACCGAAATCACCCCACGTCCCAGTGTGAAGCTGGAGACCCAGGCACACTCAGGACGCAAGAACTCGAGCACCAGGCGTCACCGGGAGGTGCAGACTGTAAAAACGTATGAAGGTGTGCGGGGTGGCCCACCCGGCCGCCTCGCATACCTCTTGAAGCGAGACGCCAGAAAGGAGGGCCACTGAAGAAGCCATGCTCCTGGTGGAATGGGCCCTCACGGCCATGGGTGAAGGCAAATTGCGCACCCTATAAGCCGTGGCTATAGCCTGGACGATCCAGTTACTGATCGTCTGAGTTGACGCAGGCAGCCCCTTCTTGGGTGAGCCAAAGCACACCAACAACTGGTCTGACCTCCTCCAATGGGAAGACTTCTCTAGATAAATACCCAGAGCTCTGACCGGGCAGAGCAAATGAAGTCTCCCCTCTTCCGCCGTCAGGTGGGGAGGGGGATGGAAAGCCTGAAGAACCAGAGACCGGGCTCCCTGAGATGGAACCTTGGGAATGTAACCCGGTCTAGGGTGAAGAATGGCCCTTACTCTGCCAGGGGCAAACTCCAGGCAGGTTGGCGTGACCGCCAAAGCCTGGAGATCTCCCACTCTCCTCAGAGAGGTAATGGCGAGTAGAAAGGCCACCTTCAAGGTCAGGTTCTTAGGCTCAGCCAGCTCCAGTGGCTCGAAGGGGGCCTCAGCCAGCCCTTCCAGAACCACCGCCAGGTCCCAGGTTGGGACTCTGGAGCGAGCTACCGGCCTCATCCTCCGAGCCCCACGGAGGAACTGTACAACCAGGTGGTGTTTCCCCAAAGGTCCATCACCTAGAGGTGCGTGGAAAGCCCCAAGGGCAGCCACGTACACCTTCAGGGTGGACGGGGTAAGACCAGCGGAGAAGCGATCTTGGAGGAACTCCAGCACTGAAGCCACTGGGCAGTTAACTGGATCCACCTCACGCTCTCTACACCAAGTGGAAAATACATTCCACTTGAGGCTGTACAGTCTCCTGGTAGAAGGAGCCCTGGAGCTGAGTAAGGTCTCGACTACCTCTGCTGACAGGCCTGCCTCTAGGTACCGAGCCCCCTCAGGGGCCAGACCCAGAGGCTCCACAACTCCGGCCGGGGGTGAAATATTGTGCCCCCTGCCTGAGAGAGCAGATCCCTCCTCAGAGGAACCTGCCACGGGGAGCCGTCTAGCAGAGCTATGATGTCCGAGAACCATACTCGAGTGGGCCACCGGGGTGCTACTAAGAGCAGGCTGATGCCCTCCCGGCGGACCCGCTCCAGAACTCCCGGGAGCAGAGTGATCGGGGGAAATGCGTACAGACGCAGCCTCGGCCACGTCTGCATCATGGCGTCCAGTCCCAACGGGGCTGGATGCCTGAGAGAGAACCACAGTGGACAGTGGGACGTCTCTCGAGACGCGAACAAGTCCACTTCCACTGGGCCGAATCTCTCGCACATGGCCTCCACCACCTCTGGGTGGAGTCGCCACTCCCCGGGCCTCAGCCCCTGCCTCGACAGGATGTCTGCTCCCTGGTTTTGGTCCCCGGGAATGTAAATCGCCCTGAGGGACGATAACTTCCCCTGGGACCACAGGAGGATTTGATGCGCCAGTCTGCATAGAGGGCGCGACCTCAAACCCCCCTGGTGATTGAGATACGCGACAACCGAAGTGTTGTCTGAGCGTATCAGGACATGGTGGCCACGGAGGTCCGGGTAAAAGCTCCTCAGAGCCTTGTAGACCGCCAGCATCTCCAGGCAGTTGATGTGCCATGAAGAATGCCGGGTCTCCCACAGACCTCTCGCAAAGCGGCCTTCCATGACCGCGCCCCAACCAGTGAGGGAGGCATCTGTTGAAACGGCCTTCCGGCAACATGATGCTCCCAGCACTGGCCCCTGGGACAGGAACCAAGGTTTCCGCCATATGACGAGGGAACGAAGGCATCTGCGCGTTACCCTGATCATACGAAACGGATTTCCCCTCGGGGAAAACCCCTTGGCCCTCAGCCACCACTGTAGGGGTCTCATATGCAGCAGGCCAAAAGGTATCACGTTGGACGCTGCTGCCATGAGCCCCAGCAGTCTCTGGAACTGCTTCACAGTGAGGCTGCGGCCTGACTTCACTCTGGAGACGTTCGCCAGTATGGATTCCACGCGTGCGGAAGACATACGTGCCCGCATCGACGTGGAATCCCATACGACTCCCAGGAACGTGGTCCTCTGGGAGGGCGTCAACACGCTTTTCTTCGTGTTGAGTCTCAGCCCCAAGCACCTTATGTGGGCCAGAACGACATCTCGATGCCGAACCGCCATCTCGCGCGATCTGGCCAATATGAGCCAGTCGTCGATGTAATTTAGTATATGGATGCCCTGGAGTCTCAGCGGAGCCAGTGCTGCATCCATACACTTGGTGAAGGTGCGAGGGGAGAGTGCCAGGCCGAAGGGAAGAACCCGATATTGGTACGCTTCGCCCCCGAAAGCGAACCTCAGGAACCTCCTGTGGGTTGGAAGGATGGAAATATGGAAGTATGCGTCCTTTAGATCTATCGTGACGAACCAGTCCTCGGACTGGATCTGACTCACGATGGCTGGAATAGTGAGCATCCTGAACCTGAATCTCCTCAGAGACCGATTCAGAAGCCTGAGATCTATTATTGGACGCAACCCACCATCCTTCTTGGGAACTATGAAGTACCGGCTGTAGAACCCGGAGTCCCTGTTCGCCAACGGAACCCGCTCTATGGCTTCCTTGGCTAACAGGGCCTGTACTTCTTGTTCCATAACCCGAACCTGCTCTGGGCCGACCACAGTCCGGACCACCCCGTTGAACTTCGGGGGAGGAGAACCGAACTGCAGTCTGTAACCCAGCTCTACAGTCTGCAGGACCCATGTAGATACACTCGGAAGGCATGTCCATGCGCCAAGATAATCTACTAAGGGAACCAGCCTCTCGAGGCTGGCCACGGGTGTCAACCGAGCCTCCCTGCCGATCCCCTGAAGCGGCTGACCGGCAGGGAGAAGTCGGGAACGATTTTCGGTGGGTGCACACGTTTGCTGTCCAGCCGCAAGTCCTGTTGGAGGCAGCGAAGACAGCGCGCGTGTGCGGGAGATCAGTGAGGCCCGAAGCGTCTGTGACGGCGGGAACACAGCACTGATCTCCCGAGAGCTCCGGGGGGAAGACGACCTCGGTCGTTCCAACCCGGGGGGGGCAGCTCTGAGCGGTCCAGCCGCAGTTAGGACCGCTTAGTGGCAGCCTTCTTCGCCTGAAGGACGGTCCTCAGATCGACCTTAGGCTCTGAAGGCTTGCCACGAGAGCGCCGCCTCTTTTGCCAGGCTCCCTCAGGAGGGGCGCGAGAAGCAACGCTCTCTTTCTGCACCTGCCGGTGCGAGGAGCTAGCAGACGGCCGAGGCTGTCCCTTTGAGACAGCCTTCCCCGAAGAGCTGGATCGACGAGGGAGATACTGCTGGAAGGCCGCCGCCTGTTTTCTCACCTCCTGGAACCTCTCGACGACGGTGTTAACCGCACCGCCGAAAAGCCCAGAAGGCGAGACCGGGGAATCCAGGAGAAAGTGTTTCTCTCTCTCCTTCATCCCCGACAGGTTTAACCAGAGATGCCTCTCCACACACACCATACCTGCCATGGAGCGGCCGATGGAACGGGCCGTCTCCTTGGCGATGCGGAGAGACAAATCGGTGGCCTTCCTTAGCTCGAGGATATCGTCCGGAGACGGGCCCCCGCCCTCGTCGAGCTCCCTGAGGAGGTCGGCCTGGTAGGCCTGCAACACCGCCATAGTGTGCAGGCAACTACCAGCCCGCCCAGCCGCCATATATGCCCTCCCAACCAGCGCTGATGTATCGCGCGCTGGTTTGGCGGGCAATACCGGGGTCTTCAGGGACGAAGCGGCCTCGGGAGAGAGGTAGCTCGCGAGAGCCTCCTCTACCCTAGGCAGTGTCCCGTAACCCTGTTCGGCCGCCCCCAGCACGTTACCGAAGTCGAGTACTGGAGGGCTGGTTAATCTGGCCGAATAGGGTTTATCCCAAGACCTACACAACTCATTGTGTAGGTCCGGGAAAAAAGGCAGACCCCGGCGTGGAGGTTGAGGCTTGCGCCTGAAGAACCGTTCATCCAGCTTACTGGGCGGCTGGATTTCCGGTTCTTCCTGTGGCCAATGGATGTTTAACTTGGCCACGGCGCGAGACAAAACCTCCACTAGCTCCTCTTGAGCGGGTGCGTGAAGCGATGGCTCAGGCTCCACAGTACCCGCCTCGACGCTCAGCACATCCGACTCCTCAGAGCCAGATAGCTGAAGCATCGGGTTCTCCACCCCGCGGGAAGAAGCCGCATCGCGGGCTTCCGCACGGGGCGGGAGAACATCGGAATCCTCGGACGAGGATAGGGAAGGTGCCTCAGCAGTCCCATATCCCGTCACGAGGTCCCGCTGCGAGCCCCATGATCTACGGCGCCGCCGTGCCTCAGCAACAGCGGGCCCAGAACCCTGGGGCTCGCGGGCTTGGCCGGTCTCGCCGAACACAGCCAGCCGTGAGCGCAACACCCTGAGCGGCAGCTTCTCACACTCGCTACAGGCGGCTCCCTCGAGAGCCGCCTTAGCGTGCTGCACGCCCAGGCATTGTACACACAAAAGGTGTGTGTCCGTGCCCGAAATGAAGCGCGGACACGGGTGCACACACCTTGTGAACTGTTGCTCACTAGCCATCTTGAACTTGGATATATATTGACAAAACAACACCAAATAGACAGACAATTTCACATAGAGCGCTTCGCTGAAGAGCAAAAAAGCTAATGTGTGTGTGCATCAGCTTCCTTTTTGTATCTTCCGGGTATGCCGTCATCTACTACGTCACGACGCACCACCAATCAGATTGGCTTGATTTCATTCATACTTCAGATGCGTAACGCTGTGGGCGTTCCCAGAGTGTTGTCACTCGACGACGCAGTTCGAGTTCCCTCGAAGGGGAACTACTATTCGTAGTCACCGTTCAAGCTGCGCATCAGAACAGCATAGCATCACAGCAAAAAGAGCAGAGTGTGCCGCTGAGTTGGCTGCAAAGCAGGCAGAGATGGAAATGGAGGAGACTATTGCTACTCAAAGGCTTGAACTTAAAAGACTGGAAAATCAGAGAGATCTTCAAGTGATAGCTGCAAAGCTCAAAGCATACTCTGAAGCTGACTCAAATGAGTCCAGTAAAGAAAGTAGAGTAGCACGAAGGTAGCCAATTGTTCTTCAGTATCTGCAAAGGAAATTAAAGAGGAAAAAACAACCCATACTGATAAGGAAGCTTCAGTAGTACAAGCCCTACAGGAAACAATGGTTCTCAGCAGACTTCCCGCACCTGCCCTCAGTTTTCTCAGGTGACCCACTTAAGTTCTTAAGGCTGATTTATACTTCTGCGTCGGACCTACGCCGTATCCTCTACGGCGCAAGTTACGCATTGGTTTTCATTTATACATCTGCGTTGTTGTCTGCGTCAATGTGCAAGCGCTCAATGGTAGGCTATAGTGTAAGCGCTCAAGTCACTACTTTGGGCTGATTATAGCCCTCGCTCGCACATGGCCAGACAGTGGAAATACAGCTAATAATTCCTGGATATCTGGCATACAAGTTAGCCTCATTGATCTGAGCTTATACATCTTGAATTCGATCGAGTACTAAAAAACATCATTGCTGGATTATTTTGACTATTATAAATAAGCAGATGAAACATAGTAGCCTATAGCCTACTGTTTATCACAGATTACTTTGGGCCAAATTTACCAAGGACATTTGAAATAAAAATATTGTGTTATATAGCAGATATAAGGATGAAACTATCATCCCATTTCTGGACACACACACACAGACTCCTATCACAGATTTTATTTATTTATTGACCTGAGGAAAGGGTTCTGGCAGACCAATCACAGCGCTTGCGGTCCGCGTAGAATTGACGGGTTGTTAAATTTTTGGAGAGGTGCGCATCAGGGTATGTCGCAGGGTACGCGCGCATCACACAGCCTACGGCGTAACTACGGCGTACACTCGACGCAGAAGTATAAATTGGCCTTTAGAGTGGAGAACAAGTTTCAAGGCATTGATAGAACGGCGATGCGCAAATCCAGCTGATAGGTTGTTCTACCTACAGAAATATGTCAGTGGTGAGGCACGATCTGTATTGGAAGGAAGCTTCTACAGAAAGGATGAGGACGCCTATGATCAAGCATGGGAAGCGTTGAATTCTCAGTATGGTCATCCATTTGTAATCCAGCGTACATTCAGAGAAAAACTGAATAACTGGCCAAAGATTGGCTCAAGACAATCACTTAAATTGAGACAGTTCAGTGACTTTCTGACAGCCTGTAGCAATGCCATGCCACACATCAAAGGGCTTCAGGTGTTAAATGACTGTGAAAAGAATCAAAGAATGTTACAAAAACTCCCTGATTGGGCGATGTCTCGTTGGAACAGGCATGTTTACAATGCAGTTGAAACAATCAGAAGAATACCCTAATTTCAAGGAGTTCGCTGATTTTGTAACACAAGAAGCAGAAATAGCATGTAAACCTGTAACATCCTTTCACGCCTTGAAGCTTACTGAAGAAAGATCATCTAGAGAAGTTAAGCGCTCAAAGGCTAATACATTCTTCACAAGCGTGAATGCATCAGAGAAATCAAGCTCAGTGCTGAAAACATACAGTGTTGGGGGAAATAACTCAAAGGATTCAAACAGACCCAATAAAGTAAGCACATCGCCTTCATGCTCATACCCAGTCACTTGTAGGTTTTGTGGGGAAAGCCACTCCATCCACAAATGCCAAACATTTGCCAGTAAGTCTGTGGAGGACAAGAGAAAGTTCATATTAGACAATAACTTATGTTTTGGCTGTATTAGGAAAGGACACAATTCAAGGGATTGCAAGAATAAAGCTACTTGTAGTATATGCAAGAAAAATCATCCAACACCACTTCATGAAGACCGCCCGTCTTCTGCAGCAGCCACATTTTCTCATGCTATGCAAACAGAAGAACACACATCTTCCCTTTCCTGTTGCGTTGGCAGTGATGATAGTGCCTGTATGGATTTCTTCATCAAATCCACCAATCCTGAAAGAGAGATACTAAGGATACTAAGAGTAGCAACACCTTTGTGGACCAAGAGGTATGTGAGTGAATGGGGGTAGTTTCAGAGCCAGTTAAGTTAAAGCTTACTACAATGATGGGAAAGGATTCCATTGTTCAAAGTGAAAGAGTTAGTGGACTCAGAGTTAGGGGTTTTTCCTCTCATGGCCTAATCAACTTGCCATCTGCCTATACCAGAGATTTCATCCCACTTGAACGTTCCCACATTCCTACCCCTGCAACTGCCAGAAGGTGGAGTCATTTGCATGAAATTGCACAGGAAATACCAAAGCTGATGGATTGTAAGGTCAGACTCCTGATAGGTTATGACTGCTCAAGAGCTTTGGCTCCACAACAAGTCATCACAGGAGGTGATGATGAACCATATGCCATCAGGACGGACCTAGGTTGGACTATTGTTGGCAGTTCACCAATGGGTTGCACAGTCAACAGAAGTCACAGGCCTGTGCCATTGTGTATCCGTTAAGGAACAATATTGACACCTGCCTCTGTCATTAGAGCCCTTGAATCAGACTTCAGAGATACCAATCCAGGGGATAGGAGCATATCACAAGACGATATACAGTTCATGCAATTACTAAATGAAGGAATTCACCAGAATTCAGAGGGACACCTGGAGATGCCGCTCCCCTTTAAGACACGCCCACAATTACCAGAAAATAAGCATCTGGCTCTGGTGCGGCTGAAGCGCCTGAAAGGAAAATTTGAGAAAAACCCCAAATTCAAGGATGACTATGTAAAATTTATGGAAGGTGTTTTCAATTATGGTGATACGGAGAGAGCTGAACACCAACCTAAGGCAGGAAATGTCTGGTATATTCCCCATCAAGGGGTATATCACCCTAGAAAGCCAGAGAAAATCAGAGTTGTGTTCGATTGCACTGACAAATATGACAGTACTGCACTGAATGATCACTTGCTTACTGGACCTGATCTCACTAATGGGTTAACTGGGGTTCTCTGCAGATTTCGCAAACATCCAGTCACAGTTATTTGTTATGTAGAAAGGATGTTTCGCAGATTTCATGTGAGCCAGGATGACAGAGATTACTTGCTGTTCTTGTGGTGGGAAAATGGCAATACAAATTTAGAGCCAAAGGAGTACCGCATGAAAGTCCATCTTTTCGGAGCAGCATCCTCTCCTGGCTGCGCAAATTATGGAATGAAATACCTTGCCTGTCAAAATGAAAGCGAGTATCCTGCAGCAGCCAGCTTCATCAAAAATAATTTCTATGTTGATGATGGACTCATTAGTGTAGAAAATGTGGACTCAGCTGTCAAACTAGTTCAAGAAGCCCGAAATGTGTGTGCAAAAGGGAAATTGCGTTTACACAAGTTCATGTCCAACAACAGAAAGGTCTTGGAGTCAATTCCTGTCAGTGAAAGAGCGAGCGGAGTTTAGGATGTGGACCTTGTTTGTGATGAACTCCTAGTTCAGACCGTGTTGGGAGTAAAGTGGAGTGTAAATAATGACACCTTTTCCTTTAATTTCGCTCTGGATGAGAAACCAGCAACACAACAAGGAATACTCTTAACTGTGGCATCTGTGTTTGATCCACTAGGCTTCCTGGCTCCTTTCCTCCTCTTAGGAAAGAAAGTACTACAGGAAATGTGCCAAAAGGGCATAGAATGGGTTGAACCACTGCCCAAAGAGTTAATGCCACAGTGGACGAACTGGCTGAATGAACTAAAGAACCTGCAAAATCTCCAGATTCCGCAATGTTTTGCTCCTGAAAACCTAGGGAAGGTTCAGAGGATTGAACTCCGTCACTTTTCAGATTCGAGTAACTATGGCTATGGTCTTGGGCTACATTAACAATGAAGCCTGTAGGTTTCACGTCTTTGTGGCAAATCGAGTCCAAAGAATCAGAGAAACAACTTACCCTGAACATTGGCATTATGTAGAATCGGATCAAAATCCAGCAGATCATGCCTCCAGGGGCCTCAAGGTGTCAGAGCTGATTGATTCAAATTGGCTTACGGGACCCAAGTTTCTTTGGGAAAAAGATCTTATCACACCAAAGACAACTCCAGAGCTGCTTGTTGGTGATCCTGAAATCAGAACTACACAAGTACCAAAAACAAAGGTAGTACAAGATGAGAATCTTTTGGAGAGGTTTAAGCGGTTTTCAAAATGGCACACAGCATTGAAAGTTGTCGCTCGTATCCAGCAATTAGCAAGAGTCAAAACCGTTAAACCCATAAATGTTGAAGACATGAGAGAGGCCAGTATCATGCTTGTAAAATTGGCACAAAAGGATGCCTTCAAAGAAGAGATACAAATACTGAGTCATGGCAAATTGCCACATTGTCATCCATTGTTCCAACTTGACCCAATACTGCATGATGGTGTTCTCAGGGTGGGAGGGCGATTGAGGAAAGCTTCCTTACCATTTGATTCAAAACACCCAGCAATCCTCCCGAGAGATGGTGTGGTCACACGTCTAGTCTTGGATTACTGCCATGAAAAAACTCAGAACCAAGGCAGAGGACAGACACTCAATGAATTGAGAGCAAATGGTTACTGGGTTCTTGATGGCAGCAAAGTTGTGGAATCACATTCTCTTATTGTGGGATTGATTGTTTTGGACCATTTCTCACCAAGCAAGGTCGTAAAGATCATAAGAGATACGGTCTCATAGTCACCTGTTTCTCCTCAAGAGCAATCCACATAGAGATGTTGGAAGATCTCACAACAGATGCCTTCATAAATGCCTTGCAGTGTTTTATATATATCCGTGGAACTGTAAGAGAGATCAGATCGGATCAAGGGACAAATTTTGTTGGGGCAAAAATTGCTTCAGCAATTTTTCTACAATAGGTTTGATTCCCTGTATAGCTTCCTTATTGATCGGATATTGTTTGGTTACAGGAGGTGGAGTTCCTGTCAATTTGACTGGTTCTACGCCTGTCAAAAACCCACACTCATCCTAGTCTTTAGCCCAAATTGGATGATTCTGTAAGAAAGCATACTCAGGAGTGGTTGCACTATTGGTAGACACCTGTGCTGAGGAAAATTTTATGTCTAAAGTTAGATGTACTTGTCTGAGTAGATCCATGCCTAGAATTGCAACTGTATTTAATGGAGCACAGAGCAATTTTGTAGTCAGAGTCTTCGGGCCTTACTGTACCTCTATGAACGAGGTTTCATACAAAACAGATTCTTCACCTATTACACTGTTACATGCACGCCAGGCTCCACCCCCTCACTACCACAACGATCCCTGTCACCAGAATACTGAGCACACACACCTGCACGTCATCATCACTGCAATCACCACCCTGCACTTAAGCACCACGCTCACACTCAGTCACTGTCCGGTATCGTTGCACATGACCCTACATGCTTGTTTCCTCGGACTCACCTGACTACTTACCTGATCCCCAACGAACCCTGAGTGTCTCCTCGTCTCGTCCTGTCTCCTGGTCCTCGTCTCCTTCGATCCATTGTTCCTGTGTTCAGATCCCAAGACGTATTGTATTACCAACCATTCCAGCATTACCAGATACTCTCACTCAGACTCTCACCGCACCTGCTCACTTCCTGGTTTTGAAATAAACTCTGCTTTCACCTGCCTCTGTTATCCGTGTCTAACTCTGTTTGTAATAGAATACCGGACCAACACAGCGCACCAGGATGAGCACCCCGGATCCATTCCAAGAGCTCGTCGACGCCGTTCGGCAAGCTCTTCCCACCAGGGCACCTGCACCTTCACCGGCGAGCACTTCCGGGATCCACACAACCACTTCTTCGCCCCCCGAGCACGCCAGTCCCATGGCCAGACCGGCGCCCTTCTCTGGTTCGGCGGAGGATTGCAACGGATTCCTTCTGCAATGTTCGCTGGTCCTGGAGATGCAGCCGCGCCTGTACCCCAACGATGGCGCTAAGGTAGCGTTCATCACATCTCAACTCTCCGGTAAAGCGCTCCGTTGGGCGTAATCCATGTGGTCCACTGACAGTCCAGTGATCCAGACCCTGTGGGGGTTCCTGTCTCACTTTAAGGAGGTCTTTGGGAAACCATCATGGGATTCGTCGATCGGAGAACAGTTATACCATCTGAAACAAGGTACCTCCACAGTTAATGAGTATGCTCTACAGTTTCAAACCCTCGCTGCTGCTAGTGGATGGAACGAGCAGTCCTTGCTTACGACCTACCGACAGGGTCTGGATCCTCGGGTGCGGCTGCTACTCGCTGCATACGAGGATACTATCGGGCTAGAACGCTTCATCCAACTCTCTATCCGTTTTGCCTCTCATATGCAGTCGTGCATCGAAGAGCACCAGGGCCAGTCGTCATTGTTCCTCCGCCGACCAGGTGATGTCAGCACTCCAGAACCCAACCCCGAGCCCATGCAACTGGAGAACTCCCGACTGACGTCAGCTGAACGGCAGAGACGGCTGACCCAGAATCTCTGTCTCTACTGCGGTCTACCTGGGCATTACATCTCAGAATGCCAAGTCCGTCCTCCACAACCCATGGTGAGTGCAATCATTCCTTCACTCTCTAAAATGAAGCCACTCACCACAACTGTGAACCTTACTGCTGCTGGAATCTCCCTTTCAGTTACTGCCCTCCTCGATTCTGGGTCAGCTGGGAACTTCATCTCGGGAACCCTCTGCCGTCAGCTCAAGCTCCGCACGTCTGCAACTTCGACGATCTACCAGGTCCAGTCGGTAACGGGCAGACCACTCAGTCGGAGGCAGGTTAGTCGCTCCGTGGGCCCCATCGGAGTGCAAGTCGGAATCCTCCACATGGAGCGACTACACCTGCTGGTTCTGGAGGAATCCACCGCTGACATCATCCTAGGGTGCCCGTGGTTAGAGCAGCACAACCCCGTCATCTCCTGGAAGACAGGAGAGGTCCTGAAGTGGGGCGACAGCTGCTTCCCGGACTGCTTCCCATCTCCACCGATTCGTCCCTCTCCGCGTCCCCAAGATCTCCCCGTCTGTGCCACGTCCATCGAGAGTCCGGTAGAGAGAAGATCGGTGGATGTCCCCTCCTGTTACGCCCCCTTCAGAGACATCTTCTGTCCCCAACGGGCCTCCAAGCTGCCTCCCCATCGGCCATGGGACTGCGCCATCGATCTGCTGCCAGGTGAACCAGTGCCCAGGGGGAAAATCTATCCCCTCTCTCTCCCGGAAGAGAAGGCCATGGAGGAGTACATCAAGGAGGCGCTGGAACAAGGCTACATCCGTCCATCTACCTCCCCTGCTGCTTCGAGCTTCTTCTTCGTTGCAAAGAAGGACGGAGGCTTGCGGCCTTGTATCGACTACCGGTCATTAAATAACATCACCGTCAAGTTCCGTTACCCCCTTCCTCTCATCCCAGCTGCCCTGGAACATCTCCGTGGTGCCACTGTGTTCATGAAGTTGTACCTCCGCAGCGCTTACAACCTCATCCGGATACGTGAGGGGGACGAGTGGAAGACCGCCTTTGTCACGCCCACTGGTCACTACGAGTACTTAGTGATGCCCTATGGACTCGCCAACTCCCCGTATTCCAGGACTTCCATATTCCGTATTCCAGGACTTCATCCACGAGGTGCTCCGGGAGTGTCTCCACAGGTTCGTGCTGGTATATATAGATGACATCTTGATCTACTCCCGGAGCATGGCCGACCATCACCGTCACGTTGCGGAGGTCCTACAACGCCTGAGGAACTACCAGCTCTACCTCAAGGCAGAGAAGTGCTTATTCCACCAGCCCACTGTGCAGTTCCTCGGGTACAACATAGATCACAGTGGCATCCGGATGGATGAGAGGAAGGTGGAAGCCATCCGGTCTTGGCCAACTCCCACCTCCGTGAAGGAACTACAACGCTTCCTGGGTTTCGCAAATTTCTATCGACGCTTCATACAAAACTACAGCTCCATCGCCAGTCCCCTCACCAGCCTGCTCCGCAACAAGCCCAAGTCTCTGTCCTGGACCCCATCCGCCACCCAAGCCTTCCAGACCCTAAAAGACACCTTCACGACAGCTCCCCTCCTGGTCCATCCTGATCCCGAGCTTCCCTTCGTCGTGGAGGTGGACGCCTCTACCACCGGGGTGGGTGGGGTCCTTTCTCAGCAGCAGGGGAACCCCAGCCGTCTCCATCCATGTGCCTTCTTCTCCCGCAAGCTCAGCCCGGCGGAGGTTAACTATGACATCGGCAACCGAGAGCTCCTTGCCATCAAGCTCGCACTGGAGGAGTGGAGGCACTAACTAGAGGGCTCCAAACATTCGTTCCTGGTCCTGACTGACCATAAGAACCTGGGGTATCTCCGAGAGGCAAGACGACTCAACCCCCGACAGGCTCGCTGGGCACTCTTCTTCACGAGGTTTGACTTCCACATTTCCTACCGGCCAGGGGCCAAGAACATCAAGGCGGATGCCCTTTCCCGCATCCACGGCCCAGAGGAACGTTCCTAGGAAGAAGAGGAACCCATTCTCCCCACGAAGCTCTTCCTCAGTCCCATCACATGGTCAGAAGAGACCCTGCCCTCTACTAATGCCTCCACCAACGTGCCGCCGGGCTGTCCTCCGGGCTTGCAATACATCACTCGAGCACAACGCATCCCTCTGATTCACTCATCACATACATCACTGGGCACTGGTCACCCTGGGGTCAATGAAACCCTCTCGCTGCTACGCCAGCGCTTCTGGTGGCCACACATGCCAGCTGATGTCAGAAGGTACGTGAGGGGATACCGGGAATGCGCCATGGCCAAAAGCCCTCGACACCTGCCAGCTAGGAAACTCCTGCCTCTGCCCGTTCCCAACCGTCCGTGGTCACACCTAGGGGTGGATTTCATCACAGACCTGCCCAATTCAGAGAACTGTACCTGTATCCTCGTAGTGGTCGATCGCTTCTCGAAGTCCTGCCGGCTGCTCCCACTACGAGGACTTCCCACAGCCCTAGAGACCGAGGAAGCCATGTTTAACCACGTCTTCCGGTATTATGGCATTCCCGAAGATATCGTAACTGACAGAGGTCCTCAATTCATTTCTAAGGTTTGGAAGGCCTTCTTTGCACTCCTAGGTGTGACCGTCAGCCTCACGTCCGGATACCATCCTCAGACGAACGGGCAGACGGAAAGAAAGATCCAGGAGATTGGCCGTTTCCTCCGTACCTTCTGTCACGGCCACCAGGACTCCTGGAACCAGTTCCTAGGATGGGCCGAGTATGCACAGAACTCACTTCGACAATCCACCACCAGCCTGACACCTTTCCAATGCGTACTCGGCTATCAACCGCCCCTCTTCCCCTGGTCTGGGGAACCCTCCGACGTTCCTGCGGTTGACTACTGGTTCCGGGAGAGTGAGAGAGTCTGGGACTCAGCCCATCACCAACTTCAAAGGGCACTCTGCAGACGCAGGTTGACAGCCGACCTTCACTGCTCCGACGCTCCGACATTCCAGGTGGAGCAGAAGGTCTGGCTGTCCACCCGGGACATCAGACTGCGTCTGCAGTGCAAGAAGTTGAGTCCCAGGTTCATTGGCCCCTTCGAGATCCTGCAGCAGCTCAATCCTGTGACGTATAGACTCCAACTACCACCTCAGTACCGGATTTACCCCACTTTCCACTTGTCTCTCCTGAAACCTCACTACCCCTCTGTTTCTGTTTCCCCAGAGCCTGGCGTTACTCCGGAGCCTCCCCCTCCACTTCTAGTTGATGACGGCGCAGCATATCAGGTCCAGGACATCTTGGACTCCCGGCGTCGTGGTGGTCAACTACAGTACCTGGTAGACTGGGAGGGGTACGGCCCTGAAGAAAGATCGTGGGTACCCAGGCATGACATCCTTGATCCGAATCTACTAGAGACATTCCACGCTACCCGCCCTGATCGACCGGCACCGCGGGGTAGAGGTCGACCACCACGGCGTCGGGGTCCTCGGCCCTCAGGTAATGTTACATGCACGCCAGGCTCCACCCCCTCACTACCACAACGATCCCTGTCACCGGAATACTGAGCACACACACCAGCACATCATCATCACTGCAATCACCACCCTGCACTTAAGCACCACGCTCACACTCAGTCACTGTCCGGTATCGTTTGCACATGACCCTACATGCTTGCTTCCTCGGACTCACCTGACTACTTACCTGATCCCCAACGAACCCTGAGTGTCTCCTCGTCTCGTCCTGTCTCCTGGTCCTCGTCTCCATCGATCCATTGTTCCTGTGTTCAGATCCCAAGATGTATTGTATTACCAACCATTCCAGCATTACCAGATACTCTCACTCAGACTCTCACCGCACCTGCTCACTTCCTGGTTTCGAAATAAACTCTGCTTTCACCTGCCTCTGTTATCCGTGTCTAACTCTGTTTGTAACATACACCAGTTATACAAAGTTTAGTTTTCTTGTACGGGATGTTTAAACCTTCAGCCAATTTCGTAGTAATTACTGTAATTTCTGCACCTGTATCAAGCAAAAAGTCAATCTCTTTCTCTTTTAACCCCTAGGAGTCTGAGCTGTTTTGGGGCCCTTTAGAAGTTTTGACATGCTCTGACATTTGTGTTTTTTTCAGTTGCTTATAAACATATTAATGGCCAAAGTGTAATTACACTGTATTCAGCACAAACTGGGCTACCTTAATATCTAAGCAACATGTATGTACATGCTTGTATTTTTGAGAGAAAAATGTTTATGCATGATTTAAAAAAAAAAAAAAAAAGTTTTAAAATTAAGGCCTCAAAACACACAATAGATTTGTATTCACAAGACTTTTGAATAATGAGTGTATTTGCATTGAGTTTTTGCTTCAAACTGATGTGAGAATCATTGAGCCTACTCATTCACATAAAACAATACACTGATTTAAAATTTGTAAGACAGTTTTTCTTCACAAAGCCCATATGTGAGGAGGCGTGATATCTAATGAATAATGATGAGATAACACCTGAGATAACAAAAGAACATAATATGCCACATAATGAATGAGCTTCAGGTACTTATGTACTTATGGACATTATATTGTACTTATCTAGTAAATGCATCTTGATTTAAGAATGTTTAAATATTTAGACTAGAAACAAGACAAAAATGATTAAGAGCATTTTTTCTAAATTTTTAGTAAAAAAATTTTGTTTTTGAAAGTAGTCTCATGCTAAAAAATTTAATAATAAATAATTAAAATTAAGATACAATTTGTACAGAACGAAAGAAGAAAGCTGTAAAGAAAGCAATTCACTTTCTACAAAACAAACAAAAAAATCACTTTGAACAAAACAAAACTCCAGAATCATTTATTAGGGCCCAAGCCCTGAAAGGGCGCAGAGCCCTATTGTTCTTCTTAAGATTATTATTAGGGCCCAAGCCCTGAAAGGGCGCAGAGCCCTATTGTTCTTGTAAAGATTATTA
The DNA here is from genome assembly GCF_949357685.1 of Gobio gobio. Classification (NCBI taxonomy): domain Eukaryota; kingdom Metazoa; phylum Chordata; class Actinopteri; order Cypriniformes; family Gobionidae; genus Gobio; species Gobio gobio. The sequence goes on along the minus strand of NC_137115.1, from coordinate 19,948,164 downwards.
GGGCCCAAGCCCTGAAAGGGCGCAGAGCCCTATTGTTCTTCCTCAGATTATTCTTTTTTTAGGGCCCAAGCCCTGAAAGGACGCAGAGCCCTATTGTTCTTCCTCAGATTATTGTTATTATTATTTATTATATTTCTTCTGAATATTTATTCTCTGTCTGCCCTCCCCTCACTACAAGGTAGCAGTGTTGTGTTATTTCTGAAACTCTCTTTCTCTGTGTGTGTGTGTGTGTGTGTGTGTGTGTGTGTGTGTGTGTGTGTGTGTGTGTGTGTGTGCTTGTTTATGTGATTTATTAGGGACACAAATTTGTATAATGACATGGGTATTACACTGTTATTACAACGTAGTGGTTAATGAGGAAATTTCATGTGTCCACATAATAAAAATATCTTTAAAAACATACTAAACAATGTATTATTAAAATGTAACCAAGTAGCTTTAAAAATATACTACAAATTACAATGTAAACATGGTTTATGAGAACATTTCCTGTGTCCCATAAATCAAATAGCTTTAAGGGGTTTGTGTGTCTGTGTGTGTGTGTGTGTGTGTGTGTGTGTGTGTGTGTGTGTGTGTGTGTGTGTGTGTGTGTGTGTGTGTGTGTGTGTGTGTGTGTGTGTGTGTCCACCAACTGGCAGCAGGAAGAGTGTCACTTTCAAAAATCCTAAATCAATGTCTTGTTTTCACCCGATTTACTTCATCAGTATAATGACAAAACATGGCAGATATAGACATACGAATGGGTTCCTGATATTTTAAATACTGTTGCCATGGCAGTGTGTCAAAGTTTAATCATCTTTTGGCTGTTTTTGAGGCTCTTAGCATGCTTGAAATTGCTTGAAACTCAACACACACATCAGAGAAGTCAGTAGAAATGGGCAAAGCCTCAGAAATGGGTGTGTTGGAGGGGTGATTATTACAACATAATTATGGTTTATGAAGACATTTCATGTGTCCCCGTAAATCAAAATAGCTTTAAAAACATACTAAACAATGTTTTAATAAAAATTTAAAAATGCAGAATGTTTTCTGTGATGGTAGGTTTAGGGGTTGTGTGTGTGTGTGTGTGTGTGTGTGTGTGTGTGTGTGTGTGTGTCTGATATGTAGGTTTAGGGGTAGTGTAGGGGGATAGAATGTACAGTTTGTACAGTATAAAAACCATTAAGTCTATGGAATGCCATCTGCCTGTCTTTCCCCTTCCCCCTCTTTATCACTCTGTGTGTGTGTGCGGGTCTCTCTCTCACCCTGTGAGTTTGTGTGTGTGCCTTTCTCTCAGTCCTTCCCCTCCCCCCTCACTCTCACTCTATCACTGTGTGTGTGTGTGTGTGTGTGTGTGTGTGTGTGTGTGTGTGTGTGTGTGTGTGTGTGTGTGTGTGTGTGTGTGTGTGTGTGTGTGTGTGTGTGTGTGTGTGCCTTTCTCTCTGGATGATGTTAATTTACCCCTTTCGTATCATAGACTATCACAAAAAAACTTTAGTCTTCACTTTAGTGTGAATAAGTACAAAAGAACTACAAACACCTTGAATTAAATACTGGCCTTCTGGACTTACAAAAATTTTACCAGGAAAATATAACTTTTATCTATTTTATCCTATGACATTAAAATTAATCTACATTTAAATTACATCATGGGTGTGGCTTGTGGTGATAGTGGCACCAGTTGCTGCAGTAAATGTGGCATATTCGAGCGATTCTAAAATATTCTCCTGTTTAAATGCATATTGCCTGCCTTGCACAGTTAAGCTGATGCCACCGGCGTGGGGGTGCCACCGGCTTGGGCCCGTCATCGCTGCTCGCAGCTTTAATTATTATTATTATTTTATTGACATCTCTGGCACTTTTGGGGCCTTTAACGTGCTCTAAAACTCTTGAAACTTTGCACACATGTTGGAATGCGCGGCCATCAGGGCCGGGCTAAAGCGGGTACCCGGGCGTGGCAGGGGGGCTCGACAGCGCCCCCTAGAATGCGTTCTGAAACTTGGTCAAGTCAAGTCAAGTCAACTTTATTTATATAGCGCTTTTCACAAAGTAGATTGTTTCAAAGCAGCTTTACAGTGTTAAACAGGAAAATAATGCAGCATAATTTTATTCAGCCGCATAGCCACTCCGGAAAAAACGCTGATGTCATCAGCCCATCTCAACCATCACACAGCGACAGTGTGGGCTTTAGATCAATAATTCGATCAGTAATTTAGTTTAAATGGTTAATTTAGTTTATTATTTAGATTTATTTCGATGTTTATTTGAAAAATTTAGTGTCCCCGACTGAGCACGCCAAGCCAGAGGCAACAGTGGCAAGGAAACCAAAACCCCATCAGGTGACCTAATGGAGAAAAATAAACCTTGGGAGAAACCAGGCTCAGTCGGGGTGCCAGTTCTCCTCTGGCCAATTAACAAACAGCGTATGATTATTATTATTATTCTGGCAGCTTTACAGCTCAGAGGTCATAATAGATCAGAATATTCGAGGGACCGGGGGCAACATGCTGGAGACGGGTTTATTGAGGATGATACTGATTAAATAATTATTAAAGTGCAATATTCGAATGATCGGAGGCAACACGCCGGAGACGGGTTTATTGAGGATGACATATCGATTTAAGTATTATTTAATTGTAATATTCGAACAATCTCAGTCAACACGCCGGAGACGGGTTTATTGAGATGCCGTGTCGATGAGGCAGTTGCAGGGGGAGTCTAATCACGGTCTCTGCAGACACTTCAGGGTCCTGTGTTGGTCTTCTCTGGGCACAGGTCCACCATCTGATCTGGATACGGCCCGGATCCAGCTGACTGCAGTAAACCTCAGGATAAAACAGAGACTATCATTAGTGTAGATGCCATTCTTCTGATGATGTAACGAGTACATCAGGTGTTATGGGAAGTGTTCCCGGTTCCGGCTGACCTAGTTTTAATGCAGCCTAACAATGATTTCATTGAAAAAGTGTTTTATGTGTATGCCACAGTAAAGAGATGTGTTTTTAGTCTAGATTTAAACTGACAGAGTGTGTCTGCTTCCCGAACAATGTTAGGAAGAGTTTTGGAGCTAAATAGGAAAAGGATCAACCGCCTGCAGTTGATTTGGATATTCTCGGTATTATCAACTGGCCAGAATTTTGAGACCGCAGTAGACGTGATGGAGTATAATATGTTAAGAGCTCGCTCAAGTATTGGGGAGCTAAACCATTTAGTGCTTTGTAAGTAATAAGTAAGATTTTAAAATGTATGCGATGTTTAATAGGCAGCCAGTGCAGTGTTGACAGAACTGGGCTAATATGGTCATACTTCCTGGTTCTAGTAAGAACTCGAGCTGCTGCGTTTTGGACCAGCTGGAGTTTATTTATTAAGCGAGCAGGGCAACCACCCAGTAGAGCATTACAATAATCTAGCCTTGAGGTCATGAACGCATGAACTAACTGTTCAGCATTTTGCATTGAGAGCATGTGCCGTAATTTAGATATATTTTTAAGATGGTAGAAAGCAGTTTTACGGATGCTAGAGACGTGGCTTTCAAACGAAAGATTGGTATCAAAGAGCACACCCAGGTTCCTCACTGACGACGAGGACTTGACAGAACAGCCATCAAGTGTTAGACAGTATTCTAGGCTACTACTTGTGGAGCTTTTTTGTCCAATAATTAAAAATTCTGTTTTTTCTGAATTGAGTTGCAGGAAATTACCGGTCATCCAATGTTTTATATCAGCTATGCATTCCGTTAATCTTGTGAATTGGTAAGTTTCTTCAGGGCGTGAAGAAATATAGAGCTGAGTATCGTCAGCATAACAATGAAAACTAACGCCATGCTTCCTAATGATATCTCCCAGTGGTAGCATGTACAGGGTGAAGAGTAGCGGTCCTAGCACTGAGCCTTGTGGTACTCCATACTGAACTTGTGATCGGTGTGACATATCTTCATTTACTACAACAAACTGATAACGGTTGCATAGGTATGATTTAAACCATGATAATGCAATTCCACTAATACCTACATAATTTTCGAGTCTATTCAAAAGAATGTTGTGGTCGATAGTATCAAATGCAGCGCTAAGTTCGAGTAACACTAATAGAGAGATACAGCCACGATCAGATGATAAGAGTAAATCATTTGTAACTCTGATGAGAGCAGTCTCAGTGCTATGATACGGTCTAAATCCTGACTGGAAATCCTCACAGATACCATTTGGTCCATGTATCAAACACATTTGCACGTACATGTATGAAACTCGGTACACATATAGACCTCATCGGGCCAAACAACTTTCGTGCTGCGTCATTATGCGTCATTAACTTTCGTTATGCGTCAGCCAAGCAGGAAGTGAGCTATTACTTCCTGCTTTTGTTTCAAAAAGCAGGCCATTGTTTCAATCAGCACCAAACTTGGTCAGCATGAAGTCAAGACAGTGAGGATGCTAAATTGCGAGCGGCTTTTTGATATCTTAAAGAGTTTGGCCGTGGCGAAGCAACGAATTTATGGCGAGAAAAGGGAAACAGGAAGTGTGTTATAACTTGTGCAAACATTGACTGATTTGGATGAAACTTCAGCTGTGTGTTTGTTGTAGGAAGCCGATCGCATGGATAGGACTTTTGTGAGTCAAAGTTATAGCGCCACCAACTGGCAGCAGGAAGTGGGTCACTTTTTAAAAATGCTTTAAAGCTGCGAGCAGCGATGACGGGCCCAAGCCGGTGGCACCGCCACGCCGCTGGCATCAGCTTAACTGTGCACGGCAGGCAATAGGCATTTAAAATGGGAAAACATAAAAGGACTATGTCAAAAACATCTGAATTCACCACATTAACTGCAGCAGTTGGTGCTGCTATGACCACTAACCACAACAGCCACATATATGAGATCAATTACATTTAAATTAATTTCATGTCAGATGATGTAAAAGGTCAAATCGTAATGAGTTCAGAATACCATTTGAACACTTCTCTTCATGTGTTTTTTGAGCTACCTTAGCTACCGTTTGTGCACCAATCTTATGCACCATAAAGCATGCTTTCATTTTAATATGGGTGGTCCAATAAAAAAATGTTAGTAAAAAAATTTATAAATGGAGCCAAATCACAGAAACTGCAACAATGATTTTAATGTCAGTTAAGTGAAAGATGCGTGTCTAAATTGTATGGAAGTTTATTATAAACAGACACTTGTAGAAAAATAATGTGAATTTTTTTTTTAATAAATTTGAACTATGTCAGTAAATAATGAATTTAAAGACAAATGTGTCAAAAGTGATCTTTGCAAACACAGCACATGACCTTCTGTAAAGCACATGTATAGAAAACACACTCACACTCCTCTGTTTTAAAAAAGAGTACTGTCTGAATAAGTACATGAAATCACAGATGTCAGGTGATAAGAATTGTAACTCAAATGTCATTTAGAAAATTAGTCCTGTCCGAATGTTGATAAAGTGTCATAGTTTAATTACAAATGTGAAGTTATCATTTGCTGAAATATGAACTTGTTTCCGTTAAATGTAAAATAACTATTTCATGTCATAAGATTTCATAGGTCACAGCAGCTGGAGCCATCCCCTCTCTCACACACACACACACACACACAGAGTTTCTGAGGCTTTGCCCATTTCCACTGACTGACATCTCTGATGTGTGAGTTGAGTTTCAAGCAATTTCAAGCATGCTAAGAGCCTCAAAAACAGCCAAAAGATGATTAAATTTTGACACACTGCCATGGCAACAGTATTTAAAATATCAGGAATCCATTCGTATATCTACATTTGCCATGTTTTGTCATTATACTGATGAAGATTGAAATAAATCGGGTGAAAACAAGACAGTGATTTAGCATTTTTGAAAGTGACACACTTCCTGCTGCCAGTTGGTGGCCACACACACACACACACACACACACACACACACACACACACACACAAACCCCTTAAAGCTATTTGATTTATGGGACACAGGAAATGTTTTCATAAACCATGTTTACATTGTAATTTGTAGTATATTTTTAAAGCTACTTGGTTACATTTTAATAATACATTTACAATACAATGTAAATTAGAAAGTTGTCTGGCTCGAAGAGAACAATATATATACCGAGTTTGGTGACTGAAGATAAAACTAACCCCCCCACTTTTGTCAAAAGGTGGCGCTATAGAGCCCCTCATCCCCCCCCCCCCCCCCCCACCCGTTTCTGAGGCTTTGCCAATGTGTACTGACTGACATCTCTGATGTGTGTGTTGAGTTTCAAGCATTTTCAAGCAATTCAAAGCATGCTAAAAGCCTCAAAACAGCCAACGGCAACAGTATTTAAGATTTCAGGAATCCATTTCATACGTCTCTATCTGTCATGTGTTCACATTATACTGATGAAGTTTGAAGTAAATCGGGTGAAAATGAATTTTCAAATTTTTGAAAGTGACACACTTCCTGCTGCCAGTTGGAGGCGCTATAACTTTGACTCACAAAAGTCATATCCATGTGATCGGCCTCTTACAATGAACACACAGCTGAAGTTTCATCCAAATCAGTCAATGTTTGCACAAGTTATAACACACTTCCTGTTTCCCTTTTCTCGCCATAAATTTGTTGCTTCGCCACGGCCAAACCATTCGAGATATCAAAAATCCGCTCGCAATTTAGCATCCTGAATATGTTCACTTCATGCTTACCGAGTTTGGCAATGATCAAAACAATGGCCTCAGAGGAGTATATTAAATTCCAGACCATGCGTTTTCCGAACAACCCATAATAACAACCCTTCCTGTTGGGCTGACGCATAACTATGAGCACAAAAGTTCTTTGCCCCGATGAGCTCCATATGTGTACCGAGTTTCATATATGTACGTGCAAGTGTGTTTGATATATGGACCAAGTTTTCAGACCCCACTTAAGGGGGCGCTGTCGAGCCCCCCTGCCACGCCCGGGTACCCGCTTCAGCCCGGCCCTGATGGCCGCGCATTCCGACGCGTGTGCAAAGTTTCAAGAGTTTTCGAGCATGTTAAGTGCCCCAAAAGTACCCGAGAAGTCGGGAAAAAAAATAAAAATAAAATAAAAATTAAAGCTGCGAGCAGCGATGACGGGCCCAAGCCGGTGGCACCGCCACCCCGGTGGCATCAGTTTAACTGTGCACGGCAGGCAATAGGCATTTAAAATGGGAAAACATAAAAGGACTATGTCAAAGTCATCTGAATTCACCACATTAACTGCAGCAGTTGGTGCTGCTATGACCACAAACCACAACAGCCACATCTATGAGATCAATTAAATTTATATGAATTTCATGTCAGATTATGTCAAAGGTCAAATTGGAATGAGTTCAGAATACCATTCGAATGCTGATGTTGTTTTATTCTAACACTTCTCTTCATGTGTTTTTGAGCTACCTTAGCTACCGTTTGTGCACCAATCTTATGACCATAAAACATGCTTTCATTTCAATATGGGTGGTCCAATAAATTTCTTTTAATAAAAAATGTATAAATGGAGTCAAATCACAGAAACTGCAAAGATGATTTTAATATCAGTGTCAGGTAAGAGTAAGATGCGTGTCTACATTTTATGGAAGTTTATTATAAATAGCCACTTTTATAAAATCATGTGAAATTTATGTTTTAATACATTTATATTATATCAGTAAATAATTAATTTAAAGACATGTGCATCATACGTGATCTTGGCAAACACATCACATGACGTTTTTATTTCAAGTGATAGTTATTTGTGATAGCCTATATGAAAGGGTTAAATTATGATCAAGAGAGAAAGTCACACACACACACACACACACACACACAAACACAATGATAGAGTGAGAGTGAGGGGGAGGGTAAGGACTGAGAGAAAGGCACACACACAAACTCACAGGGTGAGAGAGAGACCCCCCCCCCCCCCACACACACACACACACAGATAGAGAGGGGGAAGGGGAAAGACAGGCAGATGGCATTCCATAGACTTAATGGTTTGTATACTGTACAAACTGTACATTCTATCCCCCTACACTACCCCTAAGCCTACATATCGCACACACACACACACATACACACACACACACACACACACACACACACACACACACACACACTACCCCTAAACCTACCATCACAGAAAACATTCTGCATTTTAACATTTTTATTAAAAAATTGTTTAATATGCTGTTAAAGCTATTTTGATTTACGGGGACACATGAAATGTCTTCATAAACCATGATTATGTTGTAATAAACACCCCTCCACCTATATATGTTATATATATATTATGTTATATATACCATGATTATATCCCAAAATAATAAATGTTATATTTACCCATGGCCTTCCCTGTTATACAGAAATGTAATAGTTATCAAACCTTCCTTAACTGCATAAATAATAAATGAAATATAGATGAATCATCATTAAAGCAACAATTTTCTCTATTCCCGTTGTTCTTTGATGAACATTAATGACAGGCATCATCAGTGCTCCTGTCACTTTAAGAACAGCCGCGGGTCTCACGCGCGGTCCCGCGCATCTCATTTCCTCACAACTCTTTAAAGTTCATTTAAGACGTTATTTAACTAATTTAAGACTCTAATATGAGAATACTCAAAATCCTCTGTGTTATTGTTTGTTCAAGAGCAAAAGAGAACTCGATGTGAGCAGGAAACTGACGCGAGTCTATCTATGCGTCGAGTGTGTGTGTGTGTGTGTGTGTGTGTCAGTGTCCCTTGATTAGCTGACATGAGACGCATCCACACAGATAGGACACTGACAGACACACACACACACACACACACACACACACACACACACACACACACACACACACACACCGCAGCATAGCCATACAGTTTAAGTTCACCCACACTATATATTAATAAAAAGGTTTACAGTGCAAATACTGTTGTTGCAAATACTGTGCATACAATTTGAAAACATTTGCAAAAAACACCACTGTATCATTACATTTTTTTTTAAAACCTTTAAGTAACCATTTTTTAAACATCTATAAACATTACATTTACATAGATAGACGGACCAGATATTCCTAACACTTTGGGAATACTTTAGGGTTACTAGTTGTTTTGTAAACTGTCTATAAACATTATCTGGATGGTTATTGTAAAGTTGCAACCGATGACTATAATACCTTGTTAAATAGTTTAATAAACAGTACCAGTAAAACGTGGGCAGTACCAGTAAAACATGTAAACAGTACCAGTCAAACATGTGGGTTGTCCTGATACTGTACTTCAAAATGTAATAGTGTAAAAATTGCCACAGAATAAAGTAATTGTTCAAGATCTATTGGTAACTCATAAAAATAATGTCATATTTGCATAAACTGTCACTACCGTATATATCCCGACACTAGCACATTAAGATAAGCTATGAAAAAAATCATGTTCCTCTGCCTCTTTCTGGTTAAATAATGTTTATAATAATTGTTAATATAGCATGCTATATTAACTATTCCAGGTTATTTATGCATAGCATAAATAATAGTTAGTATAGCATGCTATGCCACTTTCATCAAAACATATTACAAAGCTATAGCAATCTCATGTCATTCCGTCTGTTCGAAAAAAAAGTTGCACTAACTGTTCGTTACAAGCAGTATTTGCCGTCAGGCAGGTAACGATAGCTAACATAAACATATTTTTGCTAGCCTACCTGCTGCAAACTTACACTTTTTTTGTACAAGACAAGTAGAGCTATTTTATCCAGTGTAATTTATCACATACCACTATCTTGTTTTTTCTTATCCTCCTCTTCCTTTCTCTTTTTTCTTTTCTGGCTTCCTGAAGCATAAAATTCCGCTTCAAATCCGAAGATTTTGTATTTTGCCGCAGCAGAGATCGCGTTGTTGGCTGGCTGCTGTCAGCGACTTCTGAGAGGGGCCCCTTAAGGGGGATCCCGATAACAGTGTCATTGCACTTTACTGCATTGACTATCAATGGGGCGCTCACACAGTTTGTCGTTTCATTTTATTCTTAACCTGTCGCTGTCTTGGTGCCCCAGGCCAGCTCGAGGCCCCAAGCAATTGCTTGGTTTGCCTGCCTTGTCGCGACGGGCCTGCACACACACACACACACACACACACACACACACACACACACACACACACACACACACACACACACACACACACACACACACACACACACACACACACACACACACACACACACACACACACACACACACACACAGACAGGACACTGACACACACACACACACACACACACACACACAGGACATTGGCATACAGCGTGTTCTCTTGTGTCTTGTCGCGCTTGGAAGCATTTACATGAATAGGAGCGTGATCATGTAACGCTAAGCAAAAATGGATATAAAAACGGACGCTGAGTTATTTGCGTTAAATATTTTTAATGCGTTAAGCTTCCGTTTCACGTTGACCGAGTTTGGTGGAGATTGAATAAATCGCCTACGAGGAGAACGTAAAAACTCAGAAACTGAATTATACAAATATTCACGTTCAAACAAACTTTCTGTGAAAAAAGACACTTATAAACAGACACTTGTAGAAAATAATGTGAATTTTTTTTTTTTATATAAATTTGAACTATGTCAGTAAATAATGAATTTAAAGACAAATGTGTCAAAAGTGATCTTTGCAAACACAGCACATGACCTTCTGTAAAGCACATGTATAGAAAACACACTCACACTCTGTTTTAAAAAAGAGTTCTGTCTGAATGAGTACATGAAATCACGGCTGTCAGGTGAAAAGAATTGTAACTCAAATGTCATTTAGAAAATTAGTCCTGTAGTGATATAGTGTCATAGTTCATGTCCACATTAACCACTACGTTGTAATATCAGTGTAATACCCATGTCATCATACACATTTGTGTCCTCATGAATCACATTAACAAGCACACATACAGAGAAAGGGAGTTTCAAAAATAATACAACACTGCCACCTTGTGGTGATAGAGGGGAGGGCACACAAACATCCAAAAACATTATTAAACTTTGACATGTTGCCATGGCAACATTTTTTGAAATATTAGGAATCCATTCATATGTCTCTCTATCTGTCATGTTTTCACATTATACTGATGAAGTTTGAAGTCAATCAGGTGAAAATAAGATGGGGATTCAAAGCATTTTTGAAAGTGACACACTTCCTGCTGCCAGTTGGTGGCGCTTTAACTTTGACTCACAAAAGTCATATCCATGTGATCGGCCTCTTACAACGAACACACAGCTGAAGTTTCATCCAAATCATTCAATGTTTGCACAAGTTATTACACACTTCCTGTTTCCCTTTTCTCGCCATAAATTCGTTGCTTCGCCACGGCCAAACCGTTTGAGTTATCAAAAATCCGCTCGCAATTTAGCATCCTCTGTGTCTTGACTTCATGCTGACCGAGTTTGGCACTGATTGAAACAATGGCCTCGGAGGAGTATATTAAATTCCAGAGCATGTGTTTTCAGAACAACCCATATTAGCTCACTTCCTGTTGGGCTGACACGTAACTTAGAGCACGAAAGTTGTTTGGCCCAATGAGGTCTATATGTGTACCGAGTTTCTTACATGTACGTGCAAGTGTGTTTGATATATAGACCAAGTTTTCAGACCCCACTTTAGGGGGCGCTGTCGAGTCCCCCTGCCACGCCCGGGTACCAGCTTCAGCCCGGCTCTGATGGCCGCGCATTCCGATGTGTGTGCTAAGTTTCAAGAGTTTTTGAGCATGGTAAGAGCCCCAAAAGTGCCCGAGAAGTCGATAAAATAATAATAATAATAATAATAATAATAATAAGAAACAGAGGAAGAACAATAGGGCTCTGCGCCCTTTGGGCTTGGGCCCTAAAAAGAATTAAAGCTGCGAGCAGCGATGACGGGCCCAAGCCGGTTGCACCGCCACCCCAGTGGCATCAGCTTAACTGTGCATGGCAGGCAATATGCATTTAAACAGGATAAATTTTTTTTAATCACTCAAATATGTCACATTTACCGCAACAGCTTGTTCCACTATCACCACAAGCCACACCCATGATGTCATTTAAATGTAGATGATTTTTAATGTCATAGGATGAAATAGATCACTTTCAAATATGTCAAAAGTTATATTTTCCTGCTCAAAATGTTATAAGTCCAGAAGGCCAGTATTTAATTCAAGGTATTTGTATAGTTCTTTTTTTACTTATTCACAAGTGATAGTTATTTGTGATAGTCTCTGATATGAAAGGGGTAAATTATCATCATCAAGAGAGAAAGGCACACACAAACTCACAGGGTGAGAGACGGACCCCCCCCCCCCCACACACACACACACACACACCCAGGCTGAGCCTGAGAGTGAGGGGGGAGGGGAAGGACTGAGAGAGAGGCAATCTGCACATTGAACAAGATTCACAAGATTTTTTAACAACAAAAATAAATAAAATCTAAATGGTGGGAGAAAGTTTTTTTTACTTCACTCTCTGAAAACATTATTTTGAATATATTTGAAATCACAGATGTTGGGTGATGAGAATTGTAACTCAAATATAATTTAGAAAACTAGTCCTGTCTGAATAGTGATATGTCATAGTTTAATTTCAAATGTAAAGTTATAAGTTGCTGCAATATAAAGTCAAACCCGCTAAATGTAAAATAACTATATCAAAGTAATCTGAATACACCACATTTATGCCGAAAAATGTATGAGTTAAACTTTACACCATCAGAATGCTGTTGTATGCTGCAGGCAACGGATATCCAGCCATCCCCCTCCACACACACACACACACACACACACACATACACACACAGAGAGAGAGAGAGAGAGAGAGAGAGAGAGAGAGAGAGAGAGAGAGAGAGAGAGAGAGAGAGAGAGAAACAAGTTTTTTTTTTACCCTGCTTCAAAACTAACACAATGCTGCCATTTTCTGTTCATTGAGGGAAGGGCATACAGAGAGTGGTATTTAGATGAATTATTTTAAATAAATAAATATATTGATCTGAAAAATAGTATATTCATTTTAAATTCATCCAGGTTCAAGAGGTAAATGAACACCATCAAGAGAGAAAGTCACACACACACACACACACACACACACACACACACACATGTAACCGGTCCAACTCTGACCACTGTTATTCTCTGCGTTGTGTACAGTTGAATAAAAACACGAATCACAGGAACTGCACTGACGAAGGGTTTATTTTCTTTACAGATGGCACTGAATGGATTAAGGAGAAAAACACAACGATGAGAAGTGTTTCAGTGTGTTTTTATCACCTCTCCTCAGCACGCTCAATGCAGACTCAGCAAACATCACAAAGTTTATATAAGATTATATAATTTCAAAATGTTGCAAACAACATTAAGTGTAAAATGAAGTTACAAACATTTATAAAACCATACAAAATTCTCTTGCAGCTAATTGTAAATCAGTCATAAATGAAAAGAAGCAAATTAATACAGAATACAAAATGTACAAAATTTGAACAAAAATAAAGCATAACTGTTACCTGAATGGATTAAGGAGAAAAACACAACGATGAGAAGAGTTTCAGTGTGTTTTTATCACCTGCATGGATCAAAGACCAAAGAATCCATTGGTTAAAATCACTGTGTTCTATTGACGCACACACATATACTCAAATTGCTGTACTCCACAATAAAACTATTGAATCCCACCCATCCATTCATAAAACACTTTCTAGGACTTAGATAACATTCGTAGCAACAATATTACTGGATATTATGTACTACATCGAACTTCAAGAACTTTAATACTTTATATTGAACGAGCAAACGCTAGCCGCTTACCTCTCCTCAGCACGCTCAATGCAGACTGAGGACGCGGCAGCGCGAGCGGAAAAGATGACGTCATGACGCCTGTACCATTAATCATAAAACTCTTTTCCAAACAACAATGATAAATCTCAAAACAAAGTTATAACATTTTCTTAGATAAAAATAATATAAAGTAAATAAATAAAAATTGACAGGAAGGATTATTAGTGAAAACCAATATTCACATAATGAATATTTACTAATGAATATTAACATCCGTCACATTCACCCCTCCTGAATTTCACTAATATCCTGACCAATAACACAAATTTGACCCAACAGAACCAGATATTTAACGAATCTCATTCGCAGTTCAACATGGTAAGTTACCCGTTTCACAGGTTAAGAAAAGTCCAAGGTTGATCAAGTCTCAGACATTTTTCGAACAGTATGCTGCCTTGTACAACATCCAATAATCTGGTCTATATTACACTTCATAAAATTCACATCATGCATACACTTTTCACAGTATTTTCATAGAAACAAATACCCCTTAAAATAAAGAAAGAAATTATCCTGATCTCCTTGCTACAGATGACCCCACTCTCTGAACATTAAATGGTCTCTGTGCCATAGACTCAATCAAACGGCTAACTTTTTTGACCACCCTTCCAGCACGGGTCCTAACACCCAGTGTGTCAGTTGGAACTTGTGCTTGTGTGTCAGTAATACTGTTATCATGCAAGTCATTCACAGTTTTTGTTTGCGAGTCAGGATTACTGTCAGTAGATTCAGTCTCTATGACGGGTACTTGATCAGAACCCCCAACAGCCTCATTTTCGCTGGGATTTTGTTCACAGACAGTTCCTTCACTTTGGACTGAGCGTTCAGATTCCAGAACCTCATCCATAGACTCTTGACCATCAACTTCTTCTTGACCATCATGCACCCATGCCCTCGTTCTATCATCAGAACTCTCTTCTTCGGACAAATCAGACAACTCAGACCCACAAGACTCAATCTCTGTATTATCAGCATTAGGCTGAACATCCTTGTCCTCTTGGGGTGATTCAATGGGCAGGAAGCTGATATCCAGAATCAAGTTTCGATGTACCACTTTCAATTTGCCTTCTTCATCGATCAGTTTGTATATATTTGTTCGCAGATTCCGGTCCTTTACCGTATAGAGAGTAGGATCCCACTTATCTGCAAGCTTTCTCTTCCCTCTTTCACTCTTGTTTGCAAGAAGCACTCTGTCCCCGATGTTCAAACACGTTCCCTTGACTTTCCGATTGTAACCCTTGGCCTGCTTTTTCTGTTCTTTCTCGGTGTGTTTCTGAGCAATGCACGCTGCCTCATGAAGGTAAGACATAAGGGTTTTCGCATAGCTGCCATGGTCAACAATCACAGGGTCATGCAACACCTGCTCAAACATGACATCAACAGGTAGCCTTGGGATGCGACCAAACATCAACTGGAAGGGTGCATAACCAGTGGTCTCATGTACTGTTGCATTATATGCAAATGTAAGAGTCTGTATCTGCTCTGGCCACTTGTGTTTCTCCTTGAGAGGAAAAGAACGAAGCATGCTACCCAGAGTCCGATTAAACCGCTCTGTCCCACCGTTTCCCATCGGGTGGTACGCTGTAGTGTGCGACTTCTCAATGCCTGCCAGCTTGAGCAATTCTGCTATGAGGGTACTTTCAAAGTTGGTCCCTTGGTCCGTATGAATGCGTGTAGGAAAACCATAAACGCAAAAGACATGGTCCCACAACTTCTTTGCAATTTGTTTTGCTTTCTGGTTGATGCATGGAAAGGCATGGGCCAACTTTGTGAAGTGATCCGTCACAACTAATACGTCTACAGAACGCTGCTTGCTGTCCTCAGCACTCCAAAAATCCAAACACACTAACTCCATAGGAGCAGAAGTTCTGATGCTCTCAAGAGGAGCTCGTGCAGATGGCTCTGGTGTTTTGGCCAATATACATCTCTGACAACACTTAACATATTCCCTTATGTCACGCTTCATCCTAGGCCAGAAAAAACGTTGTCGAGTTAGCTGGAGAGTTCTTGACTGTCCCTGATGCCCAGCAAGATCATGTACACCAGTTAAGGCTTTAGTCTTAAGACTAGAAGGAAGTAAAAGTTGAAACCTCTTGTGATTGCTTAGAGGATCTTTAGAGACACGATAGACTACTCCATCTTGGATCTTCAACCGATCCCATTGCTTAAGAAGAACTAGAGCCCTGGCATCCATTCCACCCCTCTCTCGCCTCGATGGCTGTTTATTCTGACTCAGGCAGGGCATAATTCTTGAGATTGCTGGATCTGAATCTTGGCCCTGTCGGATCTCCTCAAGGGGAATTGTCGAAATTGTATCATATCCAGGCATTGTTGCATTCTGAATAACACACTTTCTGTTTCCCTTTTCTCGCCATAAATTTGTTTCTTCGCCACGGCCAAACCGTTCGAGAAATCACAAATCTACTCGAAATTTAGCATCCTGAATATCTTGTCTTAATGCTGACCGAGTTTAGTGCTGATCGAAACAATGGCCTCGGAGGAGTATATTAAATTCCAGAGCATGCGTTTTCCGAACAACCCATAATAGCTCACTTCCTGTTTGGCGAAGTTTATGAATATGAGTGCGGAAGTTGTTCGGCCCAATGAGATCTATATGTCTACCGAGTTTCATACATGTACGTGCAAGTGTGTTTGATATATGGACCAAGTTTATTCTAGGGGGCGCTGTTGAGCCCCGCTACCACGCCCAGGTACCATCTTCAGCCCGCCTCTGATGGCCGCAGATTCCGATGTATCTGCAAAGTTTCAAGAGTTTTTGAGTATGGTAAGAGCCCCAAAAGTGCCCAAGTAGTCAATAAGAAAAATAATAATAATAATAATTAAAGCTGCGAGCAGCGATGACGGGCCCAAGCCGGTGGCACCGCCACGGTGGTGGCATCAGCTTAACTGTGCACGGCAGGCAATATGCATTTAAACAGGAGAATATTTTAGAATCGCTCGAATATGCCACATTTACCGCAGCAACTGGTGCCACTATCACCACAAGCCACACCCATGATGTAATTTAAATCTAGATTAATTTTAATGTCATAGGATAAAATAGATAAAAGTTATATTTTCCTGCTCAAAATTTTGTAAGTCCAGAAGGCCAGTATTTAATTCAAGGTGTTTGTAGTTCTTTTTTACTTATTCACACTAAAGTGATAGTTTTTTGTGATAGTCTATGATACGAAAGGGGTAAATTATCATCATCCAGAGAGAAAGGCACACACACAAACTCACAGGGTGAGAGACACCCCCCCCCCCACACACACACACACACACACACACACACACGTGCGCGCATACACTCAAACACTCACATACACAGGGTGAGCCTGAGAGTGAGGGGGGAGGGGAAGGACTGAGAGAGAGGCACTCTGCACATTGAACAAGGTTCACAAGATTTTAACAACAAAAAGAAATAAAATCTAAATGGTGGGAGAAAGTTTTTTTTTATTTCACTCTCTGAAAAAAATATTTTTAATATATTTGAAATCAATATGTGTGGTCCAATATAAAAAATAAATAACAAAATTAATAAATGGAACCAAATTACAGAAACAGCAAAGATGATTTTAATATCAGTGTCAGGTAAGAGTAAGATGCGTGTCTACATTTTATGGAAGTTTATTATAAATAGCCACTTTTATAAAATCATGTGAAATTTATGTTTTAATACATTTATATTATATCAGTAAATAATTAATTTAAAGACATATGCATCATCCGTGATCTTGGCAAACACATCACATGACGTTTTTATTTCAAGTGATAGTTATTTGTGATAGCCTATATGAAATGGTTAAATTATCATCATCAAGAGAGAAAGTCACACACACACACACACACACACACACACACACACACACACACACACACACACACGTCTATATTAACAACAGGGGACCATCACTCCACACTGACCGAGAGGGGACCTGTGTTTCTAGTCATTTTGAAGAAACAAAACTTATACAAAATTTTGTTTTAAGGTCTTTTTTCATAATATAACTTCAAATAAGCATTTTTTTTTTTTTTTTAAACATGCCAAGAGGGGACCTGACCGATGTCTACCTATCCAACAGGGGACCTCCATAGCCTGCAATGGAGCTGTGTGTGTGAAAGGGAAGAGAGCTGGCAGGGTCCCACTTTATATTAAGTGGCCCTAATACCTGTGAACTTACATAGTAACTACATGTGTACATAGTATGTAACTACAGCGTAAGTACACACTGGTACATAGTATCTACAGCTGTAATATTTGTGTACCTACACATATGTAACAACTAACGGAATGGTATGCGTAAGTACAAATGTGTAACAGCACATTGGTAACAACACTTTTTTCACTTCAGTAAGTACACGTGTAACAGGAATTATGTAACTACATTTTGTAACAACAATATGTATTTAATCAAGTGATCCCTATGGTCATACCATGTATTTATGACTAGCAGGACTAATGTTGAATTACAGTGTACTTACATGGTAACACCTAAGGAAAGGTAAACAATATAAAGTCTAAAAAGGTCATCCTTACTGTATTATTTAAATTTTATTATTTATTTATTTATTATTATTTATTTAAATCACTATATATACACAGTGTACTTACATGGTAACTCCTCAGGAACTGTCCACTTAATATAAAGTGTAAAATGTTCATAATTACTGTGTAATATGCAAAAAACCCAAACTTCTGTGAAACACTGTATTTACAGTGTACTTACATGGTAACTCCTCAGGAACTGTCCACTTAATATAAAGTGTAAAATGTTCATAATTACTGTGTATTATGCAAAACCCAAACTTCTGTGAAACACTGTATTTACAGTGTACTTACATGGTAACTCCTCAGGAACTGTCCACTTAATATAAAGTGTAAAACGTTCGTCATTACTGTGTAATATGCAAAACCCAAACTTCTGTGCAACACTGTATTTACAGTGTACTTACATGGTAACACCTCAGGAACTGTCCACTTAATATAAAGTGTAAAACGTTCGTCATTACTGTGTAATATGCAAAACCCAAACTTCTGTGCAACACTGTATTTACAGTGTACTTACATGGTAACTCCTCAGGAACTGTCCACTTAAAAGTGTAAAATGTTCATAATTACTGTGTATTATGCAAAACCCAAACTTCTGTGAAACACTGTATTTACAGTGTACTTACATGGTAACTCCTCAGGAACTGTCCACTTAATATAAAGTGTAAAATGTTCGGAATTACTGTGTAATATGCAAAACCCAAACTTCTGTGCAACACTGTATTTACAGTGTACTTACATGGTAACTCCTCAGGAACTGTCCACTTAATATAAAGTGTAAAATGTTCGGAATTACTGTGAAATATGCAAAACCCAAACTTCTGTGAAACACTGTATTTACAGTGTACTTACATGGTAACTCCTCAGGAACTGTCCACTTAATATAAAGTGTAAAATGTTCGGAATTACTGTGTAATATGCAAAACCCAAACTTCTGTGCAACACTGTATTTACAGTGTACTTACATGGTAACTCCTCAGGAACTGTCCACTTAATATAAAGTGTAAAACGTTCGTCATCACTGTGTAATATGCAAAACCCAAACTTCTGTGAAACACTGTATTTACAGTGTACTTACATGGTAACTCCTCAGGAACTGTCCACTTAATATAAAGTGTAAAACGTTCGTCATTACTGTGTAATATGCAAAACCCAAACTTCTGTGCAACACTGTATTTACAGTGTACTTACATGGTAACTCCTCAGGAACTGTCCACTTAAAAGTGTAAAATGTTCATAATTACTGTGTATTATGCAAAACCCAAACTTCTGTGAAACACTGTATTTACAGTGTACTTACATGGTAACTCCTCAGGAACTGTCCACTTAATATAAAGTGTAAAATGTTCGGAATTACTGTGAAATATGCAAAACCCAAACTTCTGTGCAACACTGTATTTACAGTGTACTTACATGGTAACTCCTCAGGAACTGTCCACTTAATATAAAGTGTAAAATGTTCGAAATTACTGTGTAATATGCAAAACCCAAACTTCTGTGCAACACTGTATTTACAGTGTACTTACATGGTAACTCCTCAGGAACTGTCCACTTAATATAAAGTGTAAAACGTTCGTCATCACTGTGTAATATGCAAAACCCAAACTTCTGTGCAACACTGTATTTACAGTGTACTTACATGGTAACTCCTCAGGAACTGTCCACTTAAAAGTGTAAAATGTTCATAATTACTGTGTATTATGCAAAACCCAAACTTCTGTGAAACACTGTATTTACAGTGTACTTACATGGTAACTCCTCAGGAACTGTCCACTTAATATAAAGTGTAAAATGTTCGGAATTACTGTGTAATATGCAAAACCCAAACTTCTGTGAAACACTGTATTTACAGTGTACTTACATGGTAACTCCTCAGGAACTGTCCACTTAATATAAAGTGTAAAACGTTCGTCATTACTGTGTAATATGCAAAACCCAAACTTCTGTGAAACACTGTATTTACAGTGTACTTACATGGTAACTCCTCAGGAACTGTCCACTTAATATAAAGTGTAAAATGTTCGGAATTACTGTGAAATATGCAAAACCCAAACTTCTGTGCAACACTGTATTTACAGTGTACTTACATGGTAACTCCTCAGGAACTGTCCACTTAATATAAAGTGTAAAATGTTCGGAATTACTGTGAAATATACAAAACCCAAACTTCTGTGCAACACTGTATTTACAGTGTAATTACATGGTAACTCCTCAGGAACTGTCCACTTAATATAAAGTGTAAAATGTTCATAATTACTGTGTAATATGCAAAACCCAAACTTCTGTGAAACACTGTATTTACAGTGTACTTACATGGTAACTCCTCAGTTACTGTCCACTTAATATAAAGTGTAAAATGTTCATAATTACCGTGTAATATGCAAAACCCAAACTTCTGTGAAACACTGTATTTACAGTGTACTTACATGGTAACTCCTCAGTTACTGTCCACTTAATATAAAGTGTAAAATGTTCATAATTACTGTGTAATATGCAAAACCCAAACTTCTGTGAAACACTGTATTTACAGTGTACTTACATGGTAACTCCTCAGTTACTGTCCACTTAATATAAAGTGTAAAATGTTCATAATTACCGTGTAATATGCAAAACCCAAACTTCTGTGAAACACTGTATTTACAGTGTACTTACATGGTAACTCCTCAGTAACTGTCCACTTAATATAAAGTGTAAAATGTTCATAATTACTGTGTATTATGCAAAACCCAAACTTCTGTGAAACACTGTATTTACAGTGTACTTACATGGTAACTCCTCAGGAACTGTCCACTTAATATAAAGTGTAATCGTTAGGGTAAATGTTGTGTACCATCAGTGTTGTTACATGATAATTTCATAGGAACTTCCCACTTACTTGAAAGTAATTTAACAATTGCATTAGTAAAATGTCAAAGTATTAAACCTTGATTACCTCTCGGTAAATCAAGTATAGAGGACTGCAAAAAAGAGGGGGGGGGGGGGGGGATTTAGTAAAGCTAAACAATGTTTATTAACACATTAAACTCAAAAGTTTAACAGATTCTGAAGCAAAACTTCAGTGTACTTGCAGCTGGGTTAACACTAGAACAGCAGTGTATAATTCTTGATATTAATTATTGTTCTGAAATGGTAACTGAGTTTAATTTGACAATTTTGATCATGGTTTAAGGAACATCACAGTTTAGCACAGTGAACTGGAGTGAATTACAAAATGTACCTTAAAGGGTTAGTTCACCCAAAAATGAAAATTATGTCATTAATTACTCACCCTCATGTCGTTCGACACCCGTAAGACATTCGTTCATCTTCGGAACACAAATGAAGATATTTTTGTTGAAAGCTGATGCTGAGAAAGGCCTCCATTGACATTCAGTACATTTACACTCACAAGACCCATAAAAGGCACTAAAAACGTTGTTACAAAGTCCATCTCACTACAGTGGCTCTACAATAATTTTTCAAAGCGACGACAATAGTTTGTGTGCCAAAAACAAAAACAAAATAACGACTTTATTCTACAAGTTCTTGTCTTCCTTGTTCTCGGCCGTGAACTCACGAAGCACCACGACGCATGCGCGAGAATATAACGTAGAGCCGGCGTTCGGGAATCCATGAAATGCACACTTTAGTCACATTTTGAGCACTACGCACTAAGACTTAAAGCACGATCAATGTAGAATTCAACAGCTTAGATACGGCGCGTCTTCCTCTGCTCGTTGTAAACAAATCTCCACCTCGCTTCTGGGTCACGTGTCCGAACGCCGGTTCTACGTCATATTCTCGCGCATGCGTCGTGGTGCTTCGTGAGTTCACATCCGAGGCCTACACGGAAGACAAGGACGTGTTGAATAAAGTCGTTATTTTGTTTTTGGCACAAAAACTGTTGTCGTTGCTTCGTAAAATTATTGTAGAGCCACTGTAGTGAGATGGACTTTGTAACGACGTTTTTAGTGCCTTTTATGGGTCTTGTGAGTGTAAATGTACTGAATGTCAATGGAGGCCTTTCTCAGCCATCAGCTTTCAACTAAAATATCTTCATTTGTGTTCCTAAGATGAACGAATGTCTTACGCGTGTCGGACGACATGAGGGTGAGTAACTAATGACATAATTTTCATTTTTGGGTGAACTAACCCTTTAACAATAACATCAAAACATAAATACGTAGATTGGAGGTTTTGTCTTTCTATCTCACTTTATATTTTATTGGCAGCAGTTTACGCTCTTTTTTGGAATTTTCTATGTCAGACCTTATGTCTGCTGTCAGTGACTGCAGGCACCTCTTTGCAAAGTCACAGAGTTTCTCCTCTTTGACTCTGAACTTTGAGATGCTTCTGTAAAACTCTGGATCAACAAGCTGTATTTCAGCCACAACAGCTGTTAATGCCAGTGTATTTCGGTCAACCCCGACTTTGGCGCATGCCTTACTGATACTCCCTTCTTTCTTGAAGGCGTGAAGAACTTTATTGTACCGCTTCAGTACATCTTCTGGGGTTGTTGCTGTAGAAAGAATAACAAAATTAAAACCAGAAAAAAACTAGACTTGCATCAAACTGATACATTTCCAGTTAAAACACACCACACAAACATATAACAAATTCTTGGTGTTCTTGAACTGCTAGCATTTTTTTCAATTCCTATCATACAAATCATGTTTGCATTTCTCAGACATATTCTAAATATGTTAATGTTCTAACAATATTGGAAATATATCCAAACTAGGGGTCAACTGATTTTTTCAGGGACGATATCAGTACCAATTGTAGTCAGGGAGACTGATAACCAATATGTGCAATGTGTTATATCAGGGTATCTGTAGGTTTCACCAAGTCAAATTTAAGACTTTTTAAGACCTTTTTAAGACCATTATGAATTAAATTTAAGACCTATATAACGCAAAAAACAAAACAAAAAAACGTAGCAAATTAATTTATTCAAATTGAACAAAGTATTAGTAAACTTGCACTTCCTCATAGCTCAATCCTACCAAATCAAATCAAATCACTTTATTTGTCACTCTACATATGCACAAGTGCAACAGTAGGTGAAATTCTTAGGTGCAGTTCCGAGCAACATGGTAGTCATGACATGACATGTACAACATTTAAAGCAGCATCAGATTACACTGATGCGCCCACAATTACTCACAGCACAGTAAAACTCTACAATAAACAATAAATAATTTACACAATGTGAGTGTAGTTCTCACAGCTTTAAACAATATACACATACTTACAATATACATATACTTTAAACAATATACACTAAACATACACTAAACAATATACATTACGCTATAATAGTAATAATAATATACAATGTACAGTATAAAATATTATTCACAGATTGAAAAATTGAAATCCAAAGTGCAATAGATGCTGTATGATAAATAAATGTGTATATAATGTGTGTTTATCTACAGTGGGTTGTGCTGAGTGATATTCTGTCCAGTGTGTGTTATGATCCTGATGGGTCAAGAGTTAAGGAGTCTGATTGTTTGTGGGAAGAAGCTGTTCTGGAGTCGGCTGGTGCGTGATCTGATGCTGCGGTACCGTCTGCCTGATGGCAGCAGTGAGAGCAGCCCATGGTTCGGGTGGCTAGAGTCTCTGATGATCCTCTGAGCTCTCTTCACACACCGCCTGACATAAATGTCCTGGAGGGAGGGAAGCTCACCTCCGATGATGCAGCTGGCCGTGCGCACTACCCTTTGCAGGGCTTTGCGGCTGCGGGCGGTACTGTTGCCGTACCAGGTGGTGATGCAGCCAGTCAGCAGGCTCTCTATGGTGCAGGTGTAGAACCGTGTGAGGATGTGGCGGCTCATTCCAAACCTCCTCAGCCGTCGCAGGAAGAAAAGGCGCTGATGAGCCTTCTTCACAACGGCCTCGGTGTGGACGGACCATGAGAGTTCCTCTGTGATGTGGACACCGAGGAACTTGAAGCTGCTGACTCTCTCCACCGGTGCTCCATCGATGGTGATGGGGCGGTGTTCTCTCTCATTCCTCCTGAAGTCGACCACCAGCTCCTTGGTCTTGCTGACGTTGAGGGAGAGGTTGTGCTCCTGACACCATCGTGTCAGAGTGTGCACCTCCTCTCTGTAGGCCGTTTCATCATTGTCAGTGATGAGACCTACCACCGTCGTATCGTCAGCAAACTTGATGATGGTGTTGGAGCTGTGGGTTGCCACACAGTCATGTGTGTACAAAGAGTACAGGAGTGGGCTGAGAACACAGCCCTGAGGGGCTCCAGTGTTGAGAGTCAGTGGTGAGGAGATGTTACTGCCCATTCTGACCACCTGGCGTCTGTTTGACAGGAAGTCCAGGATCCAGCTGCATAACAAGCTGTTTAAGCCGAGAGCCCGGAGTTTAATGTCAAGTATGGAGGGCACAATGGTGTTGAATGCTGAGCTGTAGTCTACAAACAGCATTCTCACATATGTGTTCCTCTTTTCCAGGTGGGAGAGAGCAGTGTGAATTGTTGATGAAATGGCATCATCAGTGGAGCGGTTTTTGCGGTATGCAAACTGCAGTGGGTCCAGTGAGGGGGGGAGAACAGAGCAGATGTGGTTTCTGACTAGTTTCTCAAAGCATTTGCTGATGATGGGGGTCAGAGCAACAGGACGCCAGTCGTTTAAGCAGAGTGTTTTTGACTGCTTAGGTACAGGAACAATGGTGGACGTTTTGAAGCATGTGGGGACCACAGAC